>NC_081565.1:79858651-80021559 GCF_022355385.1 Mustela nigripes | reverse complement strand
CAGCACAGTTGGGCTCTGGTGAGGGGCCCCATTCTGCAGCACAGTTGGGCTCTGGTGAGGGGCCCCATTCTGCAGCACAGTTGGGCTCTGGTGAGGGGCCCCATTCTGATTTGCAGATGGCCATCCTCTTGCTGTATCCTCACATGGTGGAGAGCAGGGAGCGGTCTTGCACCTCTTCTTCTAAAGGCACCAAACCCTCATGAGGGCTCCACTCTCATGACTTAATCCCCTTCCAAAGGCCTCATCTCCAAATACCACCCCACTGGGAATTAGAGATCCAATATGTGAATTTTGGGGACACACATTCGGTCCACCGAATTGTAATAAAGCTGGTACTTTCGTCTTCTTCCGCTGGACTCCTGGGACTTTTTCCTCAACCAGTTCCGAACTTCCTCGCATACCAATAGCTAAGGTCTAGTGTTTGGGGTTGGGGTGGGGCTGATCCGGCTGTAGGGCCCAGGGAGAAGCAGATTGTTTCCTTGGTTCAGCCCTTAAACAGTTTTCACAAAACAAATCATTTCCTTTCTTTGAGGCCCTGCACCCAAGCCCACCCTGGCCCTCTTCTGGGGTTGGGGGAGGCCACTCCCTTCCCCGCAGGAGGTGTAACCCTCTCCTGTTTTGAGCCAGCTGCTGACAGACCCTTTTTTCCAACCTCTTCCATCTGAGAACTCAAGGGGGAGAACTTTGGGAATGGAGAGCAAGGAGAGAGGGCAGAAGTAGGCCAAATAGTCGCCTTCTGGGCAGTGCCCAGCCTCACACTTCTCAAACGCAAACTGACCCTTTTCAACCAAATGGATGCACAGGGATGCAAGTTTAAGTAGGAGGAAACCTCTCTCAGGGGGCCCCTTGGCTCCTCAGGCGAGTAGAACTCTTCAAGAGCCAACCGCAACAGCTGACCAGGCCATGTCTGAATACATAATACATACATACATACATACATACATACATACATACAACACATACATGCCAACTAAATGCAATAAAGATATATAGAATATATATGATAATATACAATAATACTATGTTTACACACATCTTAGGATTTAATGCTACAGACGGATACGTATACGTATACGTATATGCAGAACAAAGCAAGTGTATACACACACATTTGCTACATAGAACAGAACAACCTCCCCACCCCCAAGGCTTTAAGTTCAGTCAATAAACACAAGGAAGGCACTGTTTGCATACTTCAGCTGTCCTCAGGGTTAGCTCTCTGAGTCACGCCTCTCCTCCAACTCGGGATTTAAATCTGTTGGGAAGGCAGTATATGGAGGATGAGAAGTCAAGAACCGAGGCCTGCTTCTGACCCGCTCTCTGGCTGTGTGACCTGGAGAGACGCGCCCTCCTGCTTAGCTGCCTGAGTCTCACTGCAGTTGGTGGGGTAGAGGCTGTGCTGTATGGGCTTTCTAGCTCCTTCCGTGGGTGTATACTCTGAATGAACAGCCAATGACTTGTCAGCGGCCAGAGGAAGATGTGATGGGAGAGAGAAGGTGGTGAGCTTGGAAGAGACAGGTAAGAGGGCTGCCCTCACCCACCACAGAGTGGTATGGTATGCTACTGGGAAAGGGATGGAGATTCAGACATTTTGGCTGAATGCAGGCCTGTCTTATCAGTGGTTTCAAGAATGAAAGAATGAAAGATGACTATGGTCCATTCTTGCACCCTTTAAAAGAAAAGTGCAGGGCTGGGGCCTTCATTGGGTGACATAAGGAACACAGTGGTGGACCAGCCACGGACAATTCCACGTTGCTTGCCAACAGGCTCGCCTAAACTGCTGCCTGCAAGGCTCACCAGCCAGATGCTCCAGAACTTGATAAACTGGAAAATGCTATACCCATCTTTCTGTTTAAGTCATGAACTATTTTTCAGACACATTCCTTCGGGAAAGCTCCCATAGGATTCACGTTTGGTTCTCTCACCTGGCCTCTCCCACCGAAGGCATGATACATATTTATTGAATGTATTGGCACAAGTTATTTACAAAACCTTCGCTTGGATTGTAGTTAGGTAGGCATATTAGGGAACCTTTTGTGCTCGCTGCAACTCTGGGCTAGAAAGGCATGATTCAAGATGTTTCCTTTGGGTTTCTCAAGTATTTACCTGGGTTCCCTGTATTTTTTGTTTTCTAGTTCCTCCTCACTCAAGCACTTCTCCTCCCTTCCCCCTCCAAGCCCACCTACTCTGGAAGCCTCCAAGATCGGCCCGTCGGCGTTTGTCCTGAAACACACAGAAGGATTTCTGCGCTAGATACTGACTTTTTGGTATTTCCTGCTGGAGCTCTGTCTGGGTGGAGTTGCCGCTGAAGTGCCAGAGTTTTCCTGTTTGTGCAGTGGATTTTCAAAACCTTAAATAAACTCTGTTGTGATGTGTTCAGAATCGTAACAACTCAACAGCTGTTTATTGAGCACCTACTACGAGCCCGGCCCTGTTCCAGGGGCTGAGTGGATGGTGGTGACCTCAGAAGACACCCGGTTCAGCTGAGCTCTCAGTCAGGTCCAGGACACTGATTAGTAAACAGGCACTTGCCCTCCACGTGGTGAGGTCCGTGAAGGATAAAGTCCAGGGTGCTGGGATGAGAGGTGGGGGGTGAGGCAAATAGCAGGAGCAGCGAACCCAGGCTCAGGCCTGGCAGGGCTTGGGGTCGGGGGTGTGGATGTGCCAACAGAGAACCAAATCCCACTAAAACCAAACCCCCAAAACACGAGAAACTAAAGTTTGTAGAATCTGTTCTCATTTATCTGCAAGTCGATGACTCCCCTTCCTTTGCAAGGAAACTTTTCCAAGCCTTTTTTTTTTTTTTTTTTTTTCCTCCATAGCTTGAGTCTCCCAATTCCTTCTGCATCTGCTGCGAGCGACCCTAGAGGCACAAGTCTCCTGAAGTCAGAGGCACCTACAGACGGACGGAGACAGCCTGTGGGAGGGAAGGCCCGGGACTGGGTGAAACGTTGCATTTCCTGCTCGGAAGGAGCAGGGAGAGGTGGGGTCAGGCCGGGAAAGTGAAGGGCTCCCAAGCTTCCAACAATTCGGGTCTTTAGAGGGAATTTCATGATTTCATGTGAAGTGAATTTTAGGCCTGTCCAGCAGGCCCATCTCTCCTCAAACACCAGGGAGGCGACACAAAAGTATATTCCAGAGCGGCTGGAGGTAAGTGACTTGTGTATTTTCTCCTTTTTAGAGTTCTCTGGGTCATTGTTCCCCTCCATTTGTGCAAATAATAAAGACCAACTTCTTGCCAAAAGAAAAAAAAAAATTGGGTGTGGGATAGGAAACAAAACAAAGGTTTCTGTGTGTCTGGCCAGACAGAGTTCTCTGTGATTAGGCTTGGATCTACTTTTGATCTCTTGGTCAGGCAATAAAATGCCTATTTATTTAGTTTCAAAATAACTTTTTAAAGGTGTGATTTACACGCCATAAAACGCACCCGTTTTAAGTATACTGTTCTGCGAGTTCCGACAAATGTGTGTGTGGGCGCCACTTTCTCCACAACCAAGACCGGAACATGTGTGACCCCCCCGAAGTCCCCTTAGGGCTTCCTCTGGTTCCCCCAGCCCCAGCCAGGCAACCACCGAGCCAGTTTCTGTCACCAGAGATCAATTTGGCCTGTTTCAGAACTTCCACTAAATGGAATCCCACCGTGGTGCTCTGTTGTGTCTAGCTGTCTCCCCTGGGATCGGCATCAATTGAGATTGAGTCCTGTTGTTCATGTATTCTTGGTCCATTCCTTTATTTAAAATGCTGATTTTTTTTTTTTTTTTTTTAATTTTTTTTTTTTTTTTTTTTTTTTTTTTTATTTGACAGAGAGAGTGAGATCACAAGTAGGCAGAGAGGCAGGCAGAGAGAGAGAGAGGAGGAAGCAGGCTCCCCGCTGAGCAGAGAGCCCGATGCGGGACTCGATCCCAGGACCCTGAGATCATGACCTGAGCCGAAGGCAGCGGCTTAACCCACTGAGCCACCCAGGTGCCCTAAAATGCTGATTTTTAAAAAAAAAGATTTTATTTATTTAATTGACAGAGAGAGAGATCACAAGTAGGCAGAGAGAGGGAGAGAGAGAGAGAGAGAGGAGGAAGCAGGTTCGCTGCTGAGCAGAGAGCCCAATGTGGGGTCCGATCCCAGGACCCCGAGACCATGACCTGAGCTGAAGGCAGAGGCTCAACCCACTGAGCCACCCAGGCGCCCTAAAATGCTGATTTTTTAAGGAGCCAGCAGACGTTCGATTTTTACACTCAGGCAGAGGAGGAGATCGAGGTCCCTCCGTTCTACAAATTCTATCAACTCGCCCAGGAAGCACAGACCCAAGGACTGGGTCAGGTTGGTCGAATCCCATTTAAGCAGCAGCCGGACCCACGAATTTCCGAGGGGCCAGAGCCCAGGAGGACGGGGAGCGACGAGGCACTGACATGAGAGAGGACGACTGGGCTATTTGTCTGGTTCTAAGTTCAGCAAAATGGGACGAGCCGGGAAACAGAAAATATACTGCTGTATTTACATGCGCACCTGCTTCAGGACACCCGCTAGGAAGCGGCCGGTGGCAGAGTGGGGTCCTGCAGGGCTGGGGTGGGCAGAGATTACCAGGTAAGGGGAAGACCACGTCAGTTGTGTGGCTGATAAATGAGAACTACAAGGAGAGCTGGTCATTCCTGAGCACTCACTGGGCACCTGGCACTCTTCCTACACTCACTGCGTCCTGGGAGTCTCTGCCCGTGCCTGAGTCTCTGCCCATGTCCATCACATCCCTTATCGTATTCCTTTTTCTTTTAAAAGAATTTATTCGACAGAGAGAGAGGGGGAGGACAAGCAGGGGGAGCAGCAGAGGGAGAAGGAGAAGCAGACTCCCCGCTGAGCAGGGAGCCTGATGTGGGACTCGATTCCAAGACTTCAGATCATGACCTGAGCCGAAGGCAGACGCTTAACCGACCGAGCCACCAGGCGCCCCCTTACCATGTTCCTGTGCACTTATCACTGCGAGCCGTTTGCCCCGTGTGTTGGGGGACAGTCCTCGAGCTGCTGTAACTGATTTGCATCCCAGCCTGGACAGCGGACGTACCTGGCACTTATGGGTAACCAGACAGGGCAGGGGACAAGCACCCCAGACCCCCGTGTCACCTGCCTTATCTCCAGTTCTCTGGTTCATGGCATTTTGCTTGACTCAGCATTGCTTGGCCGCTTTCACTTCCCTGTCCCTTTTCCTCAACTTCTTTTATTTTACAGAGGGAGAGAGGGCAGCAGGGGCAGAGAGAGAGAGAGCAAAGAGAGAGTCACAAGCAGACTCCACTCCCAGCACGGAGGAGCCGGTCGTCACGGGGCTTGATCTCACAACCCTGAGGTCATGAACTGAGCCAATAGAGTGAAGGGTCCAGTGCTTACGGGACTGAGCCACCCCTGCGCCCTTACTCCTCACCTTCTGAAGCAGTAGCTCCTGGGCTCGCTTCCTGATAAATCACATTTACATGACTCCTCCTCTCGGGGTCTGCTTCTGGGGACCCCGGACTTAGACAAAGTAGTGTGGCCACAGTCGTTTTACAAATAAGAAACCTGAGACTCTTTCTCTTTCTCTCTCTCTCACTCTCTCTCTCTCTCTCTCTCTCACACACACACACACACACACACACACACACCCCTAGCTAGACTGTACTCATCCTTCAGACAGAAACCCAAACTTCACTTTCTTCGGCAGCTTTCCCGGACTCCGCACCCACGGGAAGTCCCCTGCTTATGCTCCCGCACGCCTCCTTTGTGGCACTGATTTCCAGTTCTCAGTCACAATGACCTGTTAGATCATCTCACCTACGACCATCTCCCTGCCAGACTGAGGGCTCCGGGAGGTCAGGAGGCTCTCACCTCTATCCCCAGCACCCCAGCAGAGTTTCTAGAACACCGTAATTGCTCAATAAATTTTTACCAAACAAATGATGTGAAGCTCCTTTAATTCTCTTGCAGGTGTTCACTGGTGGACCTCTTGGCCTCTGCATGGGCCAGAAATGCATAACGTATAACCCCCAGAGGTGACACGAGGCCTCCCGTCCAGCTCCGTACTTCTGGGTATTTAGGGCAAGGTGACATTGCTTTGCTCCGGGGGACCAAAATTCAGCATCAGCTGTGGAGCTGAATCCAGATATGAGCCTGGAAGGCTGGGTGAAATTTGAACGGATTATTCACAGGAAATTTGAGTATTATTTTAATGAAATCTGATGCCACCTAAGCACATATACATTGAGAACTACAGACACGTTCTTGGATCCCTGTCCTTCTCATCAAAAGCACACTTAGTCCTGAGTTCTCATTAGGAAGCTGAGAAGCATCCTGTTTCCTTCTATTCCAACAATGATGATTCCCAGCTATATAAAATTTACAAACTGCTTTGGAAGCATCTGTAGAGAAAGGTGCCATATGAATGTATGAGATTATTGAAATAAATGCTGATTTAGAGATTCCCCAGGTGGATAGTTAAAATATACCCAGGCTCACACATAACGCTCATACCCCATACTCAGGGTACTTTCCGCTCTGATCAGCAGGGATAAATTTTCCTACTTGACAGTTGACTGTAAATCAAAAGTGTGTTCTAATAGTCACCAGATTTCTGCTGCTGTGTGCTGCTGTTTTCGACAATCCTTCACCTCCCGGGACACAGGACACTTGGCACTTTCTCTCCACTGCACATGGAGAGAGGTGCTTAGCAGCAAAGCAAATATGAGTGGAGAATATAAATAAGTCAGGGTAGCCTTAGAAAAGTTGACCTCTGGATCCACCATTTTTTTCCCCAGTAGGTAACAGAATAAGAAATCAGGAGTTTCCCAGGTTTTTACCAATGCAAAAGAAAATACTTGTGTAACAGTATAAAAGCTGGAGAGTATCTGACCGTCAATAAATACTGAGTAAATAATTCTGAAGGTAAACACAAGTCCTTATTTCCATAAACCCTGATTACTGGGCTAAACTAACTGAACTTTCTCCTTCTGATTTTATCCCTCATAATCCTGCCCATCCATGTTTGCTTGGAGGAGCTCAAATAAACCAGACTGTTCCACACCCCAGTACCTTTGCACATGCTGCCCTTTGTGCCTGGACCAGAATGCTCCCTGTTAATCCAGGTGGGCTGGGGTCACTTTCGGATATTTTAATACCCAGTTACAGGATAACCTTTCATTTCCTTTATGAAGCTTTTCTTGACACATTCTCCCACTCTTAGAACTGCCACTTTATCCCGCGCAAATGCACTCATCTATTTAACACAAACATGGCTGGGCTCTCTTGGGAAGTCCTCTGCTCTCCCCCTGTACACTTTGAGGTCATAATCAATACTCCATTGCTACCCAGTTGCATCCTTGTGATCTCCCAAGCCTCTTCCCAAAGCATTTTGAGTCATGTATATTTTGCTGAAATGTTCACAAGGGAGGTCAGTGGAAGGCTTACACGGAACACCACGTGGGCAAACTTCGTAAAATCGCCACCATTCCCAAAGCCTCTTCTCTCATTAGCAGCAGGCTTCCTGCCTGCCTAGTTGTCACCCCAATCCCATTTAGCATTTCAGCCCTTTCAACCCTTCCCCGTTCATAAAGGAGAAAGACTCAAAATCCCTGAAGTTTCAGGGCCTTTCATCGAACAAGCCATCTCTTTGAGATTCCTCTTAAAAGGCCAGGGTAACAACATCAAATACATTTCTTCTCTTCCTGCTCAAGACTCGAGCTCCTTGAGGGTCGGAATCAAGCATACACACCTTGGTGTCTCCCATGCAAAATATTTAAAATATTTGTGAAACGTCAGGATAAGAGAATCTAGCCACAGAATAAAATCTCTGAAGTTCCACTGTGACCATGGCTTTCTTCTGCTCAAACACCTTCCGTACCTTCTCCACTCCTGCTCTGGCCAACTGCCCCTTCTTCCTGACTATGATGGCTATGATGGGCCGTCTCCGCTCAAGGCCACCATGCATAATGTTGCCTTCAGGTGTCCATTTGAGTCATCTCTCCAGGCCTGGAATAACCTGTGTCACTCAAGAGAGTGGCTGGTGGTCGGGTACCATAACCCCATGGAAGGCCACCGTGGATGCAATTGGTCTGGTCTTGTGGTCCATTCAACTCCTAACCCTTCTTCAAGGCTCAACGCCTCGCCGACCTCTGGAGAGGTCCCTGAGGGTTGCAGTCCAGACATAATTCACTCCCTTGAGTCCTCAGGTTATAAGCCTTGAATGCAGCCACTCTGACGCTCTTGAAATATCCGGACTTACCTTATCATGCAATTGCGGGGGATGAGGTTTTGAGGTCATTCTTCTTCCCAGAATGTGCTCGTGATTAGACCTATTGACTGAAATTTTCAGGCCTTTTGCCCATTTCCAGACTTGCGGTATGCCGGTGCTTCTCTTGCCCCTTGAATTGATGTGGTCATGTGTGTCCCTTTAATTTGCTTTGCCCAGTAAAAGGTAAGCAGAACAGACATGAGCCCCTTTGGAGAAGAGGCTTTCAGAGGGAGAAGCATGATGAGCAGGTGAGTGGTTGATCCCACCGTGTGTCCCCCTGACCCGGGGACTGGCAGCGTGAGAGTTGTCCGGGGGATCGTTCACCTGTCTGGAGTCTTGAGGAAAGGCCCAGGTGATTCACAGTGGGCACATGGTGTGAGCAAGCAGTCAGCTGTGGTTGTGTTATATCGGCTTGCTCCAGAGGTTATTTGAATAATTAATAATAACAACAACATTAATTAATAACAAAGTTACGCTTGCACAACCAGACCTATCCAGACAGACTGTAAGTTCCTTGCAGAGCCCAGGCAAAGCTGACCTCACTATCCCCCAGAGAACATAGCACAATGCCCCCAGGGCATCTGATAACTTTTGCTGAATGACTCTATAGACTGAGACATGGTGCGTAGAGGAGACTGAAGAGTAGGACTTGGGTGTCAGGACTTCAGCCAGAGGCTTTGGCCTTAGGAAATCCTAAAGGAGTATATCAGATGATTCTAGCAGTATTCTAATAAGATTCTCACACGCGAGGAGGCAGGAGAGCGTAAGGCTAGGAACCTGGGCTCTCACGCTGGACTGGCCTGGGATGAAGGGCAACGTTCTGCCAGGCACTGGGCCGCATGACCTCTGGGCCCATTAGTGCAGTTGTTTGAATTGGAAATGACATCACGACTTGCTGTATAGGATTACTGCGGGGATTAAATGAGAGAATGTATGTAAAGCTTCTGGCACATAATGAATGGCAACCACCGTCATTCTCTTGGGCTGTCCTCCCATCAAATGTGTGTGGGTTGTACGAAATCTTGCTTAATTCTCTGGGAACGACTTCCTTCGTTTACTCCCTCTGAGATCTTGGTCACTTGCCTAGTCCTTGAATTTATTTAGCTTGGTCTACCTCAGATCCCTGGGGTTTTGCTTTTACTGCCCCATGCACACTCTGGCATTCTGAGAAATTCCATCTGCAACTGACTGGAATTGGCAGTAGCCCTTGGCAAAGGACGTCAGGGAGTGGGGGAGGGGGAAGCTTTTTTTGCAACCGGCGGTCTGCTGCCAAAATCTTAAACAGGGCCCTCCACGTGGTGGGTGAAGTCAGGGAGGTGATCTTCGTGGGGCAGAAAAAATTGAGGATGTCATGGTGACCAGGTCCAAGGAAGCCCTACGTTGGCCTGGGCCCTGGCTCACGGAGCAGGTGATCCTTCTACTGAACCCTGGGATCCTATCGGTGATGGTGACATCGGCACCAGGGACCCCTGTGAATGTGTCAATGATTGACTCCTTTCGTACCCTGGGGCTTGGTGTGGCGCCTGAGGGCTTGTGTTTCCTTGAACTTCCAGCCTAGCGAGCCCTGTGTTCTCAGGTTCGTGTGTTGTCCGTGACTGAGTCCTTGAGGCTACCTCTGTCCATGTCCCCCGCCCCCGCCCCCTGGGGAGGCAGCCGCTGTGAGGTAGCTGGTCCAATCTCTCCAAAGGTGCTTGTGTAACTTGTTTTTCCAAGTCTTGGCAGGAGCTCCAGGGCTGAAGTGAGAAAGGCTGTTTACATTCTAGAAGAGCAGTCCCGAGCAGTGTCTGACATCAGGGCTGTCCCCAATCAATCCCTGCTCCCCCGCAGCTTCTTCTCTCTGGGATGGCTTGTGACCCAGAAGCAAGGAGCCTGAGCGTGAAGAAGACAGGCTGTGACGAAGCCTTCACCCAGCACCAGGGCTCCGCGGCCGCCTTGTGTAAACCTGAGAGGCGAGGAAGCAGCTTGAGAACGAGGCTTTTGTCGCCTCCGTGTTTGGTGCAGTGGCTCGCACTGAGCGCAGTGCGTGGTGGCCACGATCAGTGGCCATCCACTAAGTCAGTAACGGGGCAAACGCGTGGACAAGAAAACATGTGAGAGGACACAGTGGTGGCGGTTCTCAACTGACATGTTAACGGCTTTCTCTGAACGGTGGTACTTCCATTACTAACGCTCATTGACTCTTTATTATCTGGTCCATGCCATGCAAAGGCATATGTGATTTCCTTGCATTCTACGATAGTCAATAGTTCTACAGAACGGTAGCCCCTGTTCCCCTTAATAGCCAAAGAGGCCACAGAGACTCATGGGCCCAAGGTCTGGGATCTTGCCTGAGGTTTACAGACCGTAAAGCAGGACTCGAACGCTCGGGCCAGCACCCAAGCCCCTGCTTTGCCACTTTCCATTTTCCCCACGCTGCCCCTCACCCCTGCTGGCCTCGGCCACCTGCAGCAGCACAAGAAAGAGGGACCTCCAAGGAGGGGGAGGGGCCTGAGGAGGCAGCACCGCCACTCCCCTGCGGTGGGCAGCCTGCATTCTTGTTGTCACTCCTTCCTCTATCAAATGGGCTTGAATTCAGCATGAAAAACGCAGTGGGGCAGCAGCCCCATTCCAGAGGTCAGCACTTAATACTGAAAACACCCACCCATACTCAGGCCTTCTGGTCCCTCGGTCTCCAGACCCTCCCCCCTCCCTGGACACCTTCCCAGTGTGGATGCACACAACTTCCCTCTCTTCCTCCTCTTCTGATTGGCTTCAAGGCTAGGATTTCCCTGCCCTAGAATGATCCTGCTACAGCTACTGCCCCATACCTAGACCGTCTCTGGCATCATATATGCACTCTTCAAATATTTACTGAAGTGCGTGCTAACTTCCAGAAGAAATAAGACCAAAACGGGAATCCAGAAGAAAATGGAAAAGCCCGGAGGGCGGGGGAGGGGCTGCAGGCGCCCAGTCTCCTCTCTCCCCGCCTCCCCCTGCCCCAGGACCCCTGCAGCCGGGCGGATTCAGAGTTCAGGTTGCCTTTTGATGACGGTAACATCCGAACCGGCAGAAAAGCTCCAGTGGAAGCCAGAGCAGAAGTGACCACGCAGGGGTTGGTTTCCTTGGAAATGTTTCAGCTGTAATTACTCTCCCCGAGGAAATATCCAAACAACTTCCTCCACCCGCTGGGGGCAAGAAGCAACCACCACCACCCGGTGGAGAAGCGCTTCTGCGACCTTGGGCTCCCGGGGCGGGAGTGAGCGCACGCGGGCGGCTGCGGTGCGTGTGTCCAGCTGCGGTGCGCGCGGTGGCAGCTCGGGGACCGGCCGCGGGGCGCCTTTGACAGCCGCTCTATTCAAACGCCCGGGCCGTGGGCTGGCGCGCGGTGCCTGCCGCCGCCGCGGCTGAGATCATGCTGTTGATTTTGTTTTACAGAGAGCGGCCCAGCCTGTTGTGCAGAGTACAGAATGTTCTCTTCTGTGAACTGAGCTTGAACTTCTCCAACCCACTTTGTCTGAGGAATCACGCAGACGCAGAGGGGAAAAGGCCGGGAAGATAACCCCCAAATTGTTGAAATCATTGTGTTCTCTCTGGTTTTGGCCCAGATCAGTTGCTTTTCACGACGCATAATGAAAAATCCCAAGCATTAGAGTTCTTGGAAGAACTGAATGCCTGTGATGTCCTTTGTCTCAGCCAGGGCATGGGGCTTCAACTTTGGAAATGTACAAGTCTGTCACTCTTTCTCCTTGATTTTTGGTTCTTTCCCCTTTATTTTCTTTCTCCCTTTTTTCTTCCTCCTTCTCTCTCTTCTCTTCCTTCCCATTCCCCTCTCCCTCCCTCTTACCCATCTCTCTCTCTTTCTGTCTCTTTCTTCCCTTTAAGGCACTAAAGGGACAAGGACAACAAAAGCCATTTTTCCTGTAAGAGAGAGAAAGGCTTCCAGTGCCTGTGACTTCTCTTGCAGTTGTTCAGGCTATCGTGATTTTAAAAGAGTGTTCCCCAGTTTGTTGTATGGCCCGAGAGAACGGACAGCGAGGGCTTTGGGTTGATGGCCTTCATTAAATCACCCACTTGAGAAGCTGCCCATGCTTGGTAAAAGTGGTTTGAAATTTCTCTTTGAAAACAACCTTTGCCTAGTCTTAGGGCCCAGTCTCCAGATTGGAGGCACTCTGATAAACAGTTTGGGGGTCTGCTTGGAGGCTCTGAGTGTGAGACCTCTCTAGGACAGACAGCAGTAGCTTTCCAACTTATTTTTAATAGCAGTGGATTCCTTTCCTTATACTCATATTTACCCCAAACTCACTGGTAAGGCAGAAGATCACAACTTCATGTGAGTCATGGATTGGAAGTGTGAGCTGTGGGTCTGAGTCTCCTACTTGTGAGTGTACATAAGATATTGGACAAGTCAATGTGTGAGAGGGACACAAAGCTTGTCTTCTATATGTGTACAGTCATCTACAAGCGTCAAATGCTATCCTGGGTCACCACCACCAAAAGGATCTTCTCTTGAATTTGCTCTCTACCATGTGCCTCATAACTGGGGGCCCACTGGCTGATGAACCTTGTTCACTGCTGGAAACTGGGAGATTCCTACCAGAGGGTCTACTGAGATGATTCCATTTCCCTGGACGGTCCACGTGACTTTCTGACTTTCTTTTTTAGGTTAACATGCCACCAGAATATTGGTTCATTCATTCATTTAATCCATAAAATATTACTGAATTCTTGTTGTGTTTAAGTTACTGGATGGGACCTAGGGGTTGGGAGATAAGGAAGCTATGTTCATTGCCTTTAAAGAGGTTATTGTCCAGTGGGAGCGGCAGAAATACACATGTACATACACACGCACCCATTCACACATAGTATTTATGTATTCCTTGTAATACAAATGAGGTCAATACATGTTCAATGGAGGGGCACGTTTAAAATATGAAGGCAGAGTATTACAGGAACAAGATAAAGATTCTAATAAGTGGGAGTTGAGCCCAAAGCAGTCTAGACAGCAGAATACAGACATCATGAAAATAGTTAACAGGTTAACAGGATAGTGTAGTATATTTGAATATCAGTGAGTAGTTCTTTTGGCTGAGCAGTTGATGCTAGAGGATGTAAGAAGAAGCAAAAAAATACACTGACCCTAGATTGGGGATATCTACTTCCCTCTCTTATGTCTATTGTTAACCATTCTTCCGGAGTCTGTATGAACCTCAGAATCCTACTCAACACAGTTCTCTAAGAGGCCACCACCAGTCAGTCGGTGTTGGCCCCTGAAATAAAACCACCTGTCAGCGTCAGGGAAGATGGCAGAGGAGAAGGATCCTGAGCTGACACCCTCCCAGAGATACACCAAGGCCATAACTACACGTATTTCAACTCACTCTAAAAAACACCGGAAGGCTGGCAGAGCGCATCTTCCACAGCTGGAGTCCTAAAGAAGAGGCCACATGGAAAAGGTTGGGAGAGAAAGAGATGTAGTTGGGAACCAGACACCGAGCCTGACTACCTGCAAGTGGGCAGGGGAGCACCAGCATGGAGGAGGGAGCACGGAAGTAGCAGTTTAAAAGGTGCCTGCGTTATACATGAAGGAGATTTGTTGGCTAATTTCAGGATGTATGGTAGAGGGACAGGGATCTGCAGGAGCTTCCTATGGAAACAGAAGTACTGGTGTGGGCCATTTTCTTGCTCTCCTTTAGCACGGATAGCTGAAAATTTGCAGGAACCAGCTCTGACACTCTCCATTTCCTTGCCCAGGTTGTCCCCTGTGGATCCAGGTGGACCCCCCATAGGCAGGCTCCCCTCCCAAGGGGCTCCCATCCTGCCACATCCGATTCTGGTGGGCAGCCCCCTGAAACAGAATACCCATTCCTTTCAAGTGCACGTGGAATATTCTGTAGGATAGATCACATGCTAGGCCACAAAACAAGTCTCAGTTACTTGAGAAGACTGAGATCTTGTGGGAAATGGGAAATCAAGTACAAGGAAAAAACCTGGAAAAATACAAACACACGGAGGTTAAACAATACGTTACTCAACAACCAAAGGGTCAATAGAGAAATCAAAGAGGAAACAATATCAGGAGACTAAAGAAAATGTGTATATATAGTGATATATATATGCCTAAAGAACAGCAACAAAAAAGAATAAACAAAACCCAAAGTTAGGAGGAATAAGGAAAAATAGAAGTCAGAGGGGAAATAAATGAAGTAGAGAGTTAAAAAAAAAAAAAAAAAAAAGAAAAGAAAGAAAGAAATAGAATTAAGGGTGGTTCTTTGATAAGATAAACAAAGTTGACAAACCTTCAGCCACAATAATCAGGAAGAAAGGAGAGGCCTTGAATAAAGAAAATCAGGAATGAAGAAGAAGTTACAACTGACACCAAAGAAACACAAAGGAGCATAAGAGACTACTACAGAAAATTATACGCCAATAAATTGGACAATTAGAAGAAATGGTACAATCTTCTAAGACTGAACACTGAAGAAATAGAAAATCTGAACAAATTGAATCAGTAATTTAAAAAATGCCAACACACAGAAGTCCAGGACCAAATGGCTTCACAGGTGAATTCTAGCAAATATTTAGAGAAAAGTTAACATCTATCCTTCTCAAACTATTCCAAAAATCAGAAGAGGAGGGGATGTTTTTGAACTCATCCTATGAGGCCAGCATTACCCTGATACTAATCCTATAGGAACTACAAAAAAAGAAAATTACAGACCAACGTGAATATAGATACAAAAATCTCCAACAAAATATTAGCAAACCCAATTAGAAAATACATTAAAAGGATTATTCACCAGGTCAAATGGTATTATCTCAGGAACACAAGCATGGTTTATATCCAAAAACTGATCAACATGACCTACTACATTTAACACAATGAAGGATAAAAATCATATGCATATCCATAGGTGCAGAAAAAGCATTTGACAAAGTTTAACATCCATTTATGATAAAAACTCTCAACCAAGTGGTACAAAAATCCCATACCTCAACAAAATAAAGGCCATACTAACAAATCCACAGCTAACAAGTACTCAGTACTAAAAAGCTGAAATCTTTTTTTCCAGGATCAGGAATAAGACATGGTGTCCACTCTCACCACTTTTATTTACCAGAGTGTGGAAGTCCTGTCCACAGCAATCAAATAAAAAAAGAAATAAAAGGCAGCCAAATTGGTAAGGAAGGAGCAAAATGACACTATTTGCAGATGACATGGTGTTCTACTTAGAAAACCCTGAAGACTCCAGCAAAAACTATTAAAACTAATAATTGAATTCAGTAAAGTTGCAGGATATAAAATTAATATACAGAAATCTGTTGTGCTTCTATAAACCAATAATGAAATAGTAGAAAGAGAAATAAGAAAACAATCCCATTTACAATTGTGTCAAAAAGAGTAAAATACCTAGAAATAAATTTAACCAAGGAAGTGAAAGATCTGTACTCGGAGAACTATGAGGCATTGATGAAGGAAATTAAATATGACACAAATAAGTGGAAAGGGACACCATGCTTGTGGACTGGAAGAATTAATATTGTTAAAATGTCCATACTCCCCAAAGCAATCTACAGATTCAGCGCAATCCCTTTCAAAATACCAATTGTATTTTTCACAAAACTGGAACAAAAAAAAATCCTGAATGTCTATGGAACCACAAAGACTCTGGCTAGACAAAGCAATCTTGGGAAAGAAAAACAAAGATGGAGGCATCACACTTGCAGATTTCAAGCTATACGACAAAACTGTAGCAATCTAAACAGTACGGTCCGGGCACAAAAACACAGAGGAATGGAACAGAACTGAGATCCCAGAGGTGAATCTGTGCTATTATGGTCACTTAGTCTGTGACAAAGGAAGTGAAAATATACGATGGGGGGAAAGATACTCTTTTCAGTAAATGGTGTTGGGAAAACAGGACAGCTATATGAAAAAGCATGAAGCTGGACCACTTTCTTATACCCTACACAAAACTAAACTCAAATGGATTACAGACCTAAATATAAGACCTGAAGCTATAAAACTTTTAGACTTCTTGAAAAGATTTTATTTATTTATTTATTTATTTATTTGTCTGAGAAAGAGAGAGCACGCACGAGAGCATGCACAAGCAGGCAGAGTGGCACACAGAGGCAGAGAGAGAAGCAGGCTCCCTGCTGAGCAAGGAGCCTGATGTGGGACTCGATCCCATGACCCTGGGATCATGACCTGAGCCAAAGGCAGCGGCTTAACCAAATGAGCCACCCAGGCGCCCTGAAACCATAAAAATTTTAAAAGAAAACATAGGTTGTCATGGATATTGGCCTTAGCAATATTTTTCTGCATGTGTCTCCCCAGAAAGGGAAATGAAAGCAAAAATAAACAATTGGGACTACATCCAAATAAAAAGCTTTTGAATAGTGAAGGCAACCATCACAAAATGAAAAGACAACCTACTGCATGGGAGAAGATATTTGTAAATGATAAATCCAATAAAGGGTTCATATCCAAAGTATATAAAGAACTCCTACAACTAAACATCAAAAAACTTCCCCAATAATCTGATGTAAAAATGAGCAGAAGACCTGAATCGACATTTTTCCAAACAAGACATACAGATGGGGGCACCTGGGTGGCTCAGTGGGTTAAAGCCTCTCCCTTCAGCCCAGGTCATGATCCCAGAGTCCTGGGATTGAGCCCCATTTCGGGCTCTTTGCTCGGCGGGGAGCCTGCTTCCCTTCTTCTCTCTCTGCTTGCCTCTCTGCCTACTTATGATCTCTGTCTGTCAAATAAATAAATAAAATCTTAAAAAAAAAAAAAAAGACATACAGATGGCCAAGAGATGCATGAGAAGATGCTCGGCATCACTAATCACGTGGGAAATATAAATCAAAATCCCAATGAGGTATCACCTAACACCAGCAGAATGGCTAAAAACAGAAAGACAAAATAACAAATGCTGGTAAGGATGTGGAGAAAAAAGAATCTTCCTGCACTGCTGGTGGGAGTGTAAATTGGTGCAGCTGCTGTGGAAGACAGTATGGAGGTTAAAAAAAAAAAAAAATAGAATTACCATAGGATCCACTAATTCCACTTCTGGGTACTTTCCCAAAGGAAATGAAAATACGAACTCAAAAAGATCTCTGTGTTCCTATGTTCATGTCAGCATTATTTACAATAGCAAAGATCTGGAAGCAACCTACGTGTCCATCTGTAGACGAATGGATAAAGATGTGTATGCATACAATGAAATGTTACTTAGCCATAAAAGAGAATGAGATTTTGCTATTCCTGATAACATGGATGGACCTAGAAGATATTAAGTGAAATATGTCAGGTAGAAAAAAACAAACCCTGTATGACTTCACTTATATGTGGGATCTAAAACACAAAACAAACAAAACCAAAATAGAAACACACTAAAAAGTATAGAGACCAGAACACACTAAAAAGCATTATAGAAGGCACACGATATGACGGGCATTGGGTGTTCTATGCAACTAATGGATCCTTGAACACTACATCTGAAACTAATGATGTATTGTATGTTGTCTGGTTGAATTTAAATAAAAAAAATAATAAATAAATAGAAAAACCTGGTGGTTTCCAGAGGGGAGATGGGCAGAGGAATAGGCAAAGTAGGTAAAGCAGATTAGGGGCTACAGACTTTGTTATTATAAAAAGAAGTCACAGGGATGAAAAGTATAGCCCAGGGAAGAGAGTCAGTAACTGTAATAACTTCATATGGTAACAGGTGGTAACATTTATTATGGTGAGCCCGTTGCCATGCATATAACTATGGAATCACTGTTGTGCATCTGGAACTAATATAATATTACATGTCAACTATATTCAACTAAAATTGAAAAAAATATTAAAAGAATTTTAAAGCCACGTGTCCTTCTCTGCTGGGGCTGTGATACTCATGTTTACACATTTTGTTATTTGGTGTTCTTGGGGGAGTTTCTGCATGTTTTTAAGAAGGGGATTGATAAGAGTGAATGCCAAGATTCAACTGATGCTTTCGTAAGGAAGCCGCTGGCCATGGGAAGGCTCCCTGGGAAAGGGGGGGACAGAGAGACAAGTAAGCAGACCACACAAACCATCCTGACCAGTGGGAGTGGGAGGGACAAATGTGCTGGATAGATGGGGCTCTGCGGAGGTAGGGTTAGTGATAATAGAGGAAGGGGAAGGAAACTTGACAGTAACTGAGTGTTTTCATTTGGTTTACTGACAGGCAAGCGGGGTTGCTCTGGTCTGAATGTGCCCCCCCCCCTGCCAATTCATAGGTTGAGAAAGGCTAACCCTAAATAAATGAGGCCCTGGGGTTCCTAACCTAAATAAATGAGAGCCCTCATGATGGGAGTATTTCCTTAGGAGAGAGACCCAGCTGAGCTCCCCAGCCCCTTCCAGCTACAGGGACACAGCAGAAAGTCTCAGATCTGGCAGAGGCCCCTCGCTCTACCGTGCTATGATCTTGGTCTTCCGGCTTCCAGAACCGTGAGAAATACATTTCTGTGGTTTATAAGCTATCCAGTCTGTGACATTTAATTTAGTATTATTATTCAAGATCCATTTTTTTATTTTAGAGAGAGAGAACAGGGGCAGACGGGGGAGAGAGAGAGAGAGAATATCAGGCAGATTCCCTGCTCAGCACGAGCCTAACTCGGAGCTCAATCTCACGGCTCGGAGGTCACCACCTGAGCCAAGACTCAGAGTCGGACACCCAACTGACTGAGCCACCCATACGCCCCTGGTGAGCTTTTTACCTTTCTTTTATAAGGGGAAGAGGATACACTGAGTTTCAGACAGGAGAGACAATGGAGAGAATTCAGCCATCATTTGGAAGTACAGATCGGGAGTCAAGAGCGAAAAAAGTAATTCAGAATTCAGCCACACAGAGGAACCAAGGGAAGCCCTGAGAGTAGATGTTATCACCCAGAAAGAGCTATGCAGGTCTCTTACAGGCCCGTGGGGGAAGAGGGCCAGGTTAGACCTCGAGAGGTACTTATATTAATGAACACCAGAGGAAGAACATTCTAGAAATAATTCAAATTCCTAACACTATGGGAGACCATCTAGCTCTCCACTGCTGTATCTGATTTTTCTTTAACACACAACAAAGACTGGGGGTGCCTGGCTGGCTCGGTGGCTAGAGTGTACACCTCTTGACCTCAGGGCTGTGAGTTCAAGCCTCACATTAGGGATACAGTTTACTTAATTAAAAACAATTTTTTTTGGAGTGCCTGGGTGGCTCAGTTGGTTGGTCCACCTTTTGATTTTGGCTCAGGTCATGACCGCAGTCTTGGGATCGAGGCCAACTTTGGGCTGCACCCTCAGCGGGCAGTCTGCTGGGGGATTCTCTTTCCCTCTGCCCCTCCCCCCACTTGTGTGTGCACTCTCTCTAAATAAATAGTCCTAAAAAGAATGATGACTCATCTTCTTTAATACAGAATCTGTATTCTGTGCCTGTTTGAGAATAAAAGAAAATAGGTTGTTTTCTCCTGCATATTCTCTAAGGCAGTATTTCAACTCTTAGTGGTTGGCCATGACCCGCAGAGAGAAAACAAGTTGCTTATGCATATATAATTACGTGTCTGAGACAAAGGGCTTTGTGGAACAATATCTACCTGTATCTTCTACATCTGATGCTATTTTCTATTTTATTCTCTTTCAGTAAGGAAAAAAAAAAAAAAAGCTAGCTGGGTCCCAGTGAGTTGATACCAGAAGAGACACTGGGGTTCAGGGCGGTGGTTTCGGGAAGTCCACTCTCCCTCTAGTGGTCGGCATCTTTCAGCAGAGATCAGAGCTTGTTCCTCTTAGTCTCAGCTTGGCCTGGCGACCCCTGCAGAAGAACTTAGCTCCTTCTCCAAGGGCCCCTCTTTCCTGGAGGAATTTTTTTTTTTTTTTAAAGATTGTATTTATTTATTTGACAGACGGAGATCACAGGTAGGCAGAGAGGCAGGCAGAGAGAGAGAGGAGGAAGCAGGCTCCCTGCTGAGCAGAGAGCCCGATGCGGGGCTCGATCCCAGGACTCTGAGATCATGACCTGGGCCGAAAGCAGTGGCTTTACCTACTGAACCACCCAGGCGCCCCTCCTGGGGGAATTTTTAGCTTTGGGAGGAAGTCTAGGTGAGTTCTGCCCACAGGGCTGCTGATGTTGTTCCCAGAGGCACATCATCACCATCACCACCATCATCAGGACAGGGACAGAATCAAGCACTTCACATACATTATTAATGATTCTCATAACAAGCCTGTGAGGGAAATGTGATTATTACCTCCATTTTACAGATGAGATCTATCAGAGCTAAGAGAGGAAGCCCCCCTCCCCCCTAACTCTGATCTGCCCGTGAGTGGAGAGCTGAGCTGCCTCCTCGGCCGGCTCGCGGGGCAGCGGGGATAAGCTCCACCTTCCTTGGTTTGCTCCGTGTCATCCCCGTCAGGCCCCAGCAAGTGTCTCTCAGCGAGGCTGCGGCTGTCACGGAGTCTCTGACATGCCTTCGAGAAGCAGAGGCAGGAAAAGAAGACAGCCAGAGAGGAAAAGTAAGGGAGCTGCGCGGAAGGCTGATGAATGTACTTTTGAGGCAGGGCTGGAAAGCGGTAGCGGACAAGCCCTCGGCACCGTGAACTCCTTGCCTCTGTCTTCGCCCTGACGGTCACCCACCCCCACATCTCCAGCAGGCTGACCTCTCCCAAACAGCTCTGTCGTCCTCACTCTCGTGCTGTCTCGTGCTGCCTGCGGACACGGCCACTCCCCCTGTCCAGAGCGGAAACCCTTCCTCTCTCCCTTCAATGCCAGTTCAGGGTCTCCCCTTCTCATGGCCATTCCAGCCCTAGCTACCGCCCCCATTCCTGGCCCATGACCCCCTCATGTGGTTCAGCCTGGGAGCTTTTCTCTCGGGCTCTGGATGCACGGGGCCTGTCTGATCTCAGTGCCTGGGGTCGTCTTGGGTCCCCGCCTGGAATACACCTCCTCCTTCCCCCTCTAGACCTACCCAGGCTCGAAGACTCTATTCCCACCAGGCTTCTGCCCCGATGGCTTCCCCTATCCCTTCTTCTGTCTTTGCCTCTTTGCCTTTGCATCATTCGTTGAGGAGTATCACCAAGCACTGCAGAATATTTAAATGGTCCACAGGTACACCCTCAACAAATCCATTCATTCGTTTTATTTACTTAAATATTTACTTATTTATTTTTTAAAAAGATTTTATTTATTTGTCCGATTGTTAAGCAAGGGGAGTTGCAGGTAGAGGGAGAAGCAGGCTAACTACTGCGCAAGGAGCCTGATGTGGGACTCGATCCCAGAACCCTGAGATCATGACCTGAGCGAAAGACAGATGCTTAACGGACTGAGCCACCCAAGTGTCCCAAGATTCACTTATTTTAGAGGGAGAGAGAGAGAGAGAGAGAGAGAGAGCATGCATGTGTGAGTGGTGAGAGGGGAAGAGAGTCTCAAGCAGGTTCCCTGCTGAGGGCAGAGCCAGATCTCGATCTGGGCTCGATCTCGCGACCCTGAGATCATGACCTTCGCCAAAACCTAAGAGTCAGACATTTAACCAGCTGGGCCACCCAGGTGCCCCTTCACTCATTCATTTGAAAATTATTGTTTGAATTGCCTATTAAGTTTCTGACGCAGGAAAATCGATGACAGTGAAGGGAAGAAGAGGTATCATGCCCCCAGGATTTGCAAACAAGGCAGCTCCATGCAGGGGAGAGCTGTAGGAGCAGGGCCAGACCCCCCTCACCACCTCCAGAGAGGAGGGGGCATGTGAGAGAGGGTGGGCCGGTGAGAGACGTGCATTCTCCTGGTCACAGATATTGGTTCAGAGATGAGGTGTGTCCAGCTAGGCCCCTGGGAAACCAGTCCCGGGTTCTTGCTAGAACTATCTGGGAATGCCAGGCTGGTGGAACATGAGCCAGGAGCTGCTGGCAATTATTACTGCCACCACCTGCAGGGGGCCTGTCCAAAGGTGAAGCCGGCATGGAGGACACCAGAGTTGAGGGCTTCTGGATAACACCTGCTAAGCCCCTGAACGCAGCCACTACTGCACCAGAAAGCCATTGAATTCTTTCTCGCTGAGGCCGGTTTCTGGGCAGATTCAGTAACATACCACTCCAACAGCTCTAACTGTGCGGCCTCTTCTGTGATCCCCACTCCGTGGTGATCTACCAGCGGAGAACAGCTCAAGACATGGCTCCCCAGCCTTCACTAGCCAAGCTGCATTCCCATCCTGGCTCAGGCCGGGCTGAGGGTCAGATTCAAGCGAGTCTATTGATTTCACACGGTGCTGTGGAGAGGAGCCCCGCCTGTCCCCCCGTGTCAAAGCCTTCCCATGGCCCCGGACTGGCGCTGGTGGCCTTCAACTGCTCAGTGAATCCCTGTGGCTTCTGGGCCACTTCCTGTCCGCCCACTGGTGCCAAGAGTTGGTATTGGTGTCTCTGCACATGGTAGAGGTGACCCTCTATCATTTGATAGGCGAGGTGTATCTCGAAATGAGATAGGATCCTCATGTCGAGCAAGACTTGCGGAAATGAGCTTGTAGGTCTACAGGGGACCGATCAACCGTAAGTGGTGACACAGAGAGAACCAGGAAAGAAACTTCATTTCAGTAATGCCTGTGGGCGAGTGCTGGCCACTGGGTATATGCTTTATCTGTTCTCTGCCAAGTTCTTATCAGTCCATCAGCGTGTATCTAATAAGCACTGACTAGAAATTAGAGCCAGACCCTGGCAGGCAGCTGCCAGAGCCCTAAGCCAATATTTGTCTAATACACATCTTTGGCGATTAATAATGCTTTACAGCCTTGATGTCATTTAGAGACAACATTGAACACAAGGAGGACAAACCCTTGGTTCCCAATATGGTGCCTGTCTCCACCCCTGGGTCAAGGAATGACCAAATATTCCTGAGAATATTTTCACACGGCGGGTTATGCCTTGAACTAAAACACTGCCTTACCTTCAATGTCCTGAGGACGCCCCACCGGCTTCCGTGCCAGCATCCAGTCTCCGGCCAAGGCCACACGCAGACACGCCCTTGGCTCAGGTTCTTCTTGCTTAAGTGCTTCTGCCTGGTGAGTATTTGGAACATTTCAGGCCCCCTCTCTGGCCCCTTTTAGGTAAGGCCTTCTGTAGTCCAGTCATAATAAAATAATGACAGCAGTCTTCTGCGACGGAGCCCAGTGAGCATCTCCTGTTAGAGGTGCATTCAGAAGCGAGGCTAGCCACTGGTCTGCGTGTGAGATGGTGGGTAGCAGGCAATCCTACCAGAGAGGATGATTTAATTAGAACCTGTTAGGAGCAGGACTTCCCATTCAGCTCCTTCTGATTAAGAAAGCTCAGACTGGACGCCTGGGTGGTTCAGTGGGTTAAGCCTATGCTTTCTGCTCAGGTCGTGATCTCAGGGTTCTGGGATGGAGCCCGGCATCAGGCTGTCTGCTGAGCAGGGAGTCTGCTTCCCCCTCCCCCCCACCTTCCTCTCTGCCTACTTGTGATAGCTCTCTCTCTCTCTCAAACAAACAAATAAATAAATAAATAAATAAAATCTTAAAAAAAGAAAAGAAAGCTCAGACCCTTCTGAGACAGAACAATACACCCCCTGCCCCCTAATATCCCAGAAATCACTAGGCTTGAAAGATCTGGTAATAGTTGTATTTTTCCTATAGCCAAGAGCTGGGCAGTATATTTCACTTACCCGCTCTCCTTCACGGAAGCTGGGTTGCCGTGGTTTTCGGGCAGATGCTAAAGCAGTGGGTCTCCTGGGCACTGGCTCTCAGCCTGGAGGTCACATTAGAAAATGAAGATTTTAGGGGCGTTTGGGTAGCTCAGTCAGTAGAGCATGACTATTGATCTCAGGGTTCTAAGTTCGAGCCCCGCATTGGTTATGGAGATTACTTAACAATCTAAATAAATAAATAAATAAATAAATAAATATTTAAACCTAAATCTTAAAAAAAAAAAAAAAAAAGAAAAAAGAAAAAAGAAACCTGGGGATTTAAAAAACTACTCATGTCTGCCCCGCCCCTCCCCCACCCCACTGAGAGTCCGAGTTAATGAGGTCTGGGGTGCATCTGGCATCAGGATTGAAAAATCTTGCCACCTGGGGCACCTGGGTGGCTCAGTTAAGTGTCTGCCTTTGGCTCAGGTCGTGATCCCAGGGTCCGGAGATGCAGCTCCTGCACTGGGTTCCCGGCTTGGCATGGAGCCTGCCTTTCCCTCTCCCACTCCCCCTGCTTGTGTTCCTGCTCTTGCCATCTCTCTCTGTCAAGTAAATAAATAAAATCTTTAAAAAAGAAAGAAAGAAAGAAAAAGTCTTGCCAGCTATTTATAATGTGCTGTAGTTGTGTGATCTGACCAGGTGCTGAGGAAAAAAGAAAAGGCTAAATCCAGCCTTTGTTTATAAAGGTTATCATTGCTTAGAATTTCCTTTTTATATGCCATGGAATTTATGACTTTGTAATAAAGAAAACTGGACAAGGCTTTTTGGTTTTTTTGGCTGTCGGTGGGAGGGAAAGTCTCCTCCTTGCCCATCCCATAGTAGAGGGGGTCAGGGGGCTGGGGAGTGGGGGGGAGGTGCCTGGGGAGGGGGGGGGGGTGGGGGGAGGGGCAGTGCTCTGTATACCAGGATTTGCAGCCTTGCACACTTGTCCAGTGTAGGGATGGGGTCAGGCAGCTAAATGCTGGAGGAGCAGGATACCAACAAGGAGCTTTAGGCCTGGAGTGAGGCAGGACTCCTACCTAGCTCAAGGCGTGACATTGACTCAGGGGTGGCTGATTGGCACCTTTTTTTTTTTTTTTTTTTTTGAGAAGACATACATAAGGATTTGTAAACTGAATCTCTCACTTGTAAGAACACTGAGCGGTCAGCTGGGTGGCTCAGTCAGTTAAGCGTCTGACTCTTAATTTCAGTTCAGGTCACGATCAAGGTCGTGAGATCAAGCCCCATGGGGGGCTCCATGCTCAGTGGGGAGTCTGCTGGGGATTCTCTCCTTCTCAAGCTCTCTGAAAATAAATAAATATTTTTAAAAAACAAAAAACAACAAAAAAACCTCACTGAGTGCCAAAAAGCACATGTGGAGAGTAGACACACAGACCCCATCCTGTCTTCGAAAGTCACCTTAGTTCCTTCCCACACTCCATGAGAAGACAGCTGGTAATCCTCTCTCAAGCTTGGAGATGCATTGCAATTCTTCGAATAAAAAACAAACATCAAAAAATTCCAAGAGTAATCAGTGTCCTTGATGCTGTCCTCTTCAGCGTGTAGACACGCATACGGAGACCCAAAGACTTAGAGGGATATGCCCAGGGTCGCATGGTCAAGTAGTGGCCATAGGACATTCTTGAACATTCTTGATCAAACATCTAGTCCCTACTTCTTTCTTCCCAACAGAATTACCAATATGGGCATCTGTCCTTCCCAGTGTGAAACCTAGGGATGCTCAAGGTGACAGCATGACCAGCACCGAGCAGATCCTGGTTCATCTAAGCCAGTCTACACATGGCATTCTCCCGGGAACTGCTACGGATCCCGTGGTGAGGACTTGACCTGGGGTGGCCCAGTCAGATCCACGGGGAGGACTTAGGTCCCATGCTTGGGGGAGAAGACGGTCTTTCCTGCCTGTTGCCTCCATTCCCAGTGGGAGCCATCAGGGGTCTCTCTGATGCAGGTTGCCAAACACCGTCAAAGCACCGAGTGACTTTCTAGGGCTCGGTTTGCAGCAGGTGAATCTTATGCTGGTCCCCAGTGCAGTGAATGGCAGTGCCTGCGTCTGCACGTGGAAACAGAGACAGGAGAGGAAGAAGTACCTGAACCAGCCAAGATATTGTGACTGTAAGAAATGGATGATGCACTTCAAGCTGCCTAAATAACAAAAGAAACACACTGGCTCAAGTAAAGAAAAAGTACTTGGATGCGTGACTCAATCTATAGGCTCAAATGACATCACTAGGACCTGCCTCTAGTCACTTCTGGGCCATCCTATCCACCCACATTGACTTTATTTATTCTCACATTCCCCACAGGGTCAGTGGACAGCCAACAGCTCTGGACACACCTTGTCCCCGGCCCCAGACCCGTGGAGTGGACGTGAACCCCTGCCCCCCTCATTGCTCTGTGGATTGCAGGGGTCTCATTGGCTCTGGGGGATCACATGGCCATTTCCCCACCCATGGCTGCGGCCGTGGTCTCAATAGCCAGGCCCGAGTTGTGTGTCTCTCTCTCCCTGGAAAGAGCATCAACTGCAAACGGCAGCCGATCCGTGAAGGAAAATTATTGTTCTGTCAGCCAGGAGACAGGCAAATTGGTGCTGGCTGCCCAACTCAATAACTAGAAGCTTTTCCAAATGTGTAGGTTTTGTTGGGTTTATATTGTGCACAGAGCAAGAGAATTTGAAATCAGAGATCTCAGCCCACAGTAGTTCACTGGGGAGGGATACCACTTTGCCATTTGCCGGCGGATTGTTGGGGACTGAATGAGATCCTGTATAGCAAAGTACTTTTTAAAATGTTAAAGGCTAAACCCACATGAGGGACTGTTGTCTGTCATTACTGTTGTCTTTTCTGAGTTTCTCCCACTCATGCTCTGATTAGGATGTAATGTGATTTCAGGCAAGACAGAGGAGGAAATGCATCAGTAGCAGCTAAAATGATTTTGGCCAAGGTGGCCCTAAGCGTACGTGGCATCTCTATGAGAATGAGAAATAGACCCCTCCTTCCCTCTAGGTGATGCAGTTCTCAGGGAACATGGCTTGACAAGTGGATAGAATCTTCGTGCAAAGAAAAAGTCACCCCTTCCCCTAGCTAGACACACCTGCATGCTAGCTGACATGGCATGGTGAGTGGGAAGCCTACTGGATTTCAGCAGTTGCTGCCCCCTAGGCAGGAAGGTGACCAGGCAGGGGTGGGGAGTTCTGTGCAGTGCACAACCTGCACTGCTGTACTTTGTGGCCCTGACGCTGGTGATGAACCATCGAGCAGGTTGAACTCTGGAAGCCTCACCACTCCTTTTCCTGGCAAAGTTCATGCAAGCCTTAAGACCATTTATCACCTTCCTCTTTTTGGAGCATGTTCACTTTGTGCTAAATGTACCAGGCTGCATTCTGTTTCTTTTAGTTAATTACCCACTGGCGCTTCAGAATCGGCCGGCCTTTTCAGATGCTCAGTGCACATCATTCCAACAGCAGGGAAGAGAAGACTTCCTTTCTAACTACGCTGATGAGTGATGTCACCGAGGGTGGCTCACCCTTTAAAATGAACACAGGGCAATTGCTGCCCCGCGGTCGGCTGTTGCTGGAAAGTCAGACGCCGATTTCTCTGAAATGCCCAGGAAGAAGGGAGGGAAAGCACAGACAGCTTCCCCTAGACGGACCGCCACTGTTTGCTGTTCTAAATCCTCCTGGCAACAGCAACTCCGGAAAGAAATTATTTGAACCAGAGCCAGCCAGCCTCCAGGGAGCCAGGGATCTAATACTGTCGCCTTTGTGTTGCTGTGACTGAAAGTCGTCTTCTTCTTAAAAGATTATCCTTCTCTTGCGTGACAGATGGATAGTTGGAGCCAACAGGAACTTGCCATGTGGTTGCCCCTTTCGCTTCACCCTGGGTGTCTTCTGGGACACCTGAAATGCTAGAGACTTTTCAACGCGACGTGAAGCAGGATTCACCCATCGCCGCGAGGCCAGTGCTGCGGTTTAGGTGAACCGAATGTCAGTGGGGCGCGTGCTCGGGTCTCTTTGGCCCGGACGGCACCCACCTTGGCTTCACGCCGCTGTTCTTCCTTCGGTCCTCTCCGGGGACCCAGGATAGTCTGCCGCCCCACCTGCCAGCTCCCGTCTCCCTGTGTACTTCCTCCTTCCTTCCAGGCCGTGGTTTGTTTGTCCCCCTCTCCCCATAGATCCATCCTCTGCCCCCTCCGTTTTTTTTTTTTTTTTTGCCCCCGCTGGGCTCCTTGCCCCCATGCTTCTGGTTGAGAGGCACAGCGGGCCCCCGGAAGGTGTCCGTCTGTTTCCTGCAGGGACACTCAGTGATGCAGTCTTCATCCTTGTCCTCTTCTGGAGTGTCTTCCTGGACGTTCGCCTGGGACCTAAGAGAACGCCCCGGCCCATGTCTTCAGCCACCTGTGCCCGTGCTAATTCTCTGTGACCCTCTCGTCTTCCGACGCTCTTCCATCCTCCCCCCCTTCCTTCTGCTCACCGACAAGAACCGTCATAGCTGCTTCTTAAGTGGTCTTCTCGTTTCCACTCCATCCTGCCTCTTCTGGAAATCAGCGATTTAAAAAAATCTCCCTAGATACAGGCCTCCGGTTACGGAGTGAATAAATCCTGGGGAGGAAAGGGACGGCACGGGGGATGCAGCCAGTGGCATCGCGACAGAGTCGGCTGGCGACAGAGGGCAGCCGCGCCTGCGGTGAGCACAGCGTCACATACAGAAACGTCGTGTCGCTGTCCTATACCTGAAACCGAAACTCGCGTGACCCTGCGTTACATTAGGAACCTACAACTATAGTCTAAAGATTTTATTTATTTATTTTTAAAGATTGTTTTTCTTTGAGAGCAAGAGAGCCTGAGCTGGGGGAGAAGCAGAGGGAGAAGGAGGTGCAGGCTCCCCGCTGAGCAGAGAGCCCCATGTGGAGCTCAGTCCTGAGACTCCGGGATCAGAACCCGAGCTGAAGGCCGACACTTAACCGACTGAGCCACCTAGGTGTACCCTACTTATTTATTTGAGAGAGAGAGAGAGAGGCAGAGTGAGAGGGACAGAGTCTTCAGCAGACTCTGTGTTCAGGATGGAACCCAATGTGAGGCTCAACTCCAGGACTCTTAGCTCACAACCTGATCCGAGACCAAGAATTGTCCCCTTAACTGACTGTGCCACCCAGGCACGGCCTGTAAGTCTATTTTTCAAATATAAATCTCCCCAAACACCTAGAACCCATTTATGAAGGGAGGTTCCTGATCGCCTCCATCCTCCCCTTGTGGGGGTCTCCCAGCCTGCCCCACCTTGCTCGGAGCCCTGGGAGACGGACGGATCAAAGGACTCCCTCACCCCCCTGCTTCCTGCTGGGTTGAGTCAGTTGGGAAGCACGGAAGGGAAAGCAGAAGGCAGGAGGAAGGTGAGGTTGGGGTACTCATCTCCCCGGCTGCCTCCCGGATGGGCAGGGGTTGGCAGTGGCCATGCGTCCCTCGCGTGGGCCACAGCTGCCAGCAGACGCCCCCACCGCTGCTGCTCCTTCTCCCCTCCAGGTCTTGGGAAGAGAGCCTCTCCCTCCTGCTGCTCGCCTGCACCTGCCCACCACCTTGTTCACAGTCCTGTCCTGTGAAACTGTCCTGAATGACCTTCGGTTGAGGGTGCCTTGGACTTCCTGCTGGGACCCCGACTAACGTCCTGGGGTCAAACCCAGTGGACTCCCCTTCTCGTCATGGAGGAGCTCGCATTGCATTCCGGTCACTCCAATTTAATACAGCTTAGCTCAGTCTGGTTGGAACTTTCATCTCCTCTCTAATTTAATTCTCATTTCTTGTCCTCTCCTCAAGGATACGGATGCTTGGAGTAAGGCGTGGTAGAACCTTTCAAGTCTTCTCCCTCTACCCGGCATCCAGTGCATGTTGGGAAGGAGGAAGAGGGGAGGGGACAAATCTCTCTTTCCCCATCTAGCTACTGAGACAGTTTCATCTTTCTGGTCCATGAAAGTCTCTGGCTGACACTGTGGGCCAGGGGAGGCTCTCTAAGGGGCAAGAGTCCAGACGAATGGGCGAGGTTATTCCGTGCCAACCGACCAACCCAGAATCTGAAAAACCCAGATCGGCAAAGCCTGACTTCTCTTTCTACAGCACGTCCACGGCAGGTCGGCAGAAGCCCTGCTCACCAGATCCCTCAGGGACTCAAGCTGATGGGACAGCCCCTGCCCCAACACTGCTGCTTTCCCAGGAGGACAGCGCCTCAAAGAAGGGCCTGCACCGGGACTGCCACAGATCAGGGAGACACTGACCCTTGCATGCACGTCATTGGCCAGACCTAGTCACATGACTCCACTCAGTGGGGAGGCGTCAGGAAATGTAATCTTTCCACCTCCCCAGAGCGGCGGTCTGAGTGAGCCCTGAACGCTGCTGATGCGTCCACAGGGCACATGCGTGAGTTCTTCAGAAGATTCTGCAAAGCCTTGTTCTCCGGCAGGGGAAGATCAGACTCCAGCCTGCTTAAAGCTGACCCCGGTCTCCATCACTGGAGGCGCACTCCCCAGCACATGGCTTCCCGGTTTCTACTCCTGACAGGCAGCACTGCTCCCCCCACCCCCACCCCAAGGGTGTAAGTCATAAGATGTCTGAAGCTCAGCTGCTATTTTTATATTTTTAAGAAAATTATCCTGTTCAAATACACGCTTGCCGTGAAATTGACCAATTGCATTATTTTAAAGTACACAATTTAGTGATATTTACTACATGCACAGGGTTGTACAACCATCACCACTTCCTCATTCCAGAGCATTTCCACCCCCCAAAGGGAAACCCCAGACCCATTAAGCAGTTACTCCCCATTTCTATCCTCCCTCTAGCCCTGGCAACCTTGAATCGGCTTTCTGTCTGTGAAATGGCCTGTTCTGGCTGTTACGTATAAATGGAATCATTTGATCTAGGTCTTTGAGCGCAGCTACTTTCTGAGGTGCCCCTGTGACCCATGGGAAACTCATCCACTGTTGTACCAAGCTCTGGCTGGGCAGGTCCCCACAGATGCCTCCTCTGTCCCCCTGCTGTCACTCTGGTTTCCTTCCCCCTGGCTCAGTGGGACAGCAGCACCCCGCTTGTCTAAGCAGGGAATCGACTGTGCTCAGACCCTCTGGGTGCCTCTCTATGGGAATCCCTTCCTTACACACGTATGGAGTGGGATGGAGAAGAAGACACATCCCCAGTGCACAGGGGAAAAGCCACTGTATTCACTGGCCAGTGTCTCCTGATTCCCACTCCACCCTGGCAGGAAGCGCTTTCTTAGCTCCAAGTGGGCTGATTGTAGTGAAAGCACAGTTAACAAGCCCTGGGGGAGTGTAGCATCTGGCCCCATTTTCCCCCTATATTCTTGACCATATGTGCTGTTTAGCTGCGGTCATTTTTGGCTACAGGCTTGAGGACCACGCTGCCACAGGAAAGTCCTATTTGAGGTCTCCTTATGCATCATTTTGATAATGTTCCTCCCCACTCAGCAGCTTTTCATGTCTGTTATGCATGGGTCAGTCCCAAACTCTTGGCTTGGCCTTCTAGGCTCTTGACAAACGAGTTCCTGTTTAGCCTTCCTTCTCGCTGTGCCCCGCACAAACTCAGCTCTCCGTAGGCTGGTCGGCTCAACTCCCTGCCTCCAGAGAGACCTCGCTCCATTTGGGCTGGGGTCCTTTATCCTGCCGTCCCCACCTGGAGCGCACTTCCTCTCTTCCTGGATGGGGGGCTCTTTGCCCCGGTCTCCTCACGGCCTTCCTGGGTCTCCAGCCTCTGCTCCTCCCTGAAGTCCACCGCCTGGCCTGTCCCTTTTGGGCAGGTGTGTGTTGCCTTGGTGGCCAGTGACCTGCTACGGGTTGACACCGCCTTCTGGGGACGGGGGGAGTTGAATGACCCCACTGTGGTCAGCATGAAGGCTGACCCTCACACCTTCACGCCGTGTGTCCTCAAAAACGGAAACTGGCAGAGCCAGACAGAAGGGCGGTTAGCCAAGGCCACAGAACCCCAACCCTTCTCCGGGCTGGAAGGAGTGAGGAAGGGGACTCTGGAGAGCTCCGCCATCTTCTAGGGATACCTGCTCGGGGTCCCTCTAGGACTAGGTATCAGGAAGCAATGGTCAGGGGCACCTGGGTGGCTCAGTGGGTTAAGCCTCTGCCTTCGGCTCAGGTCATGATCACAGGGTCCTGGGATGGAGCCCTGCATCGGGCTCTTTGCTCAGTGGGGAGCCTGTTTCCCCGCCCCCACCACCTACTTGTGATCTCTGTCAAATAAGTAAATAATATTTAAAAAAAAAAAAAAAAAGAAAAGGAATTGATGGTCAAACATGTTGTGTTGGAGTCCTCTCAGGTTGAGCCAGAAGTCCATTCTGTTGCGGCCAGGTTCAGGTGGAGGGGTGGGGGAAGGGAGAGAGGAAAGGGAGCAAAAAAGGGAATTTGGGGAGGGAAGAGAAGGCAGGAAGAGAGAAGGGGCAGGTCAAAGGAAGGGAAGGGTGGGGGAGGGGAAGGGACTAAGGAATCCCAAATTTGGTGAAAAGCGAGATTTTTCTCATCCTGCTGAAGGGAGGAGCTGGTGGTCCTTGGGCTCCTGTATCCACGCCTTCCTCCTCCTCCTCCTCCTCGCCTCGCCCGGGATGCACCATCATCCTGCTCTCCTCCAGTCACCTGCCGTCACAGTCCAAAGCAGCCTCAGCCCAGACTGCATCCCCCCTTTGGCAATATCCTCTCTGTGCTGTGCCCTGCTCTGCTCCTGTGTTTCTGGTTTAGTTCATTGCCACGCGGGAAGCGGACTTGTGCCCTGGAGGAATTATTCCGAGAGCTGGACGGGTGCCCGGAGGGACAGACTGTGGTCGCATCTCCAGCGCCGGCTGACCTTTCTCAGGATGGCCTGGAGCCACTCAGATGCCCGGAGTTTCCCTGGGCCCTACAGGCCCCTGGAAGTGGGTGGGCCTTGTGCCTGCTGCCCCAGCCCTGGGGTATCCTTTTTCCTTTCCGGGTCGCGGGCTAGGCCCTCCCTAGCTCAGGGCAGACTGGCAACATTCTGGTGAGGTTCTCGGACGTCTGCAAATCCTTGCTCCCTTACTTGAAGGCAGAGCCTCTAGGCACAAGGGTTATGAAGAAAGTTCGTATACGCGACTCCTCTAAAGCCCGTGATGTGGCATGTGTCCAGGTGAGGGGTCCCGCAGCTGTCTTCTTTTGTGTCAGCCTTAGCACCACGTGCGTTCTCATCCGTGAAGCCTTCGCTCCTGGACTAGGCAGCGGCTCTGGAAAGACGCCTGACCTCCAGACGCTCCACTCCCTTCGGTCTGTGGCTGGTGGATTCATTTTGCTAAAGGCCGTCTCGTAGCTTCTCATTCTTCCCCTCAAAAGCCATCAGTGGCTACCATTGCCTACTATGGAATGAATAACCGGTTTGTGCCATCAAACTCTCGGTGCTTCGTCCAGACAGTACCACCCTGAGGGCAGGCCTGGGAGCCATGACTCTCAGTAGGCTGGGACCCCGACTCCTGGTCCCGGTCCCAGGGATGCCACTTGGAATGCTGGTCCTGGGATGATCCTGCCTCTTGAGCCAAACATCCTTTCCATTTGGGGTTCCTCCTTATCCCAGGCCTTCAAGTAGCAGCCATTTACACAATCTGGAAAAGGAACGTTCTAGATGAATCTCCAGGTTTGCAGATCACGAGAAGCCGGTGATAACTAGTTCTTGGCACGAAGACTCTCACATTTTTCCTCCCTGACCCATGGTAGTTGGGACTAATCCACTTAGGGCTCAAGGAGCCCAGCTGAGACCTCAAAAGGTTTCTGAACCCCACCTGGGCCACCGGTACCCACTGACTGAACTTGCCAAGTGAGACGGAAACCTGTTATTCCGACACACACTTCTTCTACTGAACGAAACTCTAAACCTTGATAAGACTGTGTATAAGAAGACATGAACGGGTCACTACAAGGGACCCAGAGTGGTAGTGGGGAGGGGCTGGCGCTCACAATTGTGTGATGATTACATTTTGAGATTTAACCAGAAAATTTTCTTCCTCATTCCCAATTATCCTTGGCCCTTTCCTGAATTCAGGCTGAAGACATTCTGCTTTTATTCTCTTACTGCGCGAATGACTCAGCAAAAACGCAGAGAGAGCTAAGAGTCTAAACAGACTTTTGAAACTCCTGGCAGAGATGGTAATTCAGGGGAGGGGGGGGTTGGTGTGGAGAGAAAAGCATTTGATGTTCAGAAGCTTAAGTTTTGGAGTTTCAAAAGGAGAGCTCCAAAGGGGAGCTCAGGGCACTAGGAACACAGGAGGAATAGAAAAAAGGAATGAAGGCAGACAAACAGGGAAAGGCAGTCCTGGAGCGGAGGCTGGAGACTAAGACCTCGGAGGGGACATTCTGGGGAGCAGGGAGTCTCTGACAAGCGCTCCTGGGCCCTGCAGGTCCCTGGGTCACGTCTGGAGGAGATAGGATGGGCTCCTCGCTGGGCTTGGGAAACTGAGGCCACAGGGAACCTGCACCTCTCTTTCCTGGGGTGAGCCTAAGAAAGGGCCCAGCGTGGTGTGGAAGGTGGAGGGCCTCAGACCAACGCTCTGGGTTTCTTGAAGCCCAGGGGAGTGTGAGAAGCTCGCTCGGGCAGGATCCTGAGCTCCTGAGAGCGCCAAGGATGAGGCACAGAGAGAGGCAGGGGACACACCACAGGGCAGAGGACAGTGAGGGTGGGGACCCTCTGTGATACCAGTGTGGTAGAGGACACAGAGGGCCCAGGGACCCCTTGCCCTGGCATCTGGGGAGACAGGAGGAAAGGATCGCTATAGGGATTCTGAGTTTGGGGAGATAAAATTTCTGCCATTGAGCAGAATGGGAGCACGGAAAAGGAAAGCAAGTCACATTGTGGGCACATTTTAGCGGATATTTATATGCACTGCACATAGAAAGGCACTCCCCAGGGGCGCCTGAGTGGCTCAGGGGGTTAAGGTCTGCCCTTAGCTCAGGTCATGACCTCAAGGTCCTGGGATCGAGCCCCATGGGGCTCCCTGCTCAGCGGGGAGCCTGCTTCTCCCTCTCCTCTTACCCCCACCCACCCATGCCCCACTGGTGCTCTCTCTCAAAGAAGTAAATGAATTAATTTAAAAAAAAAAAAAAAAAAAAAAGAAAGGCGTTTCCCTGACTGTAATTAGGAAGTGTCTCTTGACTGACTATGGCCTGGTTGTCTCTTTCCAGAAGCATCTAGTTCTCTGCCAGGCTCCCCTGATCTGGAGCACGGGGTGGGGGTCTGGACAGTGCGCTCCGGGAACTATGGTGGGGAAGACTCAGGGTAGGCCGTGCTGAGAGCGGGAGGAAGCTGGCGGGGTAGGGCCGGCAGGCATGGCAGCTGTGTGACGACGAGCGAGGCCTAGAAGGCACGCGGCTAACAGGAGGTCTCCTCAGAATCATCAAGGGGGACGGCTGGGCCCCCTGGATTGTGTGTGCAGACCCAGAGCACTGCGGATCGAGAGCTGGGCCCAATGCACAGTACTGGAGGGAAGGTATTTTTGGAATCACAGAGGAGAAAAGATCTCTGGGCCTATTAGACCTGCAAGAATGGAAACAAATAAAAGTACGAATAATGTCAAAGAAGGTTCACTTAGGGCCTAGCGTTTCTGATCCTCAGCATTATCGGCTTTGCTCGGCAGGTAAGCCTTTGTCGTCCTGTGTATTGCAAGATGTCTAGCAGCAGCCCTGGCCTCCGCCCACCACAAGACAGGAGCGCCTTGACCCCTGTCCAACCCCAGGTGTGAGGATATGTTCAGATGACTCCGTATGTCTCCTGTCGGGGTTGGAGGGCAAAACTGCTCCCCCCACCACCGCCCAGTAGAGAACACTGGCTTAGTTTCACGTTCCCAAAGCATGCATCATGGAATGGGTTTATGCAAAAGAGATGTGGGGTCTCTGCGGCCCCATCAGTCTGCAAATGCTGAGTGAGAAGCCGCTAACCAGAGCTACTTGTTTGCAGGACTTCCCAGGCCTGCCGCATGGCCACGGACATGTTAAATCTCCAAGAGGGAGCTTGTCCGATCAGTGCACGTTCAGTACACGCCGGACATTGCTACATTAGACACATTCACGGCCTGGAAGTCACGAGGGTTAATAAACACATTTTTGGCACTTTAAAACGGACGGGACGTATCTACCCAGTAGATTTTGTTTTTGGCGTTTCATGGTCATCCGAGGTCAGTCTAATTATTCCTTCTTCTAGGAGAACCAGGGCTCAGAATTAAGGTATGTTCTCATGGCCAACCACCAACACACGGGGAGACTGGGTTTTAGATTCTCCACTCCATGTTCTTAGTAGGGTTCCGCCTGGCTTCCCGGGCACTGCCCGGTGCTTCTGAAGCTCAGGTCCTGCCACGAAGTTTCTCCCTGACCTCCGGGACACGGGCCATCTTCTGTTGAGAGTTCTCTCGAGAGACACTGTTCACTGGGTCCCCATTTACAGAGGCAAACGGGAGGCTCAGTGGGAAAATACTGGCTATCTTCGGCACAAGGCAGCTTCCTCGGGTTACAATTTTTAAGTAAAACGGGTTTCTTCCTTCTGAAAATGAAAATGGTCATTGCATTGCTTTATGTTTTCTTTGCTTGCCAGGAAGCTCAGATCCAAAACTTCTATCTTGTCTGACAGCGTTCTTTCTTCTTGGTTCTATTATTATTTATTGCATATTTTCATACGGTTTGTATACAGCCTCAAACACATACAATTAATAAATGGAAACCTTGCAAAATATTCACCCCTTAAAAAAAACCCAAACCCTCAATGCTTAAAAATGCTTCCATCTGATTTTATTTTGTAATCATGGTGAAATGCTATGTGTGGGTGGCGGCCAGGAGTGGTCCCATTTGGGTGAAAGACAAGCAGCCATCCTTGTGGGTTTCATCTAAGCCACGTATCAAGCGTGGGGTTTACAAAGCCTTTGCATAATCATTACCTTATTTGAGCTCATCAACTAGCCTGCGAGCTGGAGCAGGTATCACTAATTACCATTCCCATTTGACTGCTGATGAGTAAACAAACCCAGGCTCAAATATTTTTAGAGGACTTATTTTTTTGGCTTTCCAAGGTTTCTGGCCCAAACTAGCTGGTGGAAGAATTGAGATGCAGAGCTGGGTCTTTGGCCTCCACGTGGAACGCTGGACCTGAGCAGGTGGCAAATCTGCTGCACCTGTAATGGACGCAGCCACCCAACCCCCACCCCCACAATGACCCCCATGTACAAGCTCCAGGGTCCAAGAGGGGGGCAGTACAGCCCTCAGTGATCTGTACCCGTTTCCCACTGAGCACAACCATTGCCAGAGTCCTCCCCACAGGGCCCCAGACACACATCGTCAGTCACACAACAGATATCCCAAGACAGAGGGACAATTTTTAGAGTTCTGTGAAACTCAAAGATCCTCAAATTGTAGGCCTATATACAAGATTAAAAACACGAGATCATAGGGGCACCTGGGTGGCTCATTCGGTCCAGAACATCCGGCTCTCGGTTTGGGGTTCTGATCTCGGGGTTATGGGATCAAGCCCGGTGTCAGGCTCTGTGCTTAGGAGGGAAAATGCCGGAGATTCTTTCCCTTGGCCGCCCTTCCCCCACCCAGCCCCCCCCACCCGCCTGCATGTGTGCTAAAATAAATAAATAAATCTCGAAAAAAGAAGCATGAGATTATAAAAGTGATGGCTTTTGTCTCTAGCCTCTGCATGGCCATTCGAACTGCCGTGGTGGGAGTCAGCTCTGGCCGCCGTAATAAAATGCCATAGAAGGGGGGTGGTTCGAACAACAGAAACTTCACTCTCACCGTTCTGGGGGCCAGAAGTCCAAGTCCGAGGTGCTGACTGTTGTGGCGTCCGGTGACTTCCCCAGCGGCGCGTCTCACGGGGTGCTCACTCCTCGGCGTGTGCCCCAAGAGAGCGGGAGAGCGTGTGCTCGGGGAACGTGGAAGCTGGAAGCTGCTCTCCCCCCTTTATGAGGCCTCCTTTGTGAGCTGATTTAGCCTTAACGATCTCCACCGGGCCCTCTCTCCAAATATGGCCACGTGGGGGGCTTTGGGACCCGCAGCCCATGAATTAGGGGAGGGGGCGCAGTTCAGCCCACAGCAAGCAGACCTGTCGTTGGGGAGTAAGTTTATTCCCAAGGTTTGCTCCGGTCTGGATGGGGCGAACTGTGCAATCAGCCATTGCTGATGGGCTAAACAGCACGCACGGGACACCTGGAGCAGAGCCGGGGCTGATCTCGAGGTTTGGCGGCTTCAGCTGTAACGGCCCTGAGCTCCCTTCTCAGCGGATGTTTGGAGGCCCGCACTCAGGGTCACTGCAAGTCTGGCGCTAGGTTCCAAATTTGCACGTGGGCCGGCACCCCAGGGCAGCAGGTATAGAGAGCTGCACAGACAGCTGGTCCGAGGAAGCGGAGAGGAATGTCTTCTGCAGTTCCAGAGTAGGGCTCCAGCGGAAGCCCGCTTCTCTGTCTTCAGGGACACCATGATCGCAGGGCTTTGGGTTTAAAAATAAAATCACAACGTTCTCTGAAGTGTGGTCTTTTGTCTGACTTGCAGTATAAATTAAGGGCAATTAAAATCAAGACCCTCCTTGTGGCGTGGGATGGTTTATCAGTGAATTTGCTTCCTTTGCTATCTGGTCCCAGATGATGTGAGATCTCCGTCATCCTGGGTGAATAACATGGCGACACCCCAGCCTAGTGTTCTTCGTGGAAGGCTGATTGATGTGTTATTTAAGGCCACGCTCCTATTCTTTTTTAGTCCATTTCCTTAATGTCCTATGAATGTGCTAGAAAGATGGCCCAATGATAAAGGAATCTTGGGATCATTGATTGACAATCACGCCTCACCCTTTTCCTCATCTGTCTCTCTCTCTCTCTCTCTCTCAAGGATAAGGGACCCAGAGCCTCGCATGATAAAGCCACAAAAGGAACCAAATTATGCTGAGCAAAAAATATTCTTTTCCTGAGAATTTCCCAGGAGTTTGGGTATTTTTGACTCTTGCTCACTAAATATGGAAAGATTGAGACACCACGAGAAGCAGGGGAGCTGTTCTGCTTTTTTTAGTCCTTCTGTTAAGAAATCATTTCATCTCTTTGAGGCTGTGTTTACAATGTCTCAGAAGTCCCCTCCCTGTGGAAAAGTCAGAGCCCTCTGCACGGTCACAGTTTCTGGAGATGTTCTCTGGCTTTTATTTTTGTATAAAGGATAAAGCTTCGTGAACGATCGTTTCTATTTCCTGGTGGTCTGATGACTGCCCAACATAGGGAATGAAGCAAATGGCATCTTTCATCTTGGAGGAGTCCTCCCTCTGCCTTGCATTTGGCACTGGCTCCCAGTGTTCTCTGAATTGATTCAGTGGGCGTGTCAGTGGAACTGCAGGGGGGGGCGGGGGGGCAGGGGAGGCAGGGGTGGTGGGTTGGTGGGGGCGGAGGTGAGGGGTGGAGGTGGGGAAGGCAGAGGAGGGACGACCTGGGCACCAGGGCTAGGGAGGGAACTTTGTACTGCCCTCTGCATGCACAGTATGCCTTTTTATGAAGGGATAGATAAGATCGGGAACTTCAGTTAATGGGGGTTAATTTTAAGGATATGATTGTGGAAATCAAGAAGAGGTGGAATGGTCAGCTCTACCGAAAATGAGTGCATTGTTCAAGGAGCATGAACACTCATTCAGAGTTCAGAGTTTAATACTTTGGCAGTAGCGTTGGTCCAAGAGCAACCTGGTGACCGGCCATATTGCTGGCCCTGTGTCACATTCCCCCCCAACCCAGAGTCATTTTATGTCTTTCTCTATTTTTGGTGGTACATGCACTCTGGTCTTCAGAACTAGGGGTTTGGTCAGATTCTTCTCCTTGCTCTTCTTGTTTCGCTAAGGACTCGGAATCAGCCTTGTGTTTTCTATCTGGTTATCTCTCCCTTAGGGTTGTGAACAACCACAAATGTTCATTGTCTGGATATATTAACTTATTACCATCAAAAAATGATCATATTCTGATTTTATCATTCTTTATTGGCCGGGAGACTAGCTATGAAGAGAAAATTTCCAGGTCAACTGTTTGATTACCCTGACCTACGTTTCCTTCAGGAAACAGTAAATGCTTGATTTTTCCCTTCTATTTATTAGTTTTCAAGATGATGAGTTGGTTCTCTGAGGAGCATATGGAGAAGTTTTGCATTCCTATAAAGTCATATTTTTAACTGTGTTCATAGACTATGTAGACCTTAACAGTGTTCAGGACTTGCACAGGGAAAAACAAGACCCTTTAGGAAGAGCTTCTCAATCGTTAGTGGAAATGTCAATCGTTGGAACCACTTTGAAAGGCCATTGGGCAAAATCTAGAAAAGATAAGTACGTTGCTCCAACCCAGCAATGTTTTTTCTAGAGAAACTCTTAAAGTTGCAGGCATACAACATTATTTATAATAGTAGGCATTAAAAAAAACCAAAAACATTAATGTCCATAAAAAGGAGAATGACTAAATGGATTATTATATATTCAAGTGATAGAATAGATCAATATATTGCAACATAGATTTCAAAAGCATAATATTGAACAAAAAACAGACTATAGAATGAGTATGGTAACGTATCATTTGTGTAAAATTAAAATCTACAAAACAATACTGTGTGTTGTTTATGGCTACATAAATAGATTTTAACTGTAATAAAACATGAACAAAACCCTTCTTTCTCTGAGCTCCCGGGAAGAGAGAATTGTAGTTTGTAAATAACTCTTTTTATATTATTTTCCTGTTTCTCTGCTCATTGCACTGCCTTGCCTTCCGGTTTTCCCCCGGGATTTAGGTTTGATTGACTAGTCTGATTGATATTTCCACTTGGATGCATTCTTGCGAAGGCATGTGGGGAGAAATGGCAGTGACCGCGCTGGGTAGTGAGCCATCTTGGGGGACCAGGGTGGAGGGAACAACGGTACTGAATTAAGGGAGAACCCCAAGGTTTTATTTACTTGGTGCTTTCTGCAGCCTTCCAGAAGGAAGACTATTTCTTGTGTAAACATGTCAGATCTGTAAAAAGTACAGGAAATCAGCTTCCGAAATTGTGAAACATCAGTGGCACGACAGCGTGCTCTGTGACAGTATAAAGTGCAAATTTTCATCATCAGAGGAACTGCAAACAAAGAAAAATGGAGCCCTGGGCGATATGAGGCAAAAGCCACAGTGTTTGGGGGTGGGAGAAACAGTCTTGTGCTCTGAGAAATGAGACTGTGGGTTTGGGGAGGCAAGCTGGCAGCCCACAAACGTTTTTTTGTTAAAATTGTTTTGGCAAAAAAAAAAAATTTTTTTGGTTGAATTTTTATTGGGAAAAATGTACTGTTTAAAATTGGGTAAACATTGAAGTATTGGGAGATTTCACATTAAAAACTATATAAATTTGGATTCTGGGTTCTCTTGACAATCCGAAGGTTGGGCACCTCTGGGCTCACTGTGTGTGGGTGGCAGGGAGCAGTCACCGATAGCGCTGCCCCCTGCAGGGTGAGCATGTGCTCTCTCGGCTACCTGCTGTCCCCACAGGACAGCGCCCCTTATCCCTGTCACCTGCCTGCTCCATTAACAGATCAGTACTGCCTATTTTCCCTCTGCAGATAATGGCACTTCATTTCTCCCCTAACCAAGGTTTCTTCCCTTCGACCATTTTTAGTCACACATTTCCAGTCATATTCAAATGAAAACCAAAAGCCCTGTGCCCCTAGGGTTCCCCCACCTTTCTCAGGCCTTTGTATTCTTTGGGGGTTGGGCAATCTGATTCCACTAAAAGGTGAGTTGGTAGATCCTCCTAAAAACCCTGGTTCCTCATTGGCAGGACCTTAGTGCTTGGTCTTGGTCCTCTGTGGCCGTGAAAGATGGCAGAGTGCACTGGGCTGCCAAAAATAAATTTTACAATTCTGAATGCAGACCGCACTCTATTATTTATAACACCCACAGCAACGATTCCCAAAGAACGAAGTCTAATTAAGAATTCCTACTCATTATCTAGTGAGAAAATAGATTGGGATGAGTCCCAGACTCCATCCCTGCCTGTGTATGGGGTGGGGGCGGGAGGGCGAGGGCTCCCCAGGTGAGGAGAAAGAGAGGCCCAATGGCAGGTTCAAATAGGTCATTCAATCAAAAGACTCATTTCCACAAGGCAACCTCACAGAAGACTGCGTGCCCAGTGCCGTGGGCAGAAGTGGGTTCAGATGAGTCAGTGTGGACTGAGACTGAAATATAAAAGATACTGCCAGCTCAACAACACAGGCAAACTGTAGCTGGAAAGTTTCCATGGAGAGGGCACGTGCATGATGTAACCAGAGGATGTCGGGAAGGGGTGACCCGAGGGATACCCACCACCACCACCACCACCACCATTTTGCAAAATTCAGCTTCCATCGCTGCTTCCTTACCTGTCCGATATCCCATTGCTAGAGAGCCATATCTTGGTATTCAGACACGATCCCTAGGCATGGTCTCTTTTTGTATAAATATCTTTGGGAGAAGCTTTAAAAAGGGCTTTTTAAAATATGGTTACTGTCTGTGCCAGCCTCTTCCTTATACATGAATTCGTGCCCAAGGTGACATAGCTAGTCAGTGGTCACCAACAGTGGGCTCCTCCAATTCCAGATGTCTTGGTCTTTGTAGAAGTTAGTTCTCAGTGTATGTTCCTAGGACTTCTGTGGGTCCTGAGGCAGGTCTATGAGGTCAGAACTGTTTTCACAGTAATACGAAGACAGTATTAGCCTTTTGAACTCTCATTCCCTCATGGACGTATGGTGGAGTTTTCCAGAGGCTACGTGACATGTGCTATTACAACAGATTGAATCAGAAGCAGATAGGGAATCCAGCTGTCTTCTAAGTCAGTTGCTGAAGAGCTTTGCAAACATACAAAACAATGCCATTCTACTCGCTTATTTTTTTGTTTATTTATTTTGGAGCTCTTTGAGATTGTCAATAATTTTGAGGAATGCAAAGCATCCTGAGATCGAAATATTTGAGAACTGCTGTTCAGTGGCACAGCTAGCACACTGCCTAATCTTCTTCATTGAAATGTGGGCTGGGTTGCTTTTTCTCTGAGACAGCCAGCCCTGGAAGTGAGAGTCTATGGGGAGAAAGGTGGGCTTTACCATGGAGGACAGACTTAGACCTGAGAAGATAGCACAAGGGTTTAGGGAGAGAAGAGGGCATGGAGCGGGGAGTTGGGAAGAGCTAGGAACAAAAGCTTCTCTACGCCCAGGACTGGGAGTTGGATTATTATGGTGTAGTGGTGGGAACCAAGACCTGCTTCGGAAGATTTGTTTCAGCAAAACCATTTAGGAATGGTGCGATCTGGGCAGATCACTTATCTTCATAGGGTTTTCCTCTTCCTTAGCTCTTGGCTGGACTAAATCAAGATTTTCAACCCACTATGATGATAAAATCACAGATAATAATACATAGAGAAGTAATGAAAGATAAAATAATATAAAAGAGCAAAGCTTAGAAATATTGATTTAATAAAAAATTAAGGCATATTTGGCATTGTCTCCTAGCATAAGGCTGCTCTACTTATCTGAGTTCTGATGTGCTTTCTTGAGTGGGAGCACAGTAAGCACAGAATGGGTTCACCCCAGGAAGCGTAAGTCACCACAGCAGAGGAGAGAGGCAAAGAGCCACTGAAACTAGGTGATTTAGTACAGCTCTCTTTTGGCTCAAAGTCTCTAGAGGTCTAGCGTATGGTTTGGTGCATCTCCTGTTAGCATGTGTCCTCAAAGGATAGAGGAGAGACCACTTGGAAGGAGGGTCAAGAGTTACCAGACTTTCTGGCAGCACAGACCTGTGATTTCCCAGCTCTGTCACCTAATTTATTTGTGTGTTTTTGAGCAAGAGATAGAATCTCTTTGAAAAATGGAATAATATTGCCCACCGTCTAGGTAGCTGTTCAATGAGAAAACATATGTCCAATTGGCTGGCTCATAGCCAGCAGTCTATGAAACATTGGCCTCCTTCTGTTTTCTCAAAGTGCATACACAGAGAACGGATGATATAACATGAAAAGTTGCTTTTTTGGGGGGTATCTCTTGAGGACACAGAGGGCTGTCTCAGAGGAGTGGGTTTCCAGCACTTAGATGTTGATTAAGAGGAGAAGAAATTTGATAATTGTGTCCATGGAGCTGAGAGAATGCCATCTCAGTGGCCTGGTCACTCCTGGCAGCCGCATGGAATGCTTCCTGATTCATAGCTGCTCTCCTGGGTCCTTCTTCCCCGGAGGCATGACGGACGAACCCACAGGCAGCAAAGACTTTGCTCCCCATTTATCTTCTGGCTTGCTGTTGGAGCCATTTGTTTTCCAACAGGTGAGCTGGAGGAGATGGATTATAGGTTGTCAGGATAATAAGTAACGGGATGTTGTGATCATTTTCTTTGTGATGTACAAGTGGGAAATACTTAAGTGCTTCAATTTAGCCTAACAACAAACTCAGGAAATAGAAATTCTGAATCCCAATCTTTCCTCCCTGGTTTCACTTACTGACTTGAAAATTCCCAGAAAAAGTGCCTTATTCAGGTTTAAGAAAAGAAAAAAAAAAACCTCTTGGCACAATTGTATTTGGAGAAGATAAAGTAAACACTGGCTAGAGTTAAACATTATTTGACAGCACTTTGTGCAAATAAATATGGTAGGCAAAGAGATCTGAGGGGATGTTGTCAGGACTCCTAGGTTGGTGCCACTGAATGAGCTCCAACTGAAAATCTTCTCTTAGGATCCCAGAACACAGAGTTCTAGAACTCCAAGCACACAGTTTGCATGCAATCTGAGAAGGGAATTGGAAAAAGCATAGGCCTTGGAATTGGGAGACAGCTGGGTTTGAACTGGGGCTCTTCTATCTGCTAAGTGTGTGACTTTGGAAATATCCTTTAACCATAGGAACCTCAATTTTCTTATCCATAAGTTGGAGGTGACAAAATCTACCTTGTAGAACTGTTTTGAGGATTTGACATAATGTATGTGAAGTGTGTTATAACAACAGATGCCTAATTAATGGTAGCTCTGATGGGCATGTTGTCTGTAGTCTGTGCTATAAATTTAGGACACCTACTTTAACTGAAACTATTTGCCCTGGGGAGTTACCTCACAGCACCCCTTTATATACCACACCCTGTATTGTTCGCTCCTCTAGTCTTGCTGAAAACGACTAGGTTTGGAGACAAGTCAACTCCTCAATGGTCACGAGCCGCATACATAACCTTAGGAAGGAAGCACATTAAGTACATTGTGTAAGTATGAGAGCAATGGCAGGTCCTTGTGGGTAGAGAAGATGGAGGACGGGTGATCAGATCCACTCTTCCTAGTTCTAATGGAAGATCATCTCAACTTACTTTCCTACAGCTTTGGAAAACATACATACAGATATAAAGCAAATAAAGCAAAATGTCAAGCATCATTGCCCATAGGCAGAGGGTATAAAAGTGTTCATCATCCTATTCTTTCAATGGCTCTGTATGTTTGCAAGTTTCCATGATTAAGAGGAGAAAAAAGAGAGAGGGGGACTTAGGGGTTGGTTCTAGACTTCTTATTAATACTGGAAAAACTAAGAGACAGTAATCGTTCTATTCCCTGTTAGTAGACCAACAGCCCATACTGGTTTAAAAAATAGAAGGAGACGAAGCCTGTTCACTTAGACTTTTCAATGTGACAGAGAGGAAATCTAGTTATATGTCAGTCCCTTAAAGTCACGATGAGAAATCCGGGTGCTGGGATGTGGGCGACTTTCTCAGCAGCAGACAGTCCTTCCTGAGGTGGAGGTGGGGAGCCTGATCTCAAGACGAATTGAGGTAATTGACAAGACTATTAGCTCATCTCCATTTGTAGGCGGAGTTTGCAGTGGGAGAATCTTTGGTTCTCAGGGGACTCGGAGGTGCACAGGCTGTTCGAGCTGCCTTCATCGGAAATAGACTGACTTATTTAATTCAGGATCTTATGGTCTCGAGTTCAGTGCGGTTGCTCAGCAGCTGTGGAGGAGGACAGGTGAGAGCCTGCCATTTGCCTCAGGGCTCATCCAGCTGTCAGCCCCATTTCTTCTGCAGACAGATGTTTCAGGACGACTGTGTCTGCTTTTTGTTTTGCCAGCCTGCATGGAATCTCAGAGCTTTGGACTTGGAGAGACGTTTGAGTCTTAACCTGGGCTCCCAGATTCTTCCTTCGGTGACTGTGGATGGGCTTCCGGGATTCCAAGAACACTTTTCAACAGTCTCATGATTCTAAGCTTTCTTCCCTAGGAAAGGTTCCTATCTTTCAGCAGATTCCTATAAGTGGTTACAACTCGAGAAACTTAAGAGCCACTTATCTGGTCCAACCTCTACACCCCACATAGCAGACAGAAAAAAAATGAGAGAACAAATTAGGAAAAACATTTTTTGGAATGTCTGTATACTTTAAAGAACTGACCTGGTTTTCAGCCTCTGCAGACTGAGCTAATGGGCCAGGAAAATCGGTTGAATGAAATAGAGCCACTGGGGAGCTTTTGCTGTCAGCATAGAAACTCCAAATAGCAGAGACAAGTCTGGTTGAAATCCCCAAGAAGGCAACATCATTTGGGAGCAGGCTCTGCAGTCTCGAGAAGCCAGGGACATGGGGGAGACCAGTTGGATGCTTTTGCATATTTACATTTGAGCTCTGAGAAAGAGAGTATCATTGAGAAATATTAATGTCAACAAATTCTATTGTCCACCCACTTTCCTCTCCACCTCTCCACCTGGCCCCTCCAACCCATTTTTAAAAACGTGGGTCTCTGGGCAGAACTGAATTCTAGAAGAACTAAGAACCGAGAAAGCTCAGTTTTCTTTCTGAAACACAGAAAGCCCTCTCTTTGATGAAGTATGGTTGTGCTCATCCAATGAGCAAGATAAAGACAGAAGAGATTCTTTAAACACTGAAAGCGATAGGGGCATAGCAAGGGGTTGGAGAATAGTTATAACCAACCCATTTAGGTACCTCTATCTTATTTTTCTTTTTAATTTTTAAATTAAGCATAAATAACAGAATTTTAAGTTAGTTTCAGGTTTACATTATAATGATTCAGCAATTGTATACATGACTCAGTGCTCATCACCGTAAGTGACCCGCCTCACCTGTTTCACCCATCTCTTCACACCCCCTCCCCTCCGGCAGCTACCAGTTTCTTTCTATACCGTTTAATTAATTTTTGAAAGACTCCAAGTGTCTGGGTGCTAGATGGAGGGTCTGGTGTGTCCTGAATGTCCTGAAGCTGCCTCTGCCCTTCTCGAGTGGCTCCTGGTGATGCGGGAAGCTTCCTTCTGCATCCAATCTCCTTTCTGCCACCGTCTCTTATTGTCAGCTCCTCCCGAGCACCCAATCACCCCATGGACCTCTCTGTTAGCAGCATCTTCCTACCACTGCACGGACTTTCATGCCAAGTTTGAAATTTCCCTTATGGGATATCTGTTGGATTTTGTATACCCTTCTCCTGGATTAGGAGGTCACTGAGGGCATATTCAGACATGCCACGATGGGAAAAAATACCTTGGTGGGCAAAGTATCTATGACTATGGTCTCCAAAATACCTTTCAGCCCAGATCCAGTATGCTCGAAAAGGTCCCATCTGTCTCCTACCTCAGCCTTATTCCCACTTGCCATGGCTTGGCCAAAGAACCATTGTTCATACGTTCAGCCATTCAACTCATCACTTGTTTGTTTCGTAATTCATTTATTTGTTCACTCATGTATTTGGTAAATGTTGGTTGGCTCACAACTGGAATATACAATTGCTCACCCACCCCCCCACCTGAATAATATTTGAGGATTCACATTTGAGAATCAAAATCTCAGAGTCATCTTCCATGTTCCCCTTCCCATTGGGCTGTTTCTACCCTCACCCTATTGTGAGGGCCCTACTTGATTTCTCCTGCTGCATTTAACCCCATCGATGGTCCTTTTACCCCATTGGCAAGTCCTGCCTCTCTTCCACTTTGGCTTCTATCATTTCCTTTTTCAGGTCATCCTCACCTCTCCCCTAGACCACATTTTCTGGACTTGCCTTGTCCTACTATGATACGTTGACATACCTGTAGCCATTATGAATTACTTACCTGTTTTCTGGTGCTTTCTTGTCTCTTCATTCCATTGTTACTTTTTTTGATGGCAATCCTTTTTTGATGGTAAAACTTTTTGCCTGTAATCCTTCCCCCCACCCCTGCTTTTCAGCCTTTCAAAATCCCACTCATCCTTCAAGGCTGAGATATTTGAGCTCAAGTGTCCGTCACCCCTCCTGAGAAGCCCCTCCCAAACTTTCCTTCAACCCTGCTCTCCAGTTACTGCGAATTTGACTGCACATTTCAAAAGCACACTCTGTGCTCCAGAAGGCTTTGTTTATGTAATCTATTCATGGTGCTTTGGAAACTCTGATTTGGATAATGACATATCTGCTTCTGTTGGATGGGGAGCTCGCTGAGGTCACAGACAGTCTATGCATTTATTTCCTGACTCATTCCATGAGCAGGCACTGAACTGGGCACCAGAGACTGCACCACGGTGCTTGTGGTTTACCTGGAGAGACAAACAAGTCAACCTACCATCATCAAGTAAGGTGACAATTGATGGAGGATACATGTGAGGCTTGACACATGGTCAAGAATGGAGAGTTTATTATGATGAATTACAGAAGGCTTCACAGAGGTAGAGCTGGTTGAATTCTGACTTAAAGGATATATTGCCTTATTTCATTAATTCTGAGTACACATCCCCCCCCCCCCATATTTTGAAACCAGAATGTGTCTTTTGATCAACGTGTGCCTATCGTGTGGCAGCATTTCTTTTCCACCGCAACACTGATACTGATTTGGCAGGGTGTCGTACGGTCTGTGGCATCTTTGTACTAAGGTAGGGTGCTTCGATTCTTGTGGTTATATGTAAAAGGTACCAACTTGATTTTAAATGAAAGCGTGTGCATGGGAGGCATATTAGTTTTCTATCGCTGCTGCAGTAAGTCACCACAAATGCAGCAGCTTTCAACAACACAAATTTATTCTTTTACAGTTCTGGAGATCAGAAGTAAAAATGAATCTTGAGGGGCTAAAATCAAGATGTCAGCAGGTCTGTTTCCTTCTGGAGGCCAAGGGAGGAATCTATTCCTTGTCTTCTCCAGCTTTTGAGGCTGCCTTCATTCATTTCTCGGCTGGTGGCCCCTTCGCTCATCTTCAGCGTGAATCACTTCAATCTTCGCTTCCCTTGTCACACCTGCTCTCTGACTCTGACCACCCCCTCATCCCTCTTATAAAGATCTTTGTAATTACACTGAGCCTATGTGGCTAATCCAAGATCATCTGCCTATCTCAACACTCTTAATTCATTACATCTGCAGATAAGATAACATGCATAGGTCCTGGGGGGTGAGAATGTGGGCATCTTTGGGCGGTCATCAGTTGGCTTACCATATGCGGAATTTATATTAAGGATACTGATATGCTCTTAGACCCCAACATGGGACTATGGTTATGTCCCAGGAGGAGTCTCGAATTTCTGTTTCCCCTATCTGCTCCTGTCTCTGTCTCTATATTCCTTCTTTCTCATGGCAGATTGATTTTCTCTGCAACTCTGCCATACACAGGAACATGATTGTCAAGAATTCCTGAGCCTGTAAGTTATGGCTTCACCATGCCAACCCCATTTGTTCCAAATTCCTAAGAAAAAAGCTCTGACTAGCACTCTTGGGTCTATGTCACCCTTTGCCAAAGATCTAGCCAAAACGGTGGCCACAGACAAAGGACACTGCTCTTCCGCAACATACAAAATGGCTGCCAGGAAGGAAGAATCTCGAGGGATGCTCGTCTGGGCACATACTAGAACACAGTCTTCTGAAAGGATGACTCGTTCATCAGGAAATTAAGTAAGAGGGTAACATTTCAAGTAGAATGTGCTGGTACTTGGTCAAGTGTTTTTCCAAAAGTGAGTCTCCACTGAAATATTTGTTGAATTAGGTTGAGTTGTAAAACTTCTTCAGTGTCTTCATCTGTGGGGTTTTACTACCTCTTGCCTGGAATCCTGTGGTCAGTCCCACGGCACCTCTCCCTCCCCTGCCACATCACATTTTTGCCCAGAATTCTTTAGTCACTTTCAGAATAAAGTCCAAATTCTAATCTGGATTCATGTGTAAAATGATGAGTGCTTCCCTCCCCCCTGCATCTGGGACGGAAGAATAATAATGCTGATTTCATAGATGTGCTGAGTGGATGAAGTGGAGATAAGGGATGGTGATATTTCCCTGCAAATTTCCAGTGTGAGTCCTCTGCCCTGATCAAGTTGGCTTCTGTTTTCCAAGCAGACCTTAATCATTCTCATGGCTACAGCTTTGTTTTCCAACAGCCTTGGAAATAAACACCTGCTTCTTACCTCCTGTCTTCCCCAGCCCCGTCTATTTCATTAAGCCTGGCTAGGCTACAGATGTTCATTCTTTCCTCTTACCCGAAAAGCATCTCTTGTTTGTTCTATGCAGTCTCAGAGCACATTATGTAGTCCGGTTTCCTCCCCGAATGTGGGAAACCATCCACACCCAGCCTTCCTGGCGGCCATTTTGCTTCCACGTGAACACTTTCAGTGTTGATGAGCTAAATTTGGGCCGCTCATCCTGATTTCTTCAACAGCTCTAATTAAATAACTATACCATGTAATTATCTTTTTAGTCATGACAGTCTTGCCTTTTTAATAACATTTTCAGTACTTCCAGGGGAACAAAGTAGCTGCTCGAAAGATATTGGTTGTATTTCTGCCTAAAATGACAATTTCATGACATTAGTAGCTAAACCATTGCTACCACTTTTCTCTTCTTTCAAATTTACCATTCCTTGGAGGAGACATGTTGCTTTTCCAGGGCTTGTGGTTATTGGAATGATGTCTAGAACAGATGTCTGAGCAGAAAGAAGGCAAAGGTGTCTGTTGATCCTTGAACCAACTTTTCTTGGGCCACTTTAGATTACTTTTCAACAGTATCTGAGTTTTTGGAAAAAAAGGAAAAACTTCTGCAATGCAACTTCTACTCCTTCCTCTGTATTCTTTCAATCTTTACTATTCACGTATGACTATCTCTACATCTATATCCCTGCTTTAATTTTTATGAAAATTAGGATTAGACCCTATATGTTGCTCTCAATTTCCGTTTAAAAAGACTTGAAAAGCAGAGAAAGACAATTATCATACGGCTTCACTCATATGTGGAACATAAGCAATAGCACGGAGGACCGTAGGGGTGGGGAGGGAAAACTAAAGGGGGAGAAATCAGAGAGGGAGATGAACCATGAGAAACTATGGACTCCAGAAACAAACTGAAGGTTTCAGAGGGGAGGGGGGGCGGGAGGGATGGGGTAGCTGGGTGATGGGTATTGAGGAGGGCACGTGCCTCAAAAAGTAATGATGTACTATACAGTGGTTCATTGAACATAATAAAAATAAATAAATAAAAAGACTTGACAATATACCAATGGCCTCTTCTCATGTCAATGTACAAAGATTTAATTATTCTTAATGGCTCCATGGTATGGCACAGTTGGTCTATTTTTTTTTTTCCCCTACTGACAGTACATCTATTGTTTCCAACTGATTCCTGAATTCCAATTTCTCTGCTTTGAAAGATATTAAAAAGATAAATGACTGCCACACTCTTACTTATAAATTTACCTCATATTAAGGGTTGAGTTTTATCGCCCCCACTGTTTCTATGTTGAAATCCTAGCCCCTTGAACCTTAGAATGTGACCTTTTCGGTGAATAGGGTCATTTCAGATATAACTAGTTCAGGTGAGGTCACACTGGAATGCAGTGGGTGACATACTATAAGAAGAGTAAATCTGGACACGGGTGGCACACAGGTAGAGTATCATGTGAAGATGGCAGAGATTGGGGTGATGCCACAAGCCAAGGAATGTCAAGGATTGCCAGAAAATCACGAGAAGCTATGAAAGAGGCATTGAATAGATTCTCACAGCCCTCAAAAGGAACCAATCTTGACAACACTTTGATCTTGGACTTCTTGCTTCTAGAACTATAAGGCAAAAAATTTCTGTTATACTACCTAATTTGTGGTATTTTTTAAAGGCAGCCCTGACGAACAAACACATCTAGTCTTATATAAAATAGGTGGGTCTTTGGTGCCTGAGATGAAGAATATTGGGGCAATGGTTCATTGTTTTGAGTACAAGTCCTTTTAGTGTGACTATATTATGTCCTAAGATAATGACTGTGACACAGCACAAGAGAAAGATGGCTGATAGACGGCTGAAACTGGAAGACAGTACTGTGTCAAATGTTGGGCGGAGGCCAAGTTAACAACCAGAGATCAGGAGAGGTAAAAAAGTAATTCCTGAGAACATTCCACTGATAGGGATGTGGTAATCTAGGCCTTTAAACAACAAGTCATGTTCTGGTTTTTAATCAAACAGAGTAATGTCAACAAGTAAGTAACAGACAAATTACTTTTAAATCTAAATTAACTTTTAAATTTAGCCCTAGAGAATTAATTTTCTTCAGCCTTCATCAATATCTCCTTCAAGGAAGTGCTATGCTTTTCCAAATCTGAGATTTTGGTAGCAAAGGATGGTGGACCCAATTTTCCAGGAAATCTGAGAGCATGTGGTTGAAGAGTGTGTGTGTTACATAAATCTGCATATTCATAAACACAGACACATTGCTATACCATCCGTCCCATTTTCAAAAGATTGGCTAGACAGAGCCAGTGGGAAAGGTACAGATGAAGAGACTAGTTGGAGCAAAGCCTCATTCATAAAACTGGGGTCAGTACTGGAGATTCCATGGGGCTGCCCAGAAGTTCTAACCAGGATGAAGCACTAGAGCATTTGAAGGCTCATCAAATTACTGTTCCCCTTACCTGGAGTGACCTCCGTGTGTCTTATTAAACCCTCCCTGTTCCTTAGGAACTTTCCAGGGCAGCCTTTTCCAGAGGCTACCTGTTCTCAACTTCTGCTCTGCAAATTAATTTACATGGCCCTAAGCAATTATCTCTGTGTGCCCCAACTCCTCTTGGCATGCAGATGGTGGAGATCAAGTGATGGCAAATAAATGCACAAGGAAACCCAAGTCATGTTTTAAACTACCGAGGTTTTTTTTATTGCAAAACATTTGTTACAGAAATTTCAGAAAGTTTTTCCCAGGGTATCTGCCAACTTCTGCTTCGAATTATATATCTAAACAAACAAGCTCAAAGTGCATTGTGAATCCAATAATAGACCTTTAAAAAAGAACAATTCCTCTAAGGATTTATATATATTTATAATGTCGATAGATATGCCAACCGTGGTCTATCCATACACAAAGAAGGAAAAGATGTATATATATTTAACAAACCCAATTTCAAAATTGTTATATTTATAGGAATTCATTTAAAAATGATATCTGAATAATTTCCCCCATTATAAACTATGGTTAGAATGCTTACAAATGAGAGTCTAAGTTCTAGGTTATGAAATGACTATGAGTACAGTATACCATGTATACTGTTTTGCACAGCAGGAACAACAATATAAACTCAAGTTAGACGCTCTAGTGACAAAAAGCAGATCAGCCTTGATACGATGCTATGTACGGTACTCTTCTTCTGAATCCCCCTCACAAAGATCCTGCCTTTGGGTCCAGAAAGATGCAGCTAGCAAATACACATGCATCTCTCATTCAGGAGAAAAGGAATAACCCTGAATAGGGTGAGTTCCTCTCCACCCCCGCCTCAGTTCTTGGTGTATTTCTTGTATACACTAAGTCAGGATCAAGAACATGATCCCAGCTGGCCCTAAGTCAGAGGTCCCAAACTATTGCCCCTGGGACTGAATGCTGCTGGCAGACATGTTTGTTTGGCTAGCAGAGTGTTTACAAATTGGAATGTGAATGTTTTTGTCATAGGACGCGTGTTCCCTCGTGCCCCACAAACCCTGCTTCTTCCTGTTGTCTTTCTTGAGTCCAACGGGAACATGTGTGTCCTGGCGTCAGGCCCTGCCTGTCCTTGGGCTTGCAGCCTCACCATCTAGATGCAGATGGCTGGTTCTGATGACATGTGGGGAATGGGGGTAAAGACGTGAGGGGTTCTTTTAGGGTTCAGATAGGCATAGAATTGGACGGGGCCGACACAAACACTGGCTGAGTTCAGGATAGGGGGTAGAATGCGGGGTGGGTGGGGAGAGCCTAGGTTAGTGGAAAGATGAGGGGTGGACAAAGTCTGAAAGCATGACCTGTTCCAAGGAGCCCGTGTTTCAGCTTACTGTGCCAGGCTCCACGGGGTGCTGAGGTCATAGGACCAAGGGTCTGTGGGTTTGGCAAAAAGCCTGTTGTGCTGGGCCAAGAGAAAAGAAGAAAGTTAGGGGGGGTGAAGAAAGCTGCACATCTGGGGGCCAAGCTGAACTTACTTCTGTGGCCCAATGCTCCGGGCAGCCTGCCCGTCCCGGAGGAAGGCCTGGGTCAAGGTTGGTACCGAAGCTCTGCAGAGAGCCCACCGACTTGTGGCCATGTGTGCCCTTTTCACTTTCCAGCACATAAACGCTATGCAGACAGGCAAGGGGCTGGAGGCTTAAGGGGGCTGGCAGACAAGGGAACTTAGGGAAGGGAAAATTCACCTCACTCTTACTGCCAGGTGGATTACGTGGCCACCGAGACCCTTTCTCAGACAGACATATAGAGATCGTCACGTCTTGATGTCATAGCAGCGACCAGCGCAAGGAACTCATCAGAGAAAAGGTAACAACATGGCTTTTGTGAGTGGATTAAAAAAGAAAAGAAAAAAAATCTTGTTTTCCTTAAATCAGAACCAAGCCCTGCTTTGGTTGACTCTGGTATGGGGAAGGAGAACGTCTGACACGGAAAGGGAAGAGAAAGCTTAGGCCAGCAGAGGCTGGGAGAAGTTTTCTCTCCCTGTTGGAAGAGCAGTCATTTATAAGACTGTGCAAAGTGGCTCCTTTCCATTTGGAAAAGAGAGGCTTCTGATAATGACATGGTGATTTCTTTAAAGGGCAACCTTCTTCAGTCACCCGGTTCTGGATCAGACCCCCAGTCACCCACCCCTCGCTCGCCTCTGGACCAGGCTCGCACACAAGGCAGAAAAGCCACCAGGTAGGAGGGAGGTCAAGGGCGTCATTGGGCCACTCATTCATAATGCTCTGTGGCTTTCTGTACTGTCCGAATGGACTTCTCACTTTCCTCTCTGGTTTCGCGATTTGCACCCAGTGGCCCTAAAGGATCAGAAATGTGTCTTTCCTACATCACAGATGCGCCAACACCTGCACAGTGTCGGCCAGCCATCTCTGGGTCCCCTAGCTACGCACCCTGTGGTTAATACCTTATTTCATATTATTTGTTCGGAGCTTAAAATAAGATTAAAAAGAAACCCTTGGTTACTTTTTTGTTTTTAATTTTTAAGAATCAAACATAATCCCCAAACAGTATAAGAAGCCCAACAATGTGAGCGAATTCCTAGCTGGGTCAAGTGTTACAGCAGGCAATAGTCAAATATTAAGTGTCTTTAAAAAGTCAAAAGAAACGCATAAAGCAGAGCATGCATTTTGTCGCCACAAAATTAAGACTGGATTTGGAGAGGGGTTACTTCATTTCAGTTACATCGCTATCGTTAAAGAATAATGAGTCAGATGCAATATCGAGAACATATATAACTACCTACACACTAGCATCACTTCATCTAGAAACAAACGTATCAGTGTTACTAAATGAACATATTTATAAAATACTGTACACTGCTTCCGCAGGGGGTTAGCAGATGTAAACAAACAGCTAATTCCACACTGGAGTTGAAAATATTATCTTAAGTTCATTTGTCACAGAGTCTTTCGCATCACAGGCCAGTTCGCATTTTGCAAAACCCAACTTGCCTACCACGGCTCACGGGGCTGGTTAGACGACGGACCTCGGCCCAGGCAAGTAGTTCCTTGAGGGTTAGAGGACTGCGAAAACCATAAAGCAGATCGGGAACCAAAGTGCTCATTTTGCGAGGATGCTGAATAACGTGGAATTGGGAACATACTTAATCCTTGCAACATGTGCTTCTTTATTGAATGTTACAGATTGGCCAGTGATTATAAAGCTGTCCTGTAACGTTCATTAATACAACCACATGCTACAACTATGCCGGGTGAAAAATGGGTTACATATATGTGTATGTGTGTTTTATAATACAGCATTGCTCGACACATCGGATGGCACAGTCTATAGATGGCGCATGATGGATGACTGGATAATATCGATTGCCAAGACAGAAGTCACACAGCCAAACATTCAGGAAGATTAGACTGCAGAGCCTCAGAAAGTCGAATTAATGTACTATCCAGTTATCTACCATAATATTATCTATAGAAACCATCTTTGAGAATACATTTGAAACATTCAGAAGAAACACACTGTGTGTTTTTACAAGTACCTTTTTCCCACTGGATTATTCATATATATATTCACATATATATGTGTGTGTATACACACACACACACACACACATATACATACATACATATGTGTGTGTGTGTATGTGTGTGTGTATATGTATTTTTTTAAGGAGAACTTTCAAAGTGCTAAATATATATCCTAGACCTGGAAGTTTAGACTTAAAAGGAAAGCCAGTTCTGGTAAAGTGCTCTGTTCTGCCTGCTAATACACCTCTGGCTTGCAGAAATGTATGAACTAGCCATGGCAACTGTGCCCAAGTTTTCCAGCCCCTCATTCAAATCCGTCAAGGAGGAAGTTTCTAACTGTAAGTATGGGTCAATCAGGGAATTTCCATGGCCATTTTCATAAAACACCCTTTTCTTTCTTTCTTTTTTTTTCAAAAGGAACAAGTGACTTAGAACAAATCATGACGTATAGTAGCATGTAAAAATTGGCACCTCAGAAGCAGATGATGAAACCAAAGCTATTACTGCTGTGAGCTCTGACTTTATTTATGTTCCTCAATAATGTGCTGCCCATGAGCTGCTTAACTCATAGAGACAGGTAATTAACGTCCCCTTGATCAGGGACGGGATGGAATAAATGAGCTGAACACGAGCTTGACTGCACAAGACCATGGAGTCAATGCCATGGCGGGGCGCGGAGAACCCAGAAATGGGAAGAAATGGATTGAGACAGAATACACATGTATGTGCACAGGAAAGAAATGGCTCATGAGAATTGCACGGTTTACATTTAAAGTAATTCAAATTTGGCTTATATATTTTGCACACATCACAAAGAGGTAAGAGCTTCGTTTTCCTGTACGACAAAAGGACCAGGCAGTCACGAGGTCTGGACTGGCAAGGACTGCATTTCCCCGGTCCTGTTCTGCTCTCTCCAGAAATCATGATGAATGGAAACACTTGTGCACATAATTTCTTTCCCTCGCTTTCCGTCTGGTCCAGAATGGGGCCCTAGAGGTACCATGATGTCCTGCTCTGTGGTCAAAGAATAATGGTTTTTGCCTCCTTCCTGGATTCCTCTACAGACTCACTCAGAGAGCCTCTGGCTTCTTAAATCATCAAACATTAGGATACAAGTATATCAAAATAGCAAAATATAATCTAAGGGACGAAAAGAACAAAATCTTGGTTCCAACTCTGGTGCTGAGACTTGGCCTTCCTGAGAATCACAGAGAAATGGTCTCAAATGTAAAGTGCCTATTTGGACTTCGTATCGATTATGAACAAACATGGTTCCTCTTCCTCATTATCAAGCAACTGGAACCAGGGGTTCATGGACCCTCCTTTCAAGTTACATTGCAATGCTGCATGTATATACATTTTCTTCTGGGGAGAGGGCCCAGAGCTTTCATCAGATTCTCACTGAGATGCATGGCTCAAGGAAGTTTAAGGGCAACTGATTTTTTCTCAGACCAAATGCCTATTTGCTGAAAGGGAAACAGCCAATGTGGGGCTCAATAAAAATGTAAGCATTTCTAGAGTAATCACACAAGAGGGAGTCTGGTTGCTTGTGTCCGATTTACTCAAATGCCAAAGAGTGAGAAGGAATTCTTTAATTCTTTGTATGTGGCCTCATAACTATTTCTATAGCCAAAAGGTTTGTTCAGAGGGGTTAAAAAAAAAAAAAAAAACAAACACAAAACCTTACAGTCTAGAGCTTTAGTCCACATATTTACTTGATTTCACATAATGAGAAAATTTGGAGCTCCCAATGACAACTCAACGGGAGAACCACATAGTATTTTGGGGGCCGAGAATATTAGGTCATTTTCCTTAAAGATTTTATTCTTTTGAAAATCAGGGACACAAGAAGGAATTGGAACATTTGAGGGTCAATATTTCTTTATCCCCCTTCAAATCCAGATTCTGACCTAGTAACGTACGTTTGTATTAAAGAGTCCGTAATACTATCTGGTTTAGAATTGCATGTCTAATTCAGACTGTACTTGGCGTAATCACTTCGTGCAGGAGAAACCAGACTAAATAAGATGTCATCGCAGCAAGTGTTTCCGGACAGAAAAGAAGCAAAGGGCAGGTAGCCAGTCATTTTGGCAACTTTAGTTTGGGACAAGGAAGAGTTAAGGTCATAGGGATTTAAAAAAAAAAAACAAAAACATAATTTCAACATCTGTCAAAATTCAACTTAACAGAATGAGCTCTTTCAATGGAACTCCTTGGATATTAAAAATCCTGGTTTATACCTCAAGGTGATAGAAAAGTCCAAGCCTCTGAAGAAAGCTCTATATGCCTGTCTATATACTATATATAAACATGTCTCTGTGTAAATGCATATATAGGTATATAAGCAGCATATACTATAGAAGTCTTTATGTGGTTTGCTTTCTACTTGGGTCTACTCTATCATTTTTATAGCTCTACATATAAGAAAAATATTCATGGTAGGCCTGCAACTGATGGCTTTGGGTTGTACCAAATTCCCAGTCAATTCTAAGATTATTTATGATTTGAAACTTCCTTAAAAAGTACTTTGGAACATTTCCATATAAAAGATACCAGCCCTTGAAAAACTCCAATTAAATTTATGCTGAGCTCAGATTAAATGGCAAAACTCTAGGTATGAAAATATCCACGTGTGATCAGATCTTCATATACAAAATGGTCATGTGATGCGTGGTGTGAAGAATTTCTAGATACATCTTGGAGATGTTCAGAAGACATGGGGGAGCCATGCAAATGATGACAATCACACAGCAGCATGACACGGGACATGAAGGGTGAGAATGTAACAGTATACCACATGGCAATTTTAGGTGAGTTCTGCCCACTATATATATTTCTTTCTTTCAGTTCACTATCACAGATTCAGTGAGTGACTTCATTGATGACAAGTGAGGTACAAAATAAATTAAAAATATAAAATTATTTAATTACATTCATCCTGAGCTTGCTCGACTATACTCGAATGCCCACTGTCTGTAATAAACTACTTGACCCTTGTTTTTAGCCTCAATTCTTCTTTCATTTTGCTTGCAACACAAAAAGGCATTTCTGTTCCCTTTATTTTCTTCAAGAAAGATAAACAGTTGTGGCACCAGAAGTGAATATAGAAGAGACAGGTGAACTATGACTGTTACCTTGTTTTTTCTTTATAATGATCAATTACAGAAGTGTTGGCATGAGAAGGATGTGGGACGTTAGGTAGAACTGCTTGCTGCCGGCTTATACTGAATAAAAAGGATGCTCTTCATCAGTCACCAGTGATGGAGCCAATGTGAAAAGAAAACAGAATTGAAGTTTAGAATATCTCATTTGTATGCTGGCTACTTTATTTTATCTTATTTTGCAATTTAGCCCTGTATCCTAAAACTCTTGATAATGGTCAGAAATGGAAAGATGCCTCCTGGCATGGAGAGTGCGTGAAGCCCCTTCATTCCCAGAGCTCATGGCTTTCTGAAGTCGCTAGACCTACACGCTCACTGCACCCCTTCTTATCCCTCTTTTCCCACCCTACCCATCGAGTGTGAACATGACTTAAAGCCCCTGTGTTTGGCACTGGGCTAGACCAAGTGCTTTCCTGATCTGTGGCCCAGAGGTCACCTTCGAGTTAACACCTCCCAAGGCATTGCTTGTTTTGCTCAGCTAAGAATAAAGCAGGTAAGCTTCAAGGAAGGGGAACAGGTGGAGTTCAGGGAGGATTTCAGGGCTGGATTCTTGAGCCTCCTGCAGTGCTGACTAAGAAGGTTTAGTTGTGCTTGCTTTCAAAGCTGTGGAAGGCGGATGTTCTTGACAGTCTCCTCATGGATAGGCTGTCCCCTCGTCCCTCTGGCTTGGAGGACTTACTCCTCTGGAAGGGGTTTCGCAGGCTTGCTGTGTTCCGCTGCCTGTCGAGCTTGTCACTGATGGAGAAGCTCTTCCTGGTGTGTGCATATGATGCACTTGGCTCCTCTGCCGAGTAGCTGTTGGCACGCTCTATCTTGGGAACCGTGATGTTGTTGGACAGGGTTCTGTCCGAGTTATCACCCTCCTGGGAGGGTACTGTGATGGTGGCTCTGCGGCCTTTGGCCTCGTTCTCCTCGCTGTCAGAGCTGGGGTGACTCAGTTCTGCTTCTCGCTCAGGATGGCAGCACAATGGATCCTCCACTTTGCCTCCCAGGGCACCAGGGAAGGTGGCCCTGTCAGCAATCGCTTGAGGGGCATTGACACACCTTGTGTCAATACAGTCTGTAATACTTGTGTATTCTGCTGTTTTCACGGGCACCCCAAAGTTGGCGTAGTAGCTCCTCGACGGAGAAAACATAAAGCTATGAGATTTCACAATGGGGGCCTCTTCTAGAAGAAAGGGAGTGGTGGCTAGGTAGCGGCTACTTTTGGAGCGCTCGATGCTCTGGTACATTGGAGGGTCAGTGTCCCAGGGGTTTTGGCATTCTGGGAGGTGCGTATAGTCTGAAGAAAAAGATCTCGTGTCCATGGAGGTGATGTCCTCAAAATCGATGCTCCGGCTTGGAGGTCTGTCTGTGGGTGCAAGAGTTGCATAGGCACTACTTGAAGGAGCTGTGGAAGGTGCTAGAGCCGAAAAGCTGGGCTCTCCCAGCCCAAGGATGTTCATGGAATTGTCCAGAGGGTCCATATCACAGTGGAGTTCATCCATGGCGGAGACATAGATGTCGATACACGAAGACGGTCTTCTAGAGTCAGGAACAATGGCCAAGGTGTTTGCGGGGGCTGCAGGAGCTTTGGACTCTTTTGCTACAGAGTGGGAGCTAGTAGCCCGGTGTAGGCTCAGGGACCTTTCTTTAAAAAGACTCTCCAACTTTTCTATACCACCTTTGTCTTTCATATTGACTGAATAGAAAGAATGGCTTCTCATACGGGGCATTAGGGTTGGAGAAGTTGGGGACATGGTCTCCTCACCTGCAGGGTCTATACTCTCTTGGAGCTTGAAGGTGTTCCCCTCCTGGCTGTTGAAGCTGCTCTGGCGAACGATGTAGGCGGCGTCTGTGCAGTCAGACGAGGTCCGGGAGCGGATTTTGTTGGACTCGGCCCGCTCCAGACCTGTCAGGCGCTCTAGGGCCGTGGCCATGCGCCCAATGAGGTCCTCGAGCTGCGCCAGTCGGATGTCCACGGTCTGGAGCGAGGCCTTCATGCAGTGCTCCCTCTCATTGACTTCCTCCAGCCGCATGGACATGTTCTCCACCCTGGGCAAGAAACACAAGGAGGGTCACGCAAGGCCGGGCTCCTCTCCGGAGAAGCTAAATCATCTGGAGCTGGAAGAGGCCTGAGAGATGATCTAATCCAGTGGTATTTATCTACCAAACCCCTTTCCACTCAGTAAAATTTACTGCACAATCCCGATAAACACCAAAGTTGAGTAGTTCTTATTGAAGTGGAGTGGGACCCAAGTACCTCATGACTTAGCTGGGACCTGGAGCGGGGTTCAAGGAACTAACCATGTATCAGGGCGTTGGCTAAATCAGTTGCCACCAAGATGAGGATGTTGCCTTTCGATGACTTGATTCAGAACTGCACCAGAGAATTTCAGGAGGCAGCTTTTCTTGTTGCAGTGTCCACAGAAGACTTGGAGTGTGGACTGGGGTTATTTTGCTTTGCACTATTTTTTTTTTTTTTAAGATTTATTTATTTATTTATTTAACAGAGAGAAAGCGAAAAAGAGAGTGTGTGCAAGCAGGGGGAGCAGCAGAAGGAGAGAGAGAAGTAGACTCCCCACTGAGGAGGGAGTCCGGGCATGGGGCTCGATCCCAGAACCCCTGGATCATGACCTGAGCTGAAGGCAGGCTCATAACCTCTGGAGCCTCCCAGGCGCCCTCATTTTGCATTTAGATAATCATCTTTTTTGGTTGTTGCCATTTACAATCATCTTTTTAAAATTTAGCACCTCTGAAGGAATTAATACAGTCCTGTCACAGAGGCACCTGTGACATAATTTAACCCAAGCATTTCATTAATGAGGGAAAAGCAAACATCAAGAAATTTAACCAAGATTACATAAAGTAATTTATGGTAAAACCTGGAGTGCCTATCAAGAAGTAAATTCTACTACTCCTCTCTCTCTCTCTCTCTCTCTCTCTCTGGATAGCTGGTCACAGATGCCTTATATTACAGTCATTTCCCCACTGATAATTCTCAAGGGCGTGATCTGTCTCATATTCCTTTTTCCATTTCCATGCTGCCAGCTGCCACTAATGGTTCACCGAGTCCATCGTGGTTATGAACTTGATTTCAATGGTCTAGTAGGCTGCCTGGACATTTATTTACAAAGACAGAGCCCACATACTTAAAATAAAGCTGTGCCATACTTTTCACTTGACTGGGGAAGGAGAAACCAGAACCAAGCTTTGCTGTGACCTCCAACTTGCACTGTGAAATGCCGCAAGGCAGAACTTTTGGAGACTCTAAGTGAGATCCATTCACAACTTTTCTGGAGAAGCTAGAGATAAAGATACCTTTCCAATACTCCCAGTGGGCGCAGTAAGCCCCATGACTGCTGAGCCTTCAAAGAAACATGCTGGGGGCGGAGTACAGAATGTGCTTTAAGAACAGTGGTGGGAATTGGGGCTGGGTCCCCTCAGCTGTTGTGATTGGGGGGAGGGGGCAATATGTAAATTGTAGCGACACCCTCGTCAGAGAAAAATACACGTTACAGTGCCCAAAGGAGGAGTTAGAGGCATGTGGTTTCCCTCTCAGAGGAACTGAAGTTCTTTTCTTTTTTTTTTTTTTTAAGATTTTATTTATTTATTTGACAGAGAGAAGCACAGTGAGAGGGAACACAAACAGGGGGAGGGGCAGAGGGAGAAGCAGGCCCCACACTGAGCGGTGAGCCAGATGCCATGTCAGGACCTTGGGATCATGACCTGAGCTAGAGGCAGACACTTAATCTACAAAGCCGCCCAGGGGCCCCAGACCTGGAGGCTTTAAAAAACCAAAAAGCTCTTCTGGCCAGAGTGGGTATGTGTGAGCCTCTGGCCCCGGCCCTGTCTCTGTCTCTGTCCGCAATAGTCCCCCCAACCCCCCCAACTCCCTCCTCTCACTCTTTTATCTTCCAGGGTCCCTTCCCCCGGCTCAAGGTTCCAGACTGCCCTCACCAGCCCTGCCCTGGAGATGTCCTTCTAGTGCTCCAGACCCAACACAGCACTTCCAGGGTCCGGGAACTTTCTGCCGCCACGCCCCGGTGTATTCCTAAAAGACTTGAAAATTGAGCAATTCTGTATCTGGCAAACCCAATGCTCTTCGCCCAGCTAATGCAGCTGATTCAGAAGGAAAATACAACCTTCCCCAGCTTCAGTTGATTTTGTGGTATAAACATAGCTGGAGAAACACTACTTAAAATAATAAGTTTGTGTGTCGTACAGAGGCACGATTCACTTTGTCACCATCTAGCCTCTGCAGTTTGGTTTCACAGGGACTGCAGTTTCATATTTTGCCATGCAGTAAGCTTTGGGTAAGTGGGTAAAATACGTCTTCATTAAAGTCGGGAGCAGGAGAGACCCATTTTTGTAGAATGAGACTTCCCATTTTGGAAGCTCTCGGTACTGGGATCTCTTAGTTGTTCAGTGTTGGCAGAATCAAAACAGGCAGGACAGTTTTCTTCCTCCCTCTCCTTCCTTTCCTGGAGCCTGGTATGTAAAAAGTTGGTATGGAGAGAGCGAAAGATGCTCTTTCAGCATGACTGTGTGTGAGCACGGGTCTGAACACTGGAACATAGCTCCCTGCTCTGCGGGGGGCTCCCTGCCTGTGTCCCTCCTGCCTTCCGCCCAAGGATCCAACGGGGCAGAGAAAAGCAGCCGGTGAGAGGCAGAACTAAGGCACCATGAGCCCAAGGAGGAGTTAGGAGCTGGTTCCGGATAGTAAACGAGACAGAAGGGAAGGGAGAGGGAAGGACAGACAGGCGGTGCACGGAGGAAGGACAGACAGGCGGTGCACGGAGGAAGAGGGTTTTCAGGGAAAACGAAGAGGTGGCCGGGGGGGGGGGGGACCTCAAAAGCCAAGGACAGGAGCAGGGCCCCAGGGAAGGGCAGACGGGGAGGTGGTGGGGAAGACAGCCCGAACAGGATCCCGGAGCTATTCCTCGCCAATCTCTCCTCAGCCGCTCTCCTGTGGGGTCTGAGCGGTTCGGAAAAGTAAGAATTGGGAGGAGGGGCTGTTTCTTCCAACTTCTGGATTTCTGGATGTGTTTAACCACCAAACGGTATGAGCAGTTAGGTCGTGAATATAACTGCAGAGGTTTAATACAAGAGTTGAAGAGAAGAAAAGATCCTGGAATCAAAATTTACATGTTTGTTCCATAAACAGAGTGCCTCCCTTCGTCTTAAAACATTTTTATTTTTAAAGATTTTATTTATTTATTTATTTGTCAGAGAGAGCACGCACGAACAGGCAGAGTGGCAGGCAGAGGCGGAGAGAGAAGGCTCCCTGCTGAGCAAGGAGCCAGATGTGGGACTCGATCCTAGGACCCTGGGATGACCTGAGTCAATGACCTGAGCCAATGACCTGAGCCACAGGCTTTGGCTTAACCGACTGAGCCACTCAGGCCTCCCAGAACATTTTTTGAGAAGTGATTGTACATGGGTGTGCGTCACCAATATAAATAGGTGTGAGGGATAAGCAGAGTTCTGGGTCACGATTGCAGTCACTAGTTACTGACTCTGGTCAAACCACTCAGGAGATAAAACAGAAGTAAGAATGGTAAGAATTCATGAATCGATAAGAAGTCTCAAGGAGAGAGAGACAGGAAGTCACTAAGTGAGGATGAAAAAGAGGCACCATGGAAGGGAAGATGCCGTGTGGGAAGAACACTTTTCTTCTTTCCCTTTTTCACGTCTCTGGGCGTCACAGGGCTTACCCAGCATCACTCCGGAGGCAAGCACAAGAGGGGCACGACAGGGTCCTGGAAGGATGTGATGTCTCCTGTCCCTGGGTGCCCAAGAAAGTGACAGCTGGGACCCCACCAGAGGGCACACAGTGGGTTGTTGAAAAGCACAGGGAAGAAGACAACGAGCCTCTAATGGCCAATATGATGAAGAAAAGAGCCTTCACAAGAAGATTCTAATGACACAGAAAATGTCAGCTTCAAAGTGCAATTTCTTAAGAGCTGTTATTTTCTAGAAATTCATTTTCTTTCCTGATATGCTCAAAATGTGGTCAAAGGAAATGCAGTAAAAGAAAGAGAAGGACAGGGGCACCTGGGTGGCTCAGTGGGTTAAAGCCTCTGCCTTCAGCTCAGGTCATGATCCCAGGGCCCTGGGATCGAGCCCCACATCAGGCTCTCTGCTCAGCAGGGAGCCTGCTTCCTCTTCTCTCTGACTGCCTCTCTGCCTACTTGTGATTTCTGTCTGTCATATAAATAAATAAATAAATCTTTACCTCCCCCCACCCAAAAAAAAAGACAGACAAGGACTGGTTGGCCATGCCTGTTTCACTTATTTTTTAAAAAAGATTTATTTATTTACTTGATAAAGAGAGAGGAAGAGAGCACACAAGCAGGGGGAGAGGCAGAGGGAGAGGGAGTAGCAGGCTCTCTACTGGGCGGGGAACCCTATTTGGACTTGATCCTGGGGCCCTGGGATCGTGACCTGAGCTAAAGGCAGACGCTTAATCAACTGAGCCACCCAGGTGCCCTGCCATGCCTGTTTTAGATCTCAAACAAAATAAGATGAAAACAGAGAGGAAGGCAAATCATAAGAGACTCTTAACTTTAGGGAAAAACCTGAGGATTCCTGGAGGGGAGGTGGGGGGTAGAGGGTAACTGGGTGACGGACATTAAAATGGAAGGCACTTGAAGTAATGAGCACTGGCTGTTGTATGCAACTGATGAATCACTCAACTCTACCTCTGAAACTAGTAATATACTGTATATTAATTAAACTGAATTAAAAAAACAAAAACAAAAACAAAAACCAACCTCCCTGGAGTGCTAGCAGAAGGATGGCTACAGGATAAGGGGCAAACACAATCCCGTATCACATGAACCAATCACAGGGCCTCTTGCTGGGGGAGAGGGCATGCTCACACAGGTTTTCAAATGAAAGGCAATGATGCAGAACAAATAAGGCAAACTCTGGCTTCTCCATAGACTGACACCTAATTTGTGAATTATTCAATTCCCTTGGGGTCACCTTCCGTTCCCTTTGGGCTAGTCATCTTTCTCATCATACTGGGAAGGAAAAGGGAACGCAGTTTAAATCCAACTCAATCAGCAGAGCTACCAAAGATCAGCACTGGAAAAAAGATATGGTTGGGAGGTGGGTAAAGCTCATCTTTCTTGGCTTACACTGGTTTTTGATTACTTATGAGTCTCATATATCTGAAGTTATTCTTGTCTCCCTTTGTTATGAAAATTAGAAGTTGAATACACTATTAATAGTCACATGACTGTTCCTTTTTTTTTTTTTTTTTTGATCTAGGTGAAGAGCAAAAAGGGCACAGAGCCTTTTGGCTCAGGAATGATGATGTTCGATAAGTGATGCTAGAAACCATGTATATCCTTCTTCGCTTAAATTGTTACTGGAGAGAAGAAAAATCAAACTGCAACTTCTTCTGACAAGTGGAACTGGACAGGTGGGGTGATGGGGAGGGTGATCTGGAAGCTCTCAGCTGTGGGTCTGAGAGTTAAATGCCCACGGGGAGGGCAGATCAAGTGAGCAGGTGAAGTCGGGAAGCAGGTGAGGACAGAGCAGGGATGCTGTGGCAGCAGAGGGGATGCCCAGGCCGGAGGCACTCAGAACAGATTTCAACCATCACTGCAAGCCTAACCCAATAGCCCTCTGTGGGCAGATGTTGCCCAAGAGCCACCAGTTTGCAAACCCTGCTTTAAGGGAGTTAAGAACTTGCCGCTGCGATCACTAGAAAATGGAAGCAATCCTTAATAACCAGTGGGAAATTAAAAAGAAATGCCAGGAGACTGGAGATAGGAAAAGGTTTTTCTGATATGAAAAGTTCCTGAATTATAGGAATTATATGAATTTGACATAAATTCTAGGCAGCATTACAGAATAGCTCAGTAGTATATAGTTAAGCAGATGGTACTTTTTGAGTACTTTAAAAAGGTAGAGTTCTTTAACAGGAGACTTTATGGGCACAGCAGTCATCTTGTCTTGATAATTTAGACCAATACAGTAACACAGATGCATAATGTTTGTGATGGAGTACCTAGTGATTTTAGCAGGGAGGCTGACACACTGGGCTGAGGGGAGAAATGTGGATATCTGGCTGGTTATTAACAAAAGGAGAGGGGGTGGAACAGGGGCCAATACTGTCAGTGGAAGGTATTTTTAGAGTCATACCAATGTCTTGGTTCTGTCTTGGTTCACCTGATCTGTGCTGGTGGGCATCTGGGGAATTATGGTGAAGGCATAGCAGGTATACTTATCAAGTCAACAATGAGATAAAATGAATGTAATGGAGAAAAGAAGGATTTTTCAGAATCAATTCCTAAGAGGTGTTAGTGATCTCTCAAATACTGTATTGCACTCTTTATATAACATTTGGGTGCAAAAATATGACTTAGGAATGATGCATTTAAGTTGACAATTATGGAAGTATCTTTGTATTTCTATAAAGATTTATGCAAGTAAAACTTATATAAATAAGTTATATTTTACAGGCGGTGGCACAGAGAAGAATGTGGGGCTCGCTATGTAAAGAAATCCTTTTCCCAAGTCTTTTAGCAGAGCAGAGCCAGCTCTTAATTTTTCTGATCTCAAATTCCTGTATTGGGGCTGTTTAACATGAAGAGAGAATTATATAATATCTTATTCATATGTGTACAGTTAATTACGTAAATTAAACATTAACTATCCACATGTGTGTGTATTATATATATGTGTATTATCTATCATTTATTATCTATTGTATGTTGTCTATCTGTTGAAAGCAAATGGGACATGTGATTTCACCTGCCAATCCACTCAGAAAGTGTCCTAGAGCGCGCGTGAGGTGGGGAATACGGGTCCTCTGCTTCCTTGGTTGATCTTTGTTCCCTCATGCACCTTGTGGCGTTTGTTGTGCAGAGTGCAATTCTAGTTGTTGTTTTTTTTTTTTTAAAGATTTTATTTATTTATTTGACAGAGAGAGATCACAAGTAGGCAGAGAGAGAGAGAGAGGAGGAAGCAGGCTCCCTGCTGAGCAGAGAGCCCGATGCGGGACTCGATCCCAGAACCCTGAGATCATGACCTGAGCCGAAGGCAGCGGCTTAACCCACTGAGCCACCCAGGCGCCCCTGCAATTCTAGTTTTTAACGATTTTTTGGTACACTTGCAAATGCGAAACAAACCAATACCACCACTACCACCACCGACAAAAATCAAACCCCAAACAAACACAGACAGAAGCAACAGAAGCAGGATGAGACCTGGACTTAGATGCACCTCTCTGGCACCTGAGCTTGGTCGTGAGCTTGTCCTGGCCTTCCAGGCCTCCACTCCTCCAGAAAGCTACTTAATGCCTAAGACACAGGAAGGGGTGCCTGTGATCTGTCCTGAATTTCTGGAAATTGCTCACCTTGGTCATCGTCCTTGAGGGCAGAGCTCTGTAACCACACCCAGAAGAAGACGGTCTTGGGGAAGGAGTCTCCTGCAAGTGCTTACAGGTGGGCATGAGAGGCTCAGGCAAGGTGTTATATATAGTTCCTTCCTGTTTCTATCCAGTTCCAAGGAACTGGTGGCATGGTCACAACATGTTCCCAGGCGCTGGTGCCCATACCTCTCATTCTAGTTCCCCAGAGAGGTGAAGGCTTCCTTGCATCTCAACACTCCTTCCCCCTACCTTTCTTTGATCCCAGGTCTGTAGCTTTTTGAGATCAAAAAACATTTCAAAGTCTCGTGCACATATGCTTTGGAAATGTTTGAGCAACAGGCAATGTGTCCGCGTGGCATAGTTTTCTGGAAACCACATGGCTATATGTCCATTAATAAATAGCTTTTTCAAGGCCTTAGAATGAGAGATTTTTAGATTTACAGCTCCTTCCTCTGTTTGCCAGAAAATTGCTTCACATCATATCGTCCTAGAATGCTCTGTTGTGCAATACAGATGTGCATAAAATTTGTGCGCAGCTTTAAACTTTGTTAATATTGGCGGAGTACCAATGGATACAATCACTCACTGGCATGTGTGTATATACCTGCTTATCTAGACTGCATTCTTCAAAGAAATGAAGAGCCAGGGACAGAGAATGCAGCTTGTGTAATTTCTACAGAGCCACTAGAGAGTGTACAAAGTGGGTGAGCAGATAAAATGTCATTTCCTGAAAACTTGAGGTCACTGATTCATATCTTAGAAGTCTAAATCATATCAACTAAAGTCATCAATATAAAGCCTTTCCCCACTATTTATAATAGTACCATCTTCATGTCTCAAATGCTTACAATTGAAAGTTACACCAAGCTTTGTAAGTCTGCACATTCTTTACCAGAATGGTTCCCAAATGATGGGTTTTGAACATGCCAGCCCAGAATGAAGTGTTTATTAGTCTACGGCAAAATGAGAAAAATCAGAAAATGTAAATCCCTTTGCATTAAGCTAGATTAATTACACTTCCAGGACTCTTTCTTTATATTTTGGGATTGTTTTTTTTCTTGTAGTGTTACTGGTCCACAAAACTATTGGACCAGTGAGATCTGCAAGTATATCACCACTGGCTAGAAGAATCTGCTTCTCTTCATTTGTTTTCATATGGTTCCATAAAAAGAATAAAACAAAATAATTCGTAAAAAAACCCCTCATCTATTATTGTACCTAATTCAGAACGCTCTGGCTGCTGCTGATTCAGAGGAGGCACTGAATATCCATATGAACCAGGTACGAGGACTGTTCTCCTCCTGAAAAGATGTCTGGAGATCTACATGAAACGCCAACCTGCTGGAGACCCAGCCCAAGGAGAGACCAAGGTCTCTCCTTGGGCTGGGTCTCTCTTGGTTGGTGTCTGGGCGGGAATGTTCCAATTTCTGGTCTGAGCCAGCAAACCTGTCTTAGACTCAACAACCTAGTGTCCAGGAGAGTGGGTGCTATTGCCTCCTGGAGAAGTCCAGGATCTCTAAGTATGGGATTTTGGTCGATAGATGCTTCAGACAATGTTCCATTCTCTCATAAGCTTGGACAATAAAAATAAGCACAAGGGGAATCTTTGTTTTGGGGGGCTGCAAACAAACACAGCTGGTAAGGCACGCCATGACACAAAACATCCTTGGGAGGGGCGTGTGCCCATGGAACGTACCTTTCCGAAGTCACCCGTATCCTCTCATCATTGGATGAGTTGAATCGATCATCCTTTTCTCTGAAATATTCCTCTATGCACTGCTCTTCGAAATCGTGTACTTTCTTGAGCTCATCATCAGTTATGAACAATTCTGTGGAAAAAAAGTGAGCGATGTAAGACAGGAAGGACAAGCAATGGCGTCTGATCCATGAGCCTAATGACTTTCCTCACTTAATCAACGTTCAGAAAAGGGGTTGACATTCTTTACTAAGTGTCAGGCTAACTCCCAGCCCAGTCGGGTGACCTCCGTCCCTGTGCTCCTTCTGTGCGTTAGGCTCACTCTGGAGCCCTGGAGTTCTGAGTGTGCCTGGTTTACTGCAGGGACGGGTTCGCATCATACACACTGCAAGGCTGAGAAAGGAGCTAAGTCAAAGAAAAAGCAGGTTACTCAAAAGCTCAGTTTCTGGTTTGTGGAGTGTGGCAGACGCCCACAGCTGAGGCTGGAAAGCCACATCCACACATCTCAGCCTCCTCTGAGGTTGGCAGCAACCACAAGACCCAGTTTGGCTCCAGAGAAAGAAGTGTGCTGCAGGGAGGGGTGGTGTGCTGGGAAGAGGTTCTGCCTTCCTGATAAACTCTTCAGAGGGAGCTGCTTCTCTCCACATTTTCGCACCTTCCCCTTCTTCCTGTCTGGAACACGAATGTGATGACTGGGAAGACAGCAGCTATTTTGCTCCCACGAGATAAGACAGTGCAAGAAGGAAGAGCGGAGCCTAAAAGGGAATGCAGGGTCTTTGACTTCAGGGAGCCACTACTGAGCTCTGGACTCCTACCCCTTCGCTTTTGGTTACACGAGAAAAATACAACTTTATTGATTTGTGTTGTTGTTAGTCCGGTTTTCTGTAACTATCAGGGAGAGTAATTCATAACTGATGCAGCCATAGAAAGAGCCCAGTGGAAATGTGAACCCCTTTCCCACTAAGCTTTCTATTTGCCTAGATTTGTGTTTCTAGTGGAAACAGTAACTTCTGGAATTCCAGGCCCTCTTTGACTCACTAGTTTTAATGTCTAGAAAGAAGCTGGGCATTGTTTTGTCAGGGAAGTTGTTAAAAGCTTCAGACTTAGAGAAGCCATTGAGGAAGTGGCTTTGGTTTCAGCTTTGGCGCACTAGTGATCACCAAGAGGTACCCCCCTGAGCTCCAAACCCAGAGGCTATGGCCCAGTAGATTTAATGCAGGTGCTCTATTTAACACACTTGGAGAAACCACAGGAGCTTGCCTGTATGAGGCTGGACTCCCAGTGGTTCCTAAGTGTGCGTGGGGTACTGAGGGGCATTTAGGGACCTGCAGGAGCTATTGGTATTCAATGTGTGGAGGCTGGGCGTGCTAAATCTTCTGTGATGTGTGGGACAATCCCACGCCATGAAGAATTATTCCATCCCAATGCCAATAGAACCTCCTTTTAGAAACACTGGGTAGAAGGTGGATCGTGGAGTGTTTCTGTTTTTCCTTTGACTAATAGAGAGCAGGGCTGGTTTCCTCATGAAGTCCTACAGGCATAACCAGGTGGGCATGGGGTCCTACATGGCTGTCTGCAGGAGATGGTAGGAATCCCTGCTTTGTGGTGGCCCAGGGCCGTCACCCGAAGCTTACTCAAGCCGTAGTCCCTCTCGTCTGGGTCGCTCTCGTGTTTTCGCCATCGGCAGCACAGATGCTGGAAGATCATGGTCATGTGGCTAAAGATGATCAGAGGTGGGGGCAGAACCGGCCTTTCGTGGAAAGTCATGATAAGCTGATACCTCTGAAACTTCCACACTTGGTTGGATATGGATTTTACCTCAAAGAATGTATTGCTGAAATAGAGATGAGAGAGAATCAAGTGAGAGATGCCACTCCTTTCTCAGGCACCAGAGCCTACCCTCCCCTGGCCTCCCACTCCGTCCCAAGACCTCCGAGGAAGGATCCACTTACTTGAAGACAGCGATGAGCAGGTTGACCAGCAGGATGTTTGCCACTAAAAGGTAGCAGGCCATGATGGCCGGCACAATCCAGGCTCCCGTCTTGCAGGGAGGCAACTGAATTATTTTGCCATCCTCTCGGGTCTCATTCTGTCCACAGGGAGCTGAAGGAAGCAACAGAGGCAAGAAATGAGAATCTGTGGTTCTGTGATTAAAAAAAAAAGAAAGAAAAAGAAAAAAGGACTGATTTAAAGGAGAGAGGGTTTTTTTAGATGGAAGAAAAAGAGGACCATCTCAAACAAAAAGGAAAAAAAAAAAGAATTCTAAAAAAGCCAAAATAGAAAAATGAAAGCTTTGTGGATATCCCAAGGGATGGATCCCAGAGCAGAGCTGGTTCGGCTCCCGAGGTGTCACCGGACATGAAAGAAGTGTTGAGACGCCCGCTTGCTCACCCTGTCCCTTGCCCCCGACCCCCAGCGAAGGATACTGGCTGTCAGGAGGAAGCCTGTCAAGGGCTTTCCTGGGGAGGGGCGGGGGGTGCAGAGTCTCACGGCCCCAGCAAGTTACTTCCAAAATGTGCCGTGGAGGCTGCAGCGTCCAGCCAGGTGTAAGAGCAGTGGCAGCGGGTTATTGATTGGAATTAACACAGGGCACAGCTAACTGCTGTGGGAAACAACCCAGGGCACCAAGCTAAGGATCTGCGGCCTCAGCGTAGAAGGCGTAAAGCAGGGCAGCGCCTTGGGAAGTCTGCGGAGGGCTTGCTGCTCGGCGCCCCTGATGGATGGGATTTCGCTGGGAGGCCAATGAGAGGTGATGAGCTGGGACCCTGGAGCCCTTAGGTACCTGCTTTCTTCTGGTGGCATTTCCATTCTGAAAATGCGCTTTTCAAGGGCCCAGGGCACAGAACCCAACTGCACTGAATAAGTGGGCAAGTGGGAAAAAAAAAAAAGAGAGAGAGAAAGTTCTGGAGGTGGGGGCGAGGAGGAAGGTGATGTGTGGGACTGGGGGAATGTGAGTAATGTGCTAATGAGGCCTGCTTCGAGTTTCCAGGTAAATTCAGGGGAAAAGCAAATCCTTCACAGAGCTTTTTAGCGCTGCAAGGAGAACATGGCTGGGGAGTGAGACGGTGCCCGGGGTGAGCAGGGAGACGTGAGGTCCCTCTCCTTCTCCAGCTGCCTCCTACTGGCTTAGAAGGTGGCCTGCCTGTAGGAAGCAGGAGGGGCCTGCAGTGGTCTCAGCACTTGCTACAGGCAGCTTTTGAAGGTCTGCCGGGAAGGTGTGCAATGCTGGTCCAGAGTCTCGGCTGGAGTATCTGGCAAGGGGGGTCCATTCCCTTCTCAAGAGCTAACGTGGCTACGTGGGGTGTGCCATTGTGGTTCTCAACCCTGGCTGTGCTGGGGAGCTTTAAAATACGCAGATGCCCCATTCCACCCCCAGACAATTGAACCAGAATCTCTGAGGGTGGCGGGGGAAAGCGTATTTCTTCCCTTTAAAACTTCCCAGGTGCCTCTAAGGAGAGTCCCCTGAGCTAGACTTAGGATGGTAAGTGTATGTGATTTCTGACATTTTCTCAAGCCCCAAAATGCATGTTCTTAGCCCAAAAGGGGTTTTTAATGTCAGGACACTAAGACAGAAAAGATGCTTCGTTTGGATCAGGCCATTGTGTATCAGGGTCAGGTGTGTTTCAGCATCATTGTTACTGGTATGTGGGGCACTAAAACCACCCAAGAGGGTCCTCTGGAAGGAGCTGATGACTCCTTTGGAAGGCCCAGTGATGGAGCCCCCCCCCCCCCGTGCTTCAGGACAAAGTCCAAACTCTGAGGGTATCTGGTCCTGTGCCACCTCTAGCCACTTCCTACCCCTCCGCAGCATACAAACTGGACTGAGTCTCTTGTGGTTCCTAGAAATGTCACGCTCTCTCTTACTTCCTGATTTTCAGCGATGCTGCTTTTGCTTCCAGAAGGCCCCTCCGAAACCTCGCTCCCACTCCCATGCTCCACCTTGGGTGCACCCTGTTCAGTTTTCAACGTTCACGTAGCTTTCTGGAGCTTTCTGGAACCCATCCCAGCTCATTTTCCGCTCCTTTCCAGCCAGGACTGGGGGAGGTATTGACAGAGACTCTCTGCCTGGCTAAGCTCTGCTCAGGTTCTTCTGGGCTCTTTTTCAGCTAGGCCTGGACTTTTGTCTCTTCATTGTCATTTTCAGCAAGAATCCTGCTAAGCCACTTTGGCCAGAATTCCCACCCTTAATAACTCATCACCACCGATATCTGCTCCATTTTCTCATCCTCCACCATCCCCCAGCCTGTGTCTTGACCACCTTGGCCAGCCCTCGCCAAGAAGCCGGTTCGGCCTGTAGGGCAGGAACCCCCTACCCTGGTATTTCCTCTTCCTGATTTTCCAGCTACTGACCTACCCACCGATTTCTGGTTTCCCTGGCTGCATTCAGAGTTGGGCCCAGTCTCTCTCTCCTATCGCAAACCACCATCGTAGTAGCTCTCCACCCCCTTGAATGAAGTCTCCCTTGCCATCTTCCCCAGGAAATGCTGATCCCAGTTCTTTATCTGGGATCCTCAAAAGGGAAGGACAGTAGAGACGGGAGGACACCCATGGCGAGAGCATAGCACGTGCCAGCCTCTGCTCTGGGCACTTCACGAGGGGTGACATGCCTTACCCAAGATCGCACAGCTAATGAGGGGTAATGCCAGAACCATTCAATCATTCATCAAACAAAACAAAACAAAAACAAACCGAGAGCTTGCTATGTGCTAGCGGAACTGGGACTGGAGATAACAGTGATGAACGAAGAAGTGAGTCCTGGCTTCCCTCTGACCCCAGAGCTGGTAAGTATTCTGATTTATCTCAAGTGGCCTTTCCAATGTAGTAATACATAATAATAGTAGCGACCACCTAGTGCATGCTTAAATGTCAGGCCCTGTGCTATGAGCTTTAGTTATACCACCTTATTTTAATTGTGACAACATTTTGACACAATAGATATCCTTATCCCCATTTTACAGATGAAGACCTGAGGCTCAGAAAGCTTGAGGTTCCCTGTCCAGATCTCAGTCAGAAAGTCCGTGCAAGCCTTCTTGATTACAGTTCCCACTGTGTCTCTGAAGAAGGGGCCTACACAGGGCTGAGGGGGGGCCTTTCTGTTATGAACAAATGCAGACACAAGTCCATAGGCATCTGAATTTTTCTCATTTCCATCAACATGAATAATGGCCTGAGCCATTCCGATGAGGTAACAAAGTCAGAGAGTGAAGAAAGAAATCTCATTCACACTATGGGTATCAGATGTAGGCACCCACGTCGCAAAGATTAAGATGCATACCCTTTCAATTCCATCCTATAATATATTTGGAAAAGAAACTTTTTAAAAAATTCACACAGTACCTTCTCCCCAAAGAGTAACAGAAAATTAAAATGAAACACTAGGCAGTGTTTGATATAATCAGAGTCATCCTTAAAAATATGACGAAGAAGCGTATTTCTCCAAGATTGTCCTTCCCCTCCTGTCTGAAGAAACGTCTCAAAAGCTTATTCCAGATCACAGTCAATGGAATAAAGAGCTTAGTTAAGTGTATGACTACATTTATCCTATCTTTTTTTTTAAGGAAGGATTTTCAACTAAAAATCCATCCTGAGAAGATAACAGGACAAAAAGGATTTCTCCACCTCCTTTTGAAAATCCATACAGTTTGCCAAAGGATTTAGAATTCCATTAGCACAGCTTCTACGGCCTACTCCAAGGGTGAATTAGATTTAGATGGCTCTGCTCTTTTCTCACACAATGCTTTTTTTGGCAAGACAACTGGAGATGCTTCCCTTCGTATGGCTACATCCTTCTAGAAGGTTCCTGATCTAAATGTCTTGGGTGGTGGTGGAGCCAGACAGGAGTTTTCCTTATGGAAGTGGGGGGCAACTTTCTATTTCTTTCAGCTTTTGGGTAGGGCTACCATCTATGTCTTCCAGTAACAGAGGAGAGGAAGAGCAGGTGTAATTGAAAACCAGGGAAGCTCCGACTTTGTAGAGTCAAAAGCACCATCGTCAGCTCTGCCTCTGCCTTCTTCCGTGTTTCTTTTCTTTTCCCTTCCCCCAGCCAAACTGCTAGGTAAGAGGCAAAGCGGTAGTGACGTGGCACAAAGGTAACTGTCAGGAAGGAGAGAGAAGAGGCCTCAGTTTCTCCATATGTGAATGGATGGGAATGCTCAGTTTCTCCACATGTGAATGTCGGGAATGCTATTCCCTACAGCATGGGAAGTCCAAGATGATTTCAGAATACAGGGGCAGGGCACTGAATAACACTGAATCAGACAGTGAGAAACTGATGACCGTTTCAAGTCCCTTTTGATCTCCCTGACTCCATCAGAAAGAATACGCCAGTTGAGGATAATACTCCTTTAAGACATGCTTCATTTTTGCTGAACTCCCTTATTAGTGAAAATTGGGCAGGCTGAAGGCTCAAACGACTGGACAGAATTTCATAACAAGGTGATGGTCGCTCTGTTTTATGGTTATCTTCTATTTCTATAAAATCACACTGATTTTTCAACTTAGGGCCATGATGATACATTTTAAAAAATAATTTAGCTTTGAAAAAGAAGCCAATTTCTCTAAAACCATCAAAGGCTAGAGCACATTTCTACAAAACAATGAATGGTTTATATGACTAACGATTGAGAAATGCTGGACTAGATGATTTCCAAGCCCATCTAGCCCTGTTATTCTGTGACTCTGTGTTTCTGTGGCAAGGAGTAAAAGACCAGAATAACTCTCAGACTGGATGGTATATCCCTGGAGCTAATCTATCCCTGTAGGTCTATCCCTGTAGGTCACTTGTAGAAGCCTTACACTTTCCACCTTGAGCCCAAAACCAATCAAATAATTAGCCCCCACTGCCTGACATGCCCCGCTGCAGGGGGCACCAGTGACAAAGTCTTGGACTCTTCCGGCTTCTGGTCTACTTGCTATTTGCACACATGTTCAGCCTTAAGCCACTTAAAAAGCACTATTAAACTGAATACGCCTCATTTTTTTTCATCTGGTGAATGAGAAAGCAGGATGTTACAAGCCAAGGTGGGTCATGTGTGAGTCGTGGGTGTGGGTGGGGCATGCATTATGGGGAAGAAAGTCACTTTCCTCTGTTGCCTTAGTTCTCCAGTCTTGCTATTCAATACATGTAGTTCACATGGTGACAAAATTATTGTTTTTTTTTTTTTTTTTTGATGTTATTTGAGAGGCTTCAAAATTCCAACCTTGGTATTCATTCTTTGGATCAGGAATTAGTATCAGAAAGATTCTGGGCAAGTCTTGCTGGGGCAGGAGGTAGCCTGTGGCACGGGTCCGTGAGTTTGTTTCCATGACACACTGGATTGACTGCACGAGTGGCTCCAGTTTCTCTCCTCCCCCCAGAGCGAAGCTCCTTTGCCATGTGATCTGATAGTTTTTCTCACCAAAGAAGTAGAAACTATTTTTTTGCTCCTTGATTCTGAGTTTGGCCACGTGAGTCTCTTTGGCCAATGGGATGTTAGCAAATGGGATCCCCAGAGAACCCAGACAAAACCCTTGAATGCTTCTGTTTCCACTCTTCCACCCCAGTCATAACCAAGAGGAACATGCCCAAGTTAGTCTGCTGGAGGAGACACACATGCACCTCTGATTCCAGGCGCTTCTGCTGCTGGAGCTCAGGCTGGTCTGGATCAGTTGACAGCCAGAGGAGTCCCTAGCACATGACTGAGCCCACCCATGACCAGGAGAACCATCCAGCCAGCCCACACCCTCCTGAGCTCGATAGGCTTACAGCTTTAAGCCACACTTTCTAGGGTGGTGGGTCCCTGGGCATCATCAATAGGTAATGTCCATATCCATGGCCAAGAGACAATGACAATACATACTGATACGCACACTCGACATCCTTTGCACTGCTCACAGCTAGGAGAGACAGCCTGCCTTTCAAGGCAGACACAGCTCTAAGTTCTTCACTACCACCCGCTCCCCCGCAAAGTCCCAGTTTAGGGCCATTTCCATCACCACCCAAAGAGGAGCAAATTCACTGAATGATGACCAATGACTAACCAGACTCTGTCTTTAGAACTTAAACTGAGGTGCAGAAACGCGAGGGAGAGGATGCCAGGAGCTTCACGGAAACATCACTGGAGTCAGACCAAGTTAGACCGTGTCAAAGGAAAGCAAGTCATCAGAGGGAAGGAGCGGAGAGAGAGAGGAGGGAGGAAAGGGGAGAGGCAGGGAGGTGACTGACTGATTGAGGCTACAGGGAAGTGGTGAGAAGGCAGAAGACAGCGGTCATGTCTTCGGAGACATGGCTTCCCCAAACCACTTCCAGTTTCACTTCCAGTCAGTGCACGTCATGCTTTGCTTCCTGTCTTTGAATGTCTCTGAGGTTTCCTCTTATACACTTAGAGTCGGTCTTTATTTATTCTAGTTAGAGTGGGTTTTGTTTTCTCACAAATTACCGTTTTTCTCTTGTTGAGGACAGTCATTCACACCTTAGAGAGAATCAGCATCTTGGGCTAGAAGTTTTTTGAGAGGGGACCATGATCCAGAGTGCTGGGAGTTCATGGCAGTTATGGAGGGGCTCAGGAAAATGTTGGAAGGACAGAAATAAAAAGCATTTAACTTACAATTTTACTGAGGGCTCACCTCACTCGTTTTGCTATTTGCCTAAACAAACTAGGATTACTGGAGCTTTTTTCTTCTTCAGACCAAAACCAAAAGAAAACATAAGTCGGAGAAAGTCAAATAAATGACTGACTCTCCCAGATTTCTGTGTCACCGTCCATCTCCACTGTCATTCTTGACTAGAAGGTTCTTGTCATAGCTCCTCATTGGCAACAATATCCCTTCTCCTTCCATCACAGACGTGGGGAGCTTGAATCCACTCCCATGGCCTTAACCGTGAAAGGTTTCCCCAGTGGGTCCACAACATCTTAGCCATCATGCCACAGGAATATGATTCATGTTTTTGTTTAAAAAGGGATTGCACGGTTTTTCAGAAACCCATTCATCTATTCCATAAGGTGCCTGAAGAGGGAAGAACCAGGCTCTTCTTCAGGAGGGAGTGTCTTATCAAAAGAACCAGCAATCTCCCTGCAGGGCTTCCTGTGCTGAGAAACATCAGTCCTGAGAGCCAGACTGGGCATATCTCCATGTAGACATACAGACGTACATCACAGATGCGAAGCTGTAACAGCTCCACAAAAATGATCCATGGCTCCCGCCGATTCCCATTGGATCGTGCCCCCAGAGTTATTGACATCAAGGGAAACAATCAATGTGGCCCCTAATATTCAGTAAAGCATTTACAAGCAAACACGAGTTCCCGCTGACATTATTTACGAATTTCCTGGTAAGCGACAAGGCAAGAAATCCATTTGCACTCACAGCTCATGCTCCCGGCTCTGTCTGCTGGCCCACGTCCCTCTTGGGAGCCCTCTGGCCCTTCTTGCGTGCGCTCTATTCACCTTGCCCTCTCTCCTGTTACGTGAGGGCCAGCTTCACATAAACAAGAGCCCACTTGTCTCTGTTTCCTGTTAAAACATGAGCTTTGGGGTGCCTGGGTGGCTCAGTGGGTTAAGCCTCTACCTTCAGCTCAGATCATGATCTCAGGGTCCTGGGATCGAGTCCCGCATCGGGATCTCTGCTCAGCAGGGGGCCTGCTTTCCCCCCTCTCTCTCTCTGCCTGCCTCTCTGCCTACTTGTGATCTCTGTCTGCCAAATAATAAATAAAATCTTAAAAAAAAAAAAATTAAACGTGAGTTTTCACACTTCAACGGATGCTCCTCCAACAGCAGAAAATCTAGATCAGAGGTGGTCCATATTCTGCTTAAACCTAAACTCCCGTGGGCGGGCTCACCGGTGCCCATCCCTTACTGCGAGGTTGTGAATACAAGTCCAGCTGTATGCTACATATAAACAGCGTTGTGATTCTAGTACACGGCTGCAGGGCAGCACATATACACATAGTAGGTTAACAAATATTTTCTCTCCCCGGAAACACTGACATACACCAGTTGCAATGAACACTTTCACTTTATACGAGTGATCTGTTAAAGGTAAGAAACTCGGGTGCAGGTCAAATGGAGATGCCAGGTTGGGGGGCACAGAGAGGGGAAGGACTGGGAAAAGCACTTTGCTGTTAATCATGGTTGGAATATTTTAAATGATCACATTGCTGTACATTTCCCGTTCGGGGATCTACCTATAATGGGTCCATCTTACTAAGTTATGTTCTGAAGTCCCTGGACACAAGGCACTGACTGTAGGTGGGCTCAGTCTGAGCCCTAGACTGGATGTTTTGCTATTTGTATACTACTCAGCAGGTCAGTTCCTGTATCTGAGCCTCAGTGTCCTCATGTCTAAGTTTGACATCACAGCAGTAGAAATAATATGAATAACAGTGATGATGCCTGTCCAGCTTCCCTCATCATTCTTTCAAGTACTAATAGAGTCCCTTACCCTGTTCTGAGGGTTTGGGGTACATGGGTGATGGCACACCAGAGACTCCTGCCCTTCCACTGCCTGCACAGGGAAGGGGTGGGGATGGGAGCAGGTGGGCAGAAAATAAACACTAACGTAATAAATGAGTCAACAAAGTGGTGTGCTAGTAGGTGATACGCATTGCGGAAGAAAAAAGGGCAAGGCAAAGGCAAGAGGATCAGGAGGAGGTGTGGGTGGCTGGGAGCCACACAGAGAAGGTGAAGTGGGAGCCAGTGAGTGTGTTGGACAAGATGCTTTCTGGTGACAGGGTGCATTCGGCAGCAGGCACTGCCAGTGCAAAGGCCCTGGGGCAGTCGCATGCTTGCTGCATTCTGTGAGCCACAGGCAAGTTCTCTTGTGTGAAGTAGTGCAGGGGACAGGAACTTAATAAGAGGAGAGATCACTGAGGGGTAGAGGGAGAGCATCCTGTGGGGCCTTGGGCAGGTCCAGTCAGATAGTGATAAGGTGCTGTTACTTACTGTCATCCTTCCTGGCTCTGTTAAAGAAACAGTAGTTCCCCTTCACCCCCTTCACCTAATTTAGCTCCTGCCTGGTAGTTTCTTGCTCTACTAAATGAGCCCTCTCTTCATGGCTTCTGTTTTTTCTCAACAGCTCCCTGATGCCCTTAAATGAAATCGGGACCAAACCCCTGTCCCAGTTGGGAAAGCTGCAGCCGGCTGAATTTTGGTCCTGCGCAGTCTGCAACAGGGACTCTTGGACTCCCCTCTGCACCCACCTGCCAGAGAGAAACGGGGTGCTCATCAAAACTGGTACCCGAGATCGCATGAGCATTCTCACGATCCCACCCACGTGAAGGGCTGTCCTGCCTCTATTGGCCAAAGGCAGAGCTGATTTCTCATCTGACTTGAGCTGAATCACCTTTTCTAGACAGAAGAAACGCTCCCAGTGCGAGCCTGGGGGAGGGAGCAGGGTTCGCAAGATGGCTTCGCGACACAAACCCACCTTTTGTCCTTGCAGTGAAACCCTTCAGCGGCGGCTGCTTGGTGCCAACTGCTGTCCCCGCCGTGTCAAAGAACAACAAGCCCAGGTACAGGTGAACCCCCTCGGTGCCTTGAGTATCTTAACCTTCCCTGGTGCAGGATTCCCACCAAAAGCTGCGGCCGGCGGATAAGTCTGAAAAATGTGTGGACTGTTGTATTCAGCAGAGCGCGTGGCTCTCACAGTTTATGAAGAGAAAGGGCGGGTTTGAGCTCACAGCTCCTGAAGGCAGGACGGTTGTGACTGCTTTTTTAAGTGAAATAGATGGTTGATGTAGCAACTGCATTTTCCTCTCAGACCCGGGTCCTCCCCCTTCCCCCAACAAGGATGCCGCTGTTTTCATAAACCACAGCTGAGTTGAGGAGCCTGCTGGAAGAGAGAGGGCTTCACTTTGTCATCGCACAAAGCACACGCTGCGGATGAGACAGCTGACCTGTATTTGTTTTTTTTAAAAAACACGGCCATCCCATTTTTAAAATAAGTTTCTGCGTCATGCGGCTCCACTCTAATAACGCCGGGTGGTGGTGTTCCTGTGGCCAAGTCGGTCTGAGGAGACCTTGGGGAGAATCTGAACATTAAATTACAAGCAGTATGAAATGGGCTTGTTTCTGAGGCCTGCCTAGAAGAGGAAAAAGCCGGACTTCCCTGCTCTACACCTTGACTCATCATGAAGCAAAGGTTGCTCTCTGGGTTCTCTGGTGGACCAGCTAGTGCGCTGCAAATGCGGGGTGTTTATAATGGAATATTCTCTCTTTCCCCATATATTGTCCAACCATCGAGGCAAAAAAGAATGATTAATATGCAGGCTCTGGGCCACACACTGAGCCATGACACATACACACATGTGGGTGAGCACAGCCACACCCAGGAAGAGAGGAGAAAGAGCCGCTAAGAGAGTTCAGCTGGACTGCTAAGTCAGCTAGCAAGATACAGAGCAGCGGCCTCCCGTGTGCATCTACCGTCCGCCTGGCTATAGTCAAATCCCAGGGTGAGATGCAGCGCTGCTGTGGTGACAGAAAACCAACGTCCAATGGAACAAGAGCGATCACTGCTTCTTGGGGCCGCAACAGGACATGCCAATGTGGACAGACATGTAAGGCGGATGTTCATCTATGGGCTTTCAAAGAACAGGGTTGATATGGCTCTGATCAAACAAGTTTCAAACTCAGGTTTAAGGATTTAGAACTATATAGCAAACAAACCATAGTTCCAACCATCTTAGAGATTCTATGTTAGAGTCTATGCCGGATGCTTTCATATTAGCTCATTTCATCATTGTAATTAACAAAATCGCTTTTTAAAAAAAAGTAATAAGGTTACAGAGGCTGAACATGAGGACAACATGGTGAAAATCCTGCAAGAAACACTTGAGGATTTCTCATCTGCTCATCTGCTTTTTAAACTTCCATTTGACAAATAATAAAACACTTGCTATATCCCAGGAAGTATTCTGCATGCTTTATAAATTTCAGTTCCTAAAAAACAGGAGAAAAATACAAGATAGTGTCTTAGTAAGTCAAACTGTCCTAATAAAAATGCCATACACCGGGGGGCTTAAACAACAGATATTAACTTCCCCCAATTCTGGAGGCTGGAAAGTCTAAGACCTAGGAGCCTGATCAATCGGTTCTCCAGCGAGAGCCCTCCCACTGGTTTGCAGACAGCCATCTTCTCACTGTATCCTCATATGGCAGAGAGAGAGAGGAAGCAAGCCTTCCACTGTCTGTTATTAAATGGGCACTAAGCTCATCATGAGGGTCCCTCTCATTTCCTCTAAATCTAGTTACCTTCTAAGGGCCTCAACATAGTCACACTGAGGCCTGGGGATTCAACACATAAATTTGGGGAGAAATAATTTAGTGCATGCCCGGTAGGTACTATTATGTCCATTCTACAGATAAATAAACTGAGGCCCCAATAGGAAGTCACTTGCTCAACGGCACACAGCTAGTAAGAGGCCTCAGAGCCTGACTTCCTAAGACATTCCATCATCTTACCTACCATACTGTTTCATGTCTCATGATGAGGCAGATGACGGCTACGTTAAAGTTGAAGGTCCAGACGTCTGCATATAGACTTTCCTTGCGTTTCATTCTTTTGTCTGGGTCAGGCGCCCCTAAATGGTGATATCCATAGGGAATACTCTGATGAAGACTTCTCAGAGTGTAAGTTTAAGCACAAGTAATTTTTGGCCAACATGCTTACTTTAGAACCACATCTCTGTGGATAATACATTCAATATAAATGGAAAATGTAGATTGATCACCACAAATGTAGTGCAAGAAATCACAAAGCCCAGTTTTCATTTTATTGATTGTCCACTGCTGCTTTTGGAACTGAGTAAGCTGATATCTTTGGGAAGGGTCATGAACAGTAATTCTTGAACCAGAAGTGCCATTCATAAGGTGCTGGACAAGCTGCTTCATCTCATAGGTTTGAAGACTCCATTTCAGTCCTCTTCAGGTCTCCTTTACCCCAGTCAACTGTGTAAACAGACGGTTTTTAACCCACGGAAACAGAGATCTCCCCACTTCACTAGAAGGTGTAGATGAGACCAAGCATAAGCAACTGGCTTAGGCATACGTGTTTGCGCCCACCGTGACCGAGGGCTTCATTTAGCACCACGGTGTTGGGTTTGCAGTGGGGTCTGCTGGGAAAAGGGTGAGGCATGGCCTAAAATAAAGTACGATCAGTGAACAGAGCCAAACCTTGTTTTCCTGTGTGTCGTGGGCAATTAGCCTGTTACTTCACGTTTCTAGATGAGTGAAGGAACTGGTTATATCCGTGGTTGCCATGGATATGCTCCGCTCCAACTGATCCCAGATTACAATATGATGTTGAGTTGAGGAATAGCAAGCAAAGGGATCTGGCCTGACCGACTGGTAGAAGTTGGTGAGCATCTGAGACCAACTGAGATGTTCACAGTCATGTTTATGTGCTTCAGAATCAGAGAGAACTGCTGTTGTTAAGACAGGTACACAGGGCCCCATGAGCAAAGTGGGCCCAATGATATATTCATTGCAGTGTTCTTTTCATTTAATTAATTAGGTTTTCATATGAATGAATGAATTTTTTTGGTACCTGTGCCTCGTTCAGGCCTGTTTGTAGTCTAAGTTGTATTTCCACACAACTGACCCAGAATATTGATCCATGAATAATGATACTTAATCTGCTCTACTTTGAGATTTGAAGAGGTAAAGCCAAGGAGGTTTCCATCCTTGTGTGGATTTCACAGTCTGAATTACTTAGTGATCAAGACTGGAGTTCCTTCAGAGTCTGGGACTCTTTATTTGTATAGAATCTTCTTGCTAGGCAATCTGTAGCTAGCTTAATTTAACACATGGTATACATGTAAAAACAATGGACTTGCATTTCTTAAAATTACATAGTACAGATTTTTTGTTGTTTTATTGCTAATTTGGATTCAGTTGGCATTTCATATTAGTAAAGGTTTAGATCATATTATGCAATGACATTGTAAAAAATTAATTTGCCAGACAAGCAACATTTGGCTATTTTCTTTCTTCTCCGCCTAAGAGAATCCTGGTGTAAGTTAAGTCGATTAAGTATTGGGTCATTCTGACATGACCACATCACTGTCGGGTAGAGTAGATCCAAGCACCAAATGTCCATGGGATGTCCGGCAAGTCATTTAAGAGTAGAGAGAAGCCAGCCCCTTGCAAACGAAGTACTGGATTCCAAACGGCTTCAGCACAGGGACTCTTCTCCAGTCTCTCAACATTCTCTTCTTTTGCTCCATTGTCTTTCATTCTCTTTTATTTCCATGCTGATTTTTGGAAGAGATTCTGAGGTCAATGTTCTGCTCCCCCAGAGTAACAATGCCATTTGTTTTGAGCTGGCCAGAAGACCCAGTGCCCCCTTCTGCATGTCCTAGCAAATGCAAGGCCCTTGACATCTGCTTTGAGGTTGCACAGGGGAAGCCTCCTCTCTCCAGATTCTCAGAATGCTGTGAAAGCCAGTCTCTGTCAATGCTGCCGTATTGCACCTGTACACACGAGACACAGAGAGTCCTGGAACCATGCTCCAGAGCCCACAGTCTGGGTTCAAACCCCAGCTCCACCATTTGTTAGCTGGGCAACATATGGCAGGCCACTGAAGCTCTCTGGGCCTCAGTTTTCTCTACTATAAATTGGGTGATAATCAAAAGTACCTCAAGAGTGTTGCTGCAGAGGGAAATGAGTTGTCGATCCACAGAGAGCTTTAGATACTGCCAAAAACGAAGTGAGCACTCAGTAGATGCTGTCATTCCTGCAAGAGGCTCTCTGGCTAAAAGCTCCCAGCCCAGGCTCCTGAGCCAACTGCCAGGTTTCAAAGTCCAGCACCAGCTCTCGCACAGAGGCAAGTTACGTATTAGGTCAAGCTGTATGACCGGTTTCTACAGAAATGGCAATGTCATAGGGTTCAGTCGAATACATGCGTGATATTCTCTGTGCCTCGGGTCCTTTGTCCATTAAAACCAGGAGCCGTAATCCTACCTTCTAGGATCACCATGGGGAGGAAATGAGGGTGCATTCACAAACGCGTGGGACAGTGCTTGATATGCAGACAGCCCACTTAAGTATTCGGTGTTATTATTTGTCTCACCCTCACATCTCACTACCACTTGAGACAAACTGTCCCCAGGAATAGCCTGCTTAGTAATCCTTCTTGCTTCTGTCTATCAGACTTTCTGTCGCATGTGCAATGCCCGTCCTGCCCTCCAGAGCTTGGTCTCAGTCTGTCCAAATGCCCCGCCCCCGCCATTCCCTCCATTTCTACCACATCTCCTGGCTTTTGTACCTTACCAAGGACACGGTGTTTTTACATTTAAGCCACCAGTGGTTCCTGTGGCATCTTTGTCTTCTTCATATACTAACCCTGGGATGTGAGGGTCTAGGGAGGACGTGACATTTCTTCTACTTTGTGTGCTTTCAGGGGATAATTATTTTATATCTTTAGAATAATTCCTTAAGTTGTATCTAAGTTTGGGACCCCTAGCATCTTCCTGTGTATGTGTGTGTGTGTGTGTGTGTGTGTTTTACAACGGACTTAAAAAATAAAATAACTATAGACTTAAAGAAAAGTTGCCAGTCCAGAGAATTCCCAAATGCCCTTTACCCAGTGTCCTCCAATGTTAGAATCATCCACAACCATTTTACATTTGCCAAAATGAAGAAACCTACACGCGTCCACTTCTATTAATCAAACTTCAGACCTGATCCAACATTTTACCCATCTTTCACTAATGTTCTTTCTCTCTCTCAGGATCCCATCCAGGACACTACGTTGCATTTGGTCATTCTGTCCCCTCAGTCTCCTCTGGTTTGTGACAGTGCTTAGTCTTCCATGTTTTTCATGACCTTGACAGTCTTGAGGAATCCCAGTCTGTTTTACAGAATGGGAAATTAACTCCCAGTCTGTTTTACAGAGTAGGAAATTAATAATTTGAGTTAATTTTATTTTCTCCCCCTAATGATTAGACTGGGGTTATGGACTCTTGGGAAGAACACCGAAACGTCAAATGTCCTTCTCATCATATTATCTTGGGGGTATATGATACCAACATGACTTCTCATTGGTGATGTCAACCTTGGTACCTCTGTGGGTCTACAATTCTTACACAGAATTCTCTGTATGCTACAGTTACTGAGAGACCATCCAAACATTCACGGTAAGTAGCTACAATGCCGAAACCACAGCATTCTGAAGCACTGAACAGGCTTGCTCAGTTGTTCTCAACCTTATCAGACCCAACACCTTTTTTTAAACAATAAATATTTTCAAATGCCTTGCTTACTATTCTGAGTAAAAAATTTATAGAGGGTGTAATTTATCTGTACTCATGGTCAATGAATACAGTAAAATCAATATAATATCCTAACTTTAATATAAAGGGGCAATGCAAGGAAAATGGCATGTAATAAAATAATAAACATTTCCATATAAAAATGCTCAGGTCTGACTACTCTATAAGCCCTAGTAATGCGGTCAGATTCTTATACCCGTAGGAAGGCTGTTCACAAATAAGACAGACACAAATGTACAGACTGATCGAGGACTCAAGGACAGTGAGTGGCACGGTCATTGGTGAGCTCATTTTCTCAAGGGGTGAACCACACTTGGGAAAGGTCCAAAGCCAAGAAAATAACCACCGCCCTCAATTTTCATGGTGTTTCTTTCCTGGAAAATCCCACTGCTTATGGAAACCATGCAAAAATATTATGCCTTTAAAGGTATGATGGAGTTAGGCTCTGATGACCATAACACATGTGTGTATGTGCTGGAACAGCACAAAGCTGTGTGGGGCAGAGAACAGTGCTTGATTGTGGGAATATCCTGCGCGTTTTAGGACACAGGATCTCCTTGGACTCCACCTGCCACATGCTAGTGGCACACCTGAATCAGAAAGGGCAAAGAGACACACTTCTTGAATTTCAAGACTAAATTTCCAAACTACGGGGGCCATGCTGCCCTAGTCAAGACTACCACCAGTGTAGCTGATGTTCAATGGCTCCTGTTCATTCCTCGGAGCTGGGCACGGGTCCATGTCACCAGCATAGGAAGGCAAGACTTAACCTGGAAGTCAGGCCTTTCAGCTCCTAATCTGCACGACCTGGTGCTTGTCAGACCCTCAAGAGGACCCACTGGTAACCCTTGGATTGTTGCTGATTGATCAAATCATGCAACTCACATCACCTACACACATGCACATGCACATGCTTACGTACACACGCCCCACCATCACTGCCACAACTCAATTCCTGCAATGAGTCTACCCTTCGTAGACGTCCCATTAAGTGTAGGAGAATATTCATTATTTTACATTGGCCTGAAAGGCCCTGCGCAACTTGACCCTCATTTGTCCTTCAGCTTTATTTCATGCAGTCCCCACCCCCCGCCCACACATGTTCTGTCCCTACCATGCTGGTCTCCTCTCAGTTACTGTCAACAGTTACCTCCTCCCTGCTACAGGGCCTTGGCACATACTGTCCCCTCCTCTCTGGCTCCTTCCCTACTTGTTGCCTGGCAAGCTCCTACTTATTCTGCATAGCATAGCTTAAAAGTCACTTATTCAGAAAGCCCTTCCCTGAGTCTCCTTGTGTAAATACTCTAATTTCTTCTATTGCTTGAATATACACTTATCAGAGTTTAGGATTAAGTACTTACGCGATTCTGTGTTTGATACCTGATGCCTCCACTAGGCTCCCCAAGAGGCAGAAGCTCCCCTGGCTTTGCTCGTTATTGTACTCCCAGCACACAGCCTAGGGCCTGGGACAGAGGACGTTCTAAATCTTTGCACAACACGTGAAGAGAGGAATAATTTCATTAGGTATCTAGAGTGCCTACTGGATTGACTAGAAGGCAGACACAAAAGGGCACTCAAAATCACGGCCTTCCATGATGGGCAGGAGCAATGGAACCTTGGTTCTGCTTTGCTGGGAAGACAGAGAGGCATGCTCTCTGAGACTGTTTCTTTTGGCTTCGTTGATTTCAAAAGGACACCCGAGCACAGAGAAGGCTGGTTGGACCTCTGTTTAGACAACTCAAAGCTCCTGCGTCTGTCTGGAGCTAGCTTCCCTGCTAGAAGGAATTGGAGGCTCAACTAACAGCTTTGCAAGCTTCGGCATTCTAAGACTCAACCCGGTAAGTACGCCTGGTACACTTCTTCCTTCCCCTGGTATTACCAATATCATCCTATCTGGATAGTTCTAGATGTTGTCTCTTTTAAAGTGCAAATTTCAGCTACATTCTTTCCCAAACTTCGGTCCTTTGGGTATCACTTGCATTAATTTGGCACATCTGCACGTCACCAGTGCTATTATTTATTAATGTTTTTCTTTGAACCCATCACGCCCTGACATTGATGCAGATTTTAACTTCAAAACCCACACTAACAGGCATGAACTCCTGTATTTCTGGGGTTTGTTATATTCATTTGGGAAGGATTGCATTTTCTTCACCATGTTCTGGACGTGGAGATAGGGACACACACCAAAGCAGACCTCCTTCCTGTCCTTAATTTGTTAAGAATGCTGGTGAACAGAGAGGTCCGCTCACTTGCAAGGCCACGGAGTGGTCGGCGCTGACAGAGCAGGGATTCTCAGTGTCTGGCTCCTCGTTCTGACCTGGGCGCTCCCTGGTCACGCAGACTCAGAGCGTTCTTAACCCAGTTCTCCCGCCACACCAGGCACTCCATAAATGTGAATTGTGATGGGACTAATGATCACTCCTCAAAGCCGACTCTTCTGTGAGGCTTTTCCCCCTGAGGATGTCGTATCCAGTACATGCGCTGGTACCTGGGGAGCCAACACCTTTCAGCAGGCTCTTCCCAATTTGTAATATTCTGAGCCATCTGTGAGCCATGTCTCATTTACAAATGCTTTATTCTTCCTGTTTACGTTACTGGGAGGTTCACAGTTTGGATGATGAATGCTATTCTGACTTCCTCATAGGAGTCAGGTAAATCTCCTCTTGGGAGGGAGGATGTATTTTTCATGTGAGTGTCTAACTCATCCATGATGGTGCTTCTGAGAAGAGCCAAGGTGTCACCACCCCAGGGCCAGAGAAAACTTTCAGTGAGGTCCCAGGATGGCTCCAACACTGGAGGGAGCTCCCCTCCTGACTCTGGAAGCCACCACTGACTTCTGGAAGATTCCTTGCCCTCCTGTCGGCATAGGGTGGGGTGTGCTGTTTCCTGCACTACGGCAGAGCTGCTGATGCTGTTTTTAAATTCAGTCCATAATTTAGAATTAAGTCACACATTGGACTCCAAGCATTCCACCATGACATGTTACACCAACCTGAGCTGCTTTCGACCTTAAACTCTGATCACACTGGTGTTCTTTCTGCTCCTCGCCAAACACATCCAGATCACTCCAACCACATGGCGTGGGTCCTTGCTGTTCCCTCGGACTGGAACATTCTCTCCCCTATTCTTGCCACACCCGTTTTCATCATTCATGCTTCAACGCAACCTTATCTCTTCAAGGCCTTTCCCTGACCATCCTATGTTAAACTGCACTCCCAACTCAGCCAATGACCCCTTGTCTATTACTTGGACTTACTTTCCTCATGGGACTTATTTTGACCCCCCAAATAGCTTATTTATTTATTTACTAATGGCCTATTCCCCTCTTGTCCCCAGGAGGATGTAACTCCCACCAAAGAAGGGATCTCTTGCTTACTGCTTCCTCTCCAGTGCCAGCTAGGGCACTCTGTAAGTTGTTGCTAAGTACACAAACGCAGGACTGGGGTCCAGTCCCCACAGTGAGGTGCAGGGGTCAGCTGGATGCAGCCGTCTGTTTTCATGGAGAAATAAGAACACAGGCTTAGGAGCTCGCTAGAGCTGGACCCCAGTTCCACGTCTGTCATCCTGGCTGTGTGCCAGAAGCAAGTGATTTCACATCCACTCTTTGTGCGCAGCCACAGTAAACCAGGACTCAGCACGCCGCTCCGGGATACCACGTGCCTGGGCCCATGCCACCCTCAGTACCGGGATCTCAACAAATGTTAATTGACTTCCCTTCCCTTACAAATGCCAGAAGAAACCCACGAAACTCATGACAGCCCTTGTAACACACTTGACAGCTAATAAAGAACTCGGGCATCCTTACGTTTGGTACAATCTGCGTTAAGTACAACTGCCATACATTTTTCAAAATGCAGTGACATTTTCGATACTTGGTTATCTTATGCAGACTCCGGAGCGGGGGTAGAGTCTTAAATCCGCTGAAAAGAACAGAGTCTTTCAGTGCATGACCTAGCTGATAGAGGTGTCCCTCCCCTGTATATTCAATTACTCGCCGTATAATAGAACCGGACGCACCACAGAGAGTTTGGTAGCTGAACAGTACGTTCCTCAGGTGGCATAAGTGACTTTGAAGTACCTGTCAGCAACTAGCCTTCCTGGAGGCGTGCTGCAACTGCTCAGTTCACAGTGGCATTTTGCTTCGGAAGCCCTTGTTCGGAATATTAAAAAGGGCATGCAACAGACTTCATTCCTTCGCTTCAAGGACTGTGATTTTGTAAAGCTGGACCCCATGGTCTACTCAGGAGAGAGTTGCTGGCTCCAGCAAATGTTTAAAGACGGTCTGAATTGGGTCCAGTGGTGCTCAAGTTGGTCGGTAACTATCACTGTGAGTCTGAGCACGGGGAGTGTGGTTCTCTTTCCTGCTTCCTCCCGATGATGAGCTGGGCGGGCTGAACTGGACAATGTCATGGGACATCCGAGGTCACACAAGCCACTTTTTCTGTTAGTGCAGGATGGTGCTCTCCTGTTGTTTGAAAAAGTCACTGGCTTTTTGCAGATGTGGACTTGGGAAGGGAAGAGCTGAAGTTTGCTAGACTTTGTCTTGATCAGGAACATTTTTGGTAAATTCTGAATGATCAGTCAGGTGTCTGGGTTCTTCTCATTCTTCGCAGCAATGGCAGTTGACTTTATTCTATCTGGAATTCATGCCCAAGAGCAGAAGATGGGACCTACTGGTGTCCAAAGGTGGTTTGTCACGTTGGCCGTTGTGACGCCATCATTGCCTGATGTCCAGCTTGGCCTTTGGTCTGAAGTCAGTGAGCAGAGCAGAGCGGGATGGGGAACTCTGTAAGGGATGGCACATGGGGGCTGGCATGCTTTGCTCCTGGCTTCAGGTTGTGAGGACTCGGGATCTTTTTGGATCTGTTTTTGAGGACTTTGCAGAAGTCGAGAGCAACTCTCTTGTGCCATTTTTCTTTGCGAAGCAACAAGAAGTTGAATTTTGGATTCTGAGAGGCAAGGTTTGCTCAAACTCAGCACTACTGACTTTTTGGGTTGGCTAATTCTCTCTTGGGGGGCATCCTGTGTACCCCAACATGTGCAGTAGCATTCCTGGCCTCTATCATTAGATGCTGTGAGCCCCCTCCAAGTTGGGACAGCCAAAAATACTCCAAGGCAGTGCCAAACGTCCCCTGGAGGCAGGAGCTGGGGGTAAAACCGCCCCTGATGGAGAGCCTTCTCTGCGGGAGATTTCATGGTCACATGTAAACTTGGATATTCCAGCTTCTCTGGGCTGTCCTGGGGCTTTAAGACCTTTGAGTTTCCTGGGAAATAGATTTCTGACGGACCTGCAGACAGGCAAAGGAGGAAGTAGGGACAAAGATCTGAGAGGGCGGAACCCAAATGCACTTGATTCCTCTTCTCTCTCTTCCTCCCTCTCGTCTTCTAGCAGGGAAGCGGGCAGGGGCGCAGACGAGGGGCACCTTGGCTGAACTGGAGAAGCCAGAGCTGGGAAGCCCAGTGCCTGCAGACGAAACTGGGAGGGCCTGAAGATTTCTGAACTTCGAGCAATCCTGTTGTATCAGTTCAGGCATCAGCAAATTCCTGCCGGCAGCATGGAAGACAGTTTCTGGAGGCAAGCTGGGCATCAGCCGGGGCCCTTGGCAAAACTGCCATGTAGGCAAAGCTGTTTTTGCCACCACCTCTCTTTCTGAACCTCCCCCACGCCCTGTCTCACTTTCTCTGCCCTCCGGGCACACCGACGCCTGCGCTGTCCTCTGGCTGCTAAGTCTGCCTCGTCCGGCCAGAGCCATCTGCTTGTTATCTGCCCCCAGATTCACTCTCCTAACCCGAATGCTGATTCAGCTATTTTGGGGGTTAAGACTAAAGATTCAAATACCTCACACTAAGGGGAGAAGAGTCAGTAGGTTTAACCTATTCAGGGGATGTTTTGATTCACTGAAGCTTGCTGCTCCTCTTCTAGAACACATTTGGGAACAAATGGCCTTGCCATGGCTTTTCCAGTTTCCCTGAAATGAGCCTCCCGGTTGCATATTTTCCCAGTCACAGTCTCCCCACCTGGCGATCACAGCCTTTGAAATCCATAAACTGAAGAATTAACTAAGAAAGGGGCTTCACACAAGGTGAGCTGTGAATTTTCCATTAAAAAAATGACCCAAATTCCTGAGCCTGGCCTACAAAGGTCTTTACAATCCCCCCTGTCTAGCCTCTTCTCCATTCATTCACTCAAACTGGGTGAAGAAGATGGACACAGACCCTGGCATCCACTCTCCAAAAATGCTTGTTGTCCAAACCAGACAAAATCGATTAATGCCACGTGTCAGCCCAGGGTAGGTCAAAGAGGCCTGGGAGCACCTTGCAGGGGGTACTAGCTCCAGTGGCTGGTCCAGGGAGGGAGTCTTGCCATTTCCACATGCCTATACCTGACACACGTTGTTACCTCCCTCCAGCTTTGAACCTGAGTGTCCCTCCATTTAAATGCCTTCCCCTCACCTTCTGGAAAACTCTTTTATGATCCAGGAGAATTTCTCTCTGGCTGTCCTTTGTCCTCTCTTGCTTTGCTTTGCCTTGTCTCCTGCTGCTCACCCTCCAAATAAGTCTGTTCTTTTCTTTAAGCTTATATGCCCGTTCTAGGGAAATACAGAAATACGTACCATGGTGATTTGCAATGATGTGTTTACTTGTCAGTCTTCCCTATGAAACTTTTCTCAAAGCCGAGACAACGAAGTGTATCTCTTTCTAAGCCCCAGCTCCTAGCACGGTGCCTGGCACACAGAAGGTCTCAGTTAAGGTCGCTGTATGAATGGACTCATCCAAACTAGAATCTGGAAGATGTGATCACAGGTTGCCTGCTTTACTCCCTTTTGTCTTACATTGTGGGATTTTTATACGGGAGAGTCCATAAAACATACATGACAGTTTAAAATGAAAACTCACGTAACCACAACTTGGGTCAAGAAATTGCTCTCCTCTGTTCCTGGCTCATCAGTGGGGGTCATCTACTCCAAGTATGTCGTGAAGATAAGAACTCAAAATTCTCTATCTGACCTGAAGTTATTGGGGTCTCCTGCGAAGCATGTTCTTAGCCTGAACCTCAGGCCTGAGATTCCAGATACCACAAGCTTGGCTGAAAGCCAAGCAATTCAGTCAAACATCACTTGGCAGATGTGGCCTGAAATCTAGCCGGAGGAAGCTATTCGCTCCACTGGACAGGATCTGGTACGAGATCTCGAGTACTCTACTCTCCCGCTATGAATCCAGACTGCAGGTTTATGTGGACTCTGTCACATTTGAGAAAAATACTGAACACATGAGCCTCTCTGCTAATAGATAACCTGCGTGGAGATGGGTTGATTTTTTGGTGGCTGTTAATACGGATCAGCTAAAATCTTGCCATGTGAGCGGAAGTGGTGTACTGTGCTCTGCTTTGAGTGAAAAGCAGCCATCTGCCTCACTGCATTTGGTCAGAACACTGTGCCTTTGGAAAGGCCTCCAGTTCCAGGAGGCATGGCAACCCCCCTCGGCGCGACACAGCTCCGAGCTGGCAGGGCTGACTGTGCGGGTCTCATCCAGTCCTGCTGCGGGGCCCCCCGGGGCCTCTCTTCCTTCCCCAGCTGCCCTCCACACGCAAGGACCAGCCTGCCTGCCTTCTTCCGCTCCTCCTCTTTGCCTTTATCCAGGCCTGTCTCCTCTCCTTCCTCCCTTTCTTCCCTTCCTTACAGCTGTCCAGCCATAACCTCTACATACAGAGTAGAATAAGGACTTGTTCAATAAGTACTTCTTGAGCCTGGCTGTAATTCTTTTCTTGAACATAAACTCAGCTAAATTTCAGCAAGTTGTCAATTCCAGGGTCTTCTGATTTCACTTTTCCGTGTGTGTGTGTGTGTGTGTGTGTGTGTGTGTGAGAGAGAGAGAGAGAGAGACAGAGAGAGAGAGAGATGCATGAATCCACTATCACTGTACTTAACTTTAACTCAAATTAAAACACTTTGGGGGGTAAAGCAGATAACAGCCTTATTCTCGTTCTATTCCTTGCTTCACGGGGTTTAATTCCAGCACTATTTTCTGAGCATCTACTATGTGACAGACACAGTCTGAGACGCTGAGGCTACAGCAGGGAGTAAGGCAGAGGTGGTCCCTGAACTTAGCTGTCCAGGGTGGTATCCACTAGAACTTAGATTTTATATATTATATTTTATATTCTAGAACTGAGCTGTCCAGGGTGGTATCCACTAATGACATGCAGCTATTTAAATTAATTAAAATTATATAAAACGTAATATTCACCATCTTCGTACTGGCCCCATTTCAAGGGCTCGCTAAGCTCATGACTAGCAGCTAGGTATTGGACAGCACAGATCTAGACTAGTCCCATCATCGCAGAAGAGTCTACTGAACAAGGCAGTTCTGGAAGAATCTGCTAGAACTACTACCATTCTGAGACCATAAGAAATCCCCATAGCCATACTACGAGATGATTAATTATGATACCAGATCATGATTCCTTTACATACAACCTACCCTTTGAAACACGGAGCTTGTATCCAGGAGGCCTGGAGCTGATGAGTTTATTTTTATTTTGAGCATCCTGTTTTACTTACAAGACAGCTACATCAGTGTGGCGGAAGAGCCTTTTGAAATACTCATTTTTCCCTCTTGTCTTTCAAGCAGGTATTGGCTCTCTATCAGAGAAAGAAGGACCGCAGGGCAGAATCCAGAAGCAGCCTTTGAGTCTCTGGCTGCTTTTGTGGTCCCGATGTATAAGCTCAGGACCTTCAAGTGTTTGTAGAAGAGGCAACAGAAAGGAAGATTTGGGGAATAGATGAAAAAGCCTTGGCCTAAGGAGGACTGGCGGAGAGGAGAGAAGAGAGAAATGTTTGTGCAGACAGGTGAGGGTGTTTGAGAGGGAATGCATGTGTGTCGTGGGCTCAGGCTGCATGGTTTTCCTGGCCATTCTACTGGGGGTAGAGATCCCAGGGGGATAGCGTCTAGGATTTGGTACAGCAGGGAGACATCACAGATCCACTAGACCTGAAGGGTCAAACTGACAGCAACGATGGACATTTTAGCAGCTGTGTGATAATTCCACTACATACTGTTTCCACTCCAACCCTAACCGACCTCTGGGAAGGCAAAGAGGTATAAGCCTCGGGTTGTGACTTTCCTCAGGCTTTATGGGGATACATGTTCAAAACAGGAGTTAGTAGAGTTCTAATAAAAAAATAAAGCTGCTTTTCTGGCAGCATCTGTGTTTGTGTTCTGGGAGCCATCCCCACTCCTCAAGCAGTGTGGTTTCCTTGTACACTAACTCAACAACCACAGACCTTGTCCCCTTTGGTTTGCTGTCCTTGATTTGGTCGGGTAACATTTCTCCTGAAAGAAATAAAGGCATAAAGCGGTGTCCTCTTCTATATTTGGATAAAACGTCAAATAAGAAATTGGCTCCATCCTGGAGCTCTGGTTTCACACGTTCATCAACGGAAGTAAGGGGAGGACGCCAATGCCATGGCATAACGGGATGGTCCTGATGAGGAGTTAGCAAACTACTGCCCATAGGCCGAATCTTGCTTGTCTCCTGCTTCAATAATAAAGTTTTATTGGAACACGCAGAGTTATAATGTAGACTGTATGGCTCTCAACACCACCTGACATTCAATAGAAAGAGGCAGCTGACCCTTTGGCTCAGATTACAAACTCCTGAAAGAGTAGAACAGTGTACATCTCCTGTTTCCTTCCAGGACCTGCCTGGTAGAAGAGCAGGTCCAGAGCAGGGAGTGGAGAAACATGGTGGGAAAGATTCTAAGGCTGAGATAAACTCGCTTGCTTCCAGAATGGCCTCCTTCACGGACTCCTGGGAACATAACTCCTGGAGTTACAGCATCAACTTCAAGGTGCAAATCCGTCTCTATCATCTGTCATGACAGAGATAATCTTGTTGCCTTGTTACTACGGGTGATCAGATCAACTGTCTCCTTTATGTATAATCTGGGTGCCCGGGGTCTCCTGCTCTGCACTGCAAGGAAGGGTCCTGAAGCCTCCAATGCACATGGCCTGTGTGTCCTTCTTAGGAGGAATTCTTCCAGGAGCGACCCCATGTAAAGGAGTCACGAGAAGGTGATCTGTTGAGGCCGTGCTCCAAAAGAGAAACCGGACAGAAGAAAGGGGAGGAAACAGAGTAAGCAGTGGGAAAAGACCAAAAACAACAACAACAAAATACCCCAAAAGAAACTAAGTCTAATTTCAGATGAAGTCCAAGCCTTAGCCTGATCTGACGGGGGGACCTTTGGAGTATGAATCGCATCTCACATTCAAGAAGCGACTGTGCGGTCCCGAAGACAGGAGCTTTTCCACTGAAGCCAAGAGCCGAGGGAACTGGCCTTCCAAGCCCTGTGTTCCTTTCTTGCCCCCGAGGCAGCATCAGCGCTCAGAGGCCCTGGAGGTGCAGAAACTCTCAGGCACTTCCGACTCTCTGGGCGGTGCAGAGGCGTCTGCAGCTCAAGGTGACGTTCAGAGCAAAGAGCCCTTAGCGTCAAAGCACACAGCAACTGGACGGTATGAACAAGACTTTGGTGAAGGGGGTCTGGGAAAGGGGACTGACAGTATTTGCTACATGCCAAGGCTTACCAGCGACTTGGGGTTATACGCTATTTTGAATCATCCACACCATTTCCACGATATGGGCCCTCCCATATATAGCAGCTTCTTCTTCCTCTTTTCCCTCATCCTTTTCATTTTTCTTCAGAAGAAAATTATTTTGGAGGGGGAACCCCCCCCCAAAAGCCACTTTTTGTTCAGGGTCTCCCTTGTTATAATTAAAAAGATAAAATGTCCAAATTTGCTTTGAGACTGTAACATTTCTCCTGTAACATCTCCACGGGGCAATAAATCCCAGGATTTCTCTACCCACTCTGTAGAAGGGCATTTCTTTTATTTGACCCAAATCTATAACTTTCATCCTTCAATGGAGCCTTGGCTCGAGTACACTGGGATTTGGGGGCCCATGTCAGACACACTTTCTCTGCAGAGAGATTCGTTTGGGGCATTCACAGACTCCACACCTGGTTGCCTTCATCTTTCAGAGCAAAGAGTCCTCATCTTCCTGATCTGTCCTCAAATTATGGCTTCTCATTTACTCCCTCGCTAAGTCTGGCTGCTCTTCTCTGGCTCAATGCATCTAGGTCTTTCTTGAGAGACAGTGACCAGCCCCATCCTCAGAGTCCCAGGCACACATCGCCACAGCTCCTGATCAAGTAAAGGTAGTCCATTTTGTTTTTCTTTTAATGCTATTCTAGATGATGTTCAGCATCACTGGGTTGAGTTATACACTATGTAGGCGTCTCTAGTATTCAATCTATAGTGATTACCTTTTCCTCCATGTAATCAATTGCATCTGGCTGGACAACACACTATTACTGGTTTTTTGTTTTTATTTTTTTAATTTTTACATTTAAAAAAAAATCTTTTTAAGTAATCTCTATGCCTAACATGGGGCTCGAACTCACAGCCCCAGTATCAAGAGTTGTATGCTCTTCCTACCGAGCCAGCCAGGCGTCCCACACTATTATTGGATTTTAATGACTGCTTTCATCTTAAACACACTCTTAGCCTTTCCGCTACTTTTCTTCTGGCACACCCATGAACTCTTTCTGTCCTTCACTGTTGGCTTAGTAGTCAGCATTGCCAGAGACTAGTGTTTTCTCTAAATCTTACAGAATCCCATTTTATTTTTGCATGTGCTAAAGAGGACAAATTCCACCAGAGTTTTAAAGAAAACCCTACTGATTTGCTTCTATGTGGAGGGACACATACTTTTTATATCTCCTGTCCCCAGCGAGAAGTTAGCTCCCTATAGGTGACGAAATAGTTGCAACAGCTAGATGGGAGGCTAACTCTTCTCTCCCGAGTAAACTTTTTGGGAAATGGTTTAGAGCTTTTTTGAGATAGTTTCAAAAATTTTAAATATATCCCATCTGCTGATGCTTTATTTTCCATGGGTTTATGTAGGACTGCTTGGAGTATTTGCGGTAGAGTAGAAAAAGCATGGGCTTTGGAGTCATGCAAACATACCATGTACCAGAGGTGATCTGTTAAGGGCAGAGTTACAACAGAGGCTGAAATTGGCCAGGATGGGCCAAGCACGGCATTTAACTATAGCCAAGGTATCAGCAAGTCTACAGTTAAAAGACAAATGGAATACTTCAGGTGATAGCAAGAGCTCATTCTTGTGAAAGCTAATGAATGGTGATGCTTCTGTAGTACAACAGGTGACTGCTAATTTCAAAAGGGGAGCCTCCCCCAAGACAGGAGAACTCTCCAAGCCACCTGGGGTGGTTCCTCTTTAGAATCTGGCTGTTCTGCGTCACTACAAAAGGTTTCCACTTCCACCCTTTGAGGGCATCGGAACCATCTGTCTTCATCACAATCTTGGAAACCTGAGCAAAGGTTGCTCTAGACCGCCTATGAGACCGAGCTGCTCTTAGCCCAGTTTGGCCCCTTATACTACTAGGGCTCCAGACTTCAGCTGCCTCAAAACTCTAAATAATTATTCCCACCCTACTTCTCTGACCTATCGTCCTCTATTCCTACAGTGCAAGTTCCTCTGGTCAACTAGGCTCCCCTAAGCTTCTGTCCTCATGTCATGTTGGGCTTTTGTCCACTGAATCTTCCTGTCATTTCTCCCTTTCCTCCCTTTCCCCAGAGCCTTCTGGAACATCCTTGTCATTGAACACATACTCCTCTGCTTTCCCATACTTCTACAAGCCCAGTCTCCATTTTCTTGCCTTAACTAAATCCCATTTTGCAGAAAGACGCCCCTTCCCTGTAACCTCAAAGGAAAATCGCACAGCCTTGTACATCCATCATTGCAGTTCCCCTAAGTGACATCTGCATTGTCCCTGATACTTTGCCTCTTCCCACCCATTGCTTTTCACTCTTGTACCAAAAGCCCTTTTCCCTCTGAGTTTCAGGTAATTTCGATCGAAGTCTTCCTGTCCACTCCTGTCAAAAGAACACGTCAACAGCTGCTGTGACAAACACAGAAGAACCTAGCTTCAAGATGCTTGACCTCAATTCCAGCATATCCAAGAATCCATTCTGGACCTTATCATTCTCCTAAATTGCTCTACCTCTGAACTATGAATATCAATTTACCACCTTCGGCCACAACATTTTATCATCCCACCTCTCGGGATCCAAGTTCTCAAAGCACTTGGTGCTCAGGTCAGGACTCTTGTCCCTTGATTGTTGCTTCTTCTTTCTAGGTACTTGCCAACATTATAATTTGTTTCTCTTAATTTGCTTCTCCCCGTCTTAGACCTCATAACGTACAATAGTAAACCCTGTAAGCATCTTCAAAAAACGCTGGCCCCTTTCTTTACGCCATACTGACACAGTAACGCATTAATCTTGGATTAATCCAACTCTTTATTTTTCTTGATCTGGGCTGTTGAGTCTTGACTGAGAAAACAGAAAATCCAACTATGCAAACAGGTGGCCCTAAGCAATCCTTTGATGCGTGCTTGGTGACTTTCCTGAGTGGTGATGACAAAATAGTACTCTTTCTCTCAAAGCCCCACTTCATTGAACCTCCTTCTCCCCTTGCCACCTCACACAGACACAACTCTTCTCTCTCTTTCCTGGTAAATGTCTTGCCTTGCTGCTCCTTAACTCTTAAATCACTGTGGTTTGTTTCTACATTCACTCCCGAAAGGAAGATGCTCTGGCCAAAACTACCAGTGACTTCCTAAAGGTCTAGCTGAATGAGCTTCCTCTGAAGATTCAGCTCATTGTTGTCCTCTCTTGCTCTTGATATTGTTGACTCCTCCATTCCACTGTTCCACTCTGGGCTTCTCTCTCTGCTTGTGCTCCCAGGCAAGCTCACCGCTTGCATGGCTTTAACTGGAATTAGAGTCTTGATCCCAAGATCTGGATCTCCAGGCTGGCTCTTTCTGCATCCACATACAAAACAGCCTTCTTCATGGTTTTCTTAGAATTCCCATGGGAACCTCAAACTCAGTCCGACCCCAAATGAACAAATCCACCTCTCCCCATAGTTCTTCCTCGTGGGTTCTCTATCTCACTAAATGACGTCATTCTTCTGACTGAGCCAGAAACCTCAGAGTGACCTTCAACTTCCCCATCTTAAATCCTCATCACTTCCCCATTACCCCCCTGTGCACCATCTGACGTCTGCCCAGGTCCTCCTGATTTGACTTTCTTAAACTCTCAGGTTGCCTGTCTTCTCCATCCCAATGGGTCCTGCGGAGCTAGTGCGTACTCCCCTCCCATCTCGAGAGTTCTGACTACGACATGTCAGATCATGGTACTACCCGGAGCATGGAGTATAAGGCCTGCAGGATCTACACTCCCGTCTCCCAACTTCAGACCCATCTGTCCTCCTCCCTGCCTCTCGCCTCTCACCCCGCGGTCAGCCGTATTAAACTACCCGCTGTGCCTAGAACTGTCCACGCTGAGTCTCAGTTGGGGATGCCATTCTTCTCCTTCACACCCCCCTACTCCCATCTGCCCAGCAAATAACTGCTCGTATTTCAGGTCTCAGCTCAACCTTCCCATTCTTTGCAAGGCTTCATCTGTTGTGCCGCGGGCTCTCACCCTAGGACTACTACTGAACTGACTACTTTTCTTCGGGGGCTCCATCTCCACATATATATTGTCAATGTCAGTTTGCCTCTTTGGGACTGTCAACTTCCTTAAAGACAATCTCTCTCTGGGACGCCTGGGTGGCTCAGTTGGTTAAGCCACTGCCTTCGGCTCAGGTCATGATCCCAGGGTCATCAGCTCGAGTCCTGCATCGGGCTCCTTGCTCAGTAGGGAGCCTGCTTCTCTCTCTGCCTCTGCCTGCTTGTGTGTTCTCTCTCTCTCTGACAAATAAATAAATAAAATCTTAAAAGAAAAACAAAAAACCACAGTATCGCTGTCATGTGCCTCTCTTTACCACAAGTGTCTAGGCTCCTGGTAGGACAAAACAAACCTCCACTGAATGAAGACATAAATGGATTAAAAATGGACCCCAACCTGTGAGCTAAGGCTGAAGGAATATTGTGAGAGTGAAACAAACGCTGATCACTGCAGCATCCTGAATCATCACAAAGGCTTGTCTGCAGAGAGCTCTGCTGTTTGTAAACTCACTAAGTCTCAGTTTGCATTAGCAAACAAGTTGGGTGGGTATCCTTTAGAATATAAGCTTTCAGGGACAGAAAAAGGGGGGGAAGGGGGGTGGTGCCGTCTGCTGGCTTCCGTCCTTAGCAATCTGCGAAAAAACAAAACCCAGCGTAACAATTCCCCCTATCCCCAAAGTTGGCACTGGCTCAAGTTTTTCTTTTCCAAAATACTTTCTTTGGTCGGGCAACACTCCCCACGCTATAGCTGTTAGGCATTAGTGTGCTCTGAATCCCTTAGAGAAGGTCAGCCCTGAATACCAAACGGCTGCAGAGCCCTGAGTTTCCAGAACGGGAGTCGACGGATGCAAAGGCGTAACGATGGCCATCTTCTCTGTCCATGCTGTTCTAAGCTTTGCCATAAGCAGGCATATTTTAGAGACTGGCCCTGAGCGATCTTAACGTCCACACATGAAACAAGGAGCGAATAATTTGAGACAGAAAAGTAATACAAGGCAATGTTTTAGCTTTATATGTACACGCAGGCTCCCTGTTTCCTCACAGAAATGGCGCTTCAGACCCAGTCAACATCACAGAGACGCCAGAAGAGCAAGGTTTTTGCTTGTTTGCCTTTTAAACAGCAAAACATTTGAAATAAATAAATAAGACATAATAAATAAATAAATAAAATGGAGCAATACCAAACCAAACCGCGACACAAATAAGCCCTCTTACTCCAGATTACCTATTAATTTTAGATGGAAAGCCCTAGGCAGTAAGAGAAAAAAAAAAAAAAAATTGACCCATGCGTTAAGCAGACTGGATAGTCAATTTGGGCCAAGGGAAACAGCCAAATAATATTAAGTGGTTACGGTAGGAAGTAAGTTTTGGACATTCTGCTTTCACGTTAGTACCCAAACTTGTAAAAATACTCAGAGCAGCAGAAAGAAGGACTAAATTTAGACCCTGATTTAATGCATTCAAGAGCGTGATTCATTTCTCCCCTGTCCCGGTACAGCCTGGGGAATCTGTGCGTACGGCAGGCAACACAAGGATACCCTGTGAATAAAGGGAAGTCTCACTCATTCAGAGGATTAAGGAAGCTAGAGAGACACCCCATCTTCTTGGCCAACAAAGGTGTATTTCTAGGTACCTCACCCACCATGGAACCACATTTCTCAACTGCCAAGAGGCCCTCTAATTTTAGCTTTGCCCTGGCCTTGACATGAATGTGCTGGAAATTTATTCTGTTGCTCCTTCTCTCTAAGTGGCTTTTCCCCCCTCAGGCTCCAGTGGGATCCTGACCAACTCCCAGATGCCGTGCAACATGGGTCACCTTAATGAGACACTTAAAAGGATGTCATCATTTGGTGGCAATACATTTAGCAAGCTGGGGCCCGAGTCACTGAACGGTAGCCCATAGATTGGGTCGTAGAGAGCTGCTGTTATATATAACTTAAACATCAACCCAACGACTACAGCAAGGTCATTTCTCCTCAGTTCATAAGGCTGCTAGGCAAAACACCCCGGCAGAGCAGACCATGACTGCCCCTGCCCAGTTTCATTACCCGCTGCTGTCAATCACGACTTCGCACGCACACCAGCTCCCGGCACAAAGCAAATGTTTCAGCCTCGCAGATCACTGAGATTCACGCCAGCCTAGAATTTGTGTTAATCTAATCTGGTTTAGAGGTGAAAGCCCCCTAAATTATTTGGTGATTTTACAGTGACGCCATTCTTTCTTACTTCTTTTGCTTTCTGTCTTTAAGCACATTTGGAAAGTAACCTTGAAGTCTCATTCTGGCTTTTTTGGCCTTATTGAAAGTCTCTGGGTTTAGGAGAAATGACAAGGAAAAAAAAAATGGGAGTGTATATAAAAAAATCTGCCATCCAGTAACGCTGCCTTCCAGAAGTGAGGGCGCTAGCGCGGCCCTCCCTTCTGAGGCGCAAGACCGATGTCAATAACCCACCGCTTGGGCCCCATTACACATCCACATACAGCCCATCCCCAGCAGATTATTTCCCCAAACATCAAATGGCTTCAGCAACTTTGCGGTTCAAGACAAAAAGAGTTAGATACGGAGCACGTGCATCATGTTAGAAATGAGTCGCTCTGAGGAGGGGTGTGTGAATGAGCAGCACGGGCGAGGCCCCCGCAGGGCCACATCCACAGGATGGGACTGGCAGACCCTGCGCAGGGTCGCAGGTCCAGGCGGATATGAGATCCCGTCAGCCTGAACACATGCTTCACAAACCAGCCTGGACACGGCACAGAAAAGAGGCAAGACACCGTAGGGCAGCGTAAACGATCTGTACCTTTCTCAAATAGCTCGGTTCTTGGGTCTCCCGGGGCAATTCTGCATGGCTGGGTGGGGCTGTCACCCAATGACCCTTGGGCTTGTCCAGTGCCATAACATGAAAATCAAATTATTTCCAAGACAGCGATGGGTGTTCAATGGCCTTGGCCAAATATATTGACAGATTTGGGGGCAGCCTCCTATACCCATTTGAGAAAGGACAAATAAATGCTCTTTAGCACTCCAAACAGCAAACTGGCTGATTTAGCTTAGAACAGTGGCTACCATTGCAGCCAATGTTGGAATGTCAAGAAGGAAGGTAACTGGGGGAAAGGTTATCAGCTTGCTTGCATCCATCCAAGGCTGGGTCAGGTCTGTATTGAGATTTGGGGCAGAAATTTATTCTCACACACGTAGAGCACCACAGATCTAATGAACAATAAGGGATGTGTATTTTCACGCTTCACTCACACGAAACACCTCTCTTCCATCCCCGGGGGTGGGGGTGGGGGTGGGGTTCCAGTTCTAAACTACAATCAGCCCTTCTTTTAAAATAACGATAAGAAGTCCTCTTATTCAGCCAGATGGTGGTGTCTGTTGCACTAGGTTGGGCTCATAGTACAACATCAATAAATGGCCACTTGTAGAGGGACAGACAGAATCCCATTTATAAAACACACCTACACTTCCTGTCTTCTCCCCTCCCAAAATGTTGCGTTGCCCAAAACACCCGTGGGGGCTTAATCTCATTTTGTGGAAGGAAGGAAAACTTAAAAAGGCAAAATAATGTACGTGGAGAGCAATTTCTTGGGGGAGATAAGACAATTCACCTCTGAGGAGAATGATTATAGATGGGCTTGTAAGCTGTTTTGCCTTTGGGGGCCACGTGACGGGAGGGTACCAAAAGGGTTTCCCCCAGGCCCTGGAAAGCTGTCTCCGTGAAGGCTGCACATTGCCAACCAAAGATCTTACAACCAGGAGGTGGAATTAAAATTCTTCCTTAGTGAGGTTGGCCAAGTCTCCTGAAATGAATATTTGTTCCAATTAGGTGTTCCAAAAAGCCTTCTTGCCTCAGATGACTCATTTTAAGAAAGGTATTTGTTGAAAATCCATCGTAGGCAGGAAAACGACATATTAATGGGTCCCGGTGCCAGGGTTCACCTACACCTCACAGGCCTGGAGGGCTCACCTCTCTGGTGCTTGCTCCTTCTTTCCTCGGTGTCTGTCCTACCTGGGACTGGCCGAGGGGGGGCGGCGCTATGCTGACAGGGCTTTGCTCCTGCTCTACCTGGTTATGCAACCCCGATCCGTGTCCACGGTCCAGGGCTCGGATGGCTGGCTTGTCAGCAAAAAACGTTTCAAAAATGTTAATTCGACAATGTTGGAGGGATGTTATTTCTAGAGCTAAATTCCTCAGGGAAAATGAGAAAAAGTTGTTGGAGGGATTCAGTTCTTCCATACTGCAAGTTACTTCCTTCCTGATGCTTTCTTCCCAAATAATTTCCCAATGCCTGGTGTACCCTGACATTCGGTCCAAATAAAATGCTGGAACACACTCCTACGATACAACTACCTCCAAACTCTGTATGAGAGGGTGTTTATTACAGAGAATCGGCATCTATTAGGGCATGAAACATTCAGGGCCTGCTGGAGCTCACTCCTCACACTGAATCATTTCATGATATAGATACTATTTTTTTTTTTCCTGGCATTTATAGCAAGCAACTCAGTTTATAACCTAAGGCATTTTCCATACTTCCAGGCAATGAATACTAGCTTCTTTTGAGTCTCAAAAGCACATAATTTAAGACAGGGGGGGAAAGGAGCTGAAGAATAGTTTCCATTGCAAGGAAAACACCATGCAGATGTTTGCCCTCTTGAATTCTGATGGCAAAATAGAGAATTGTTTATTTGTTCTGAAGTCAAACCCAAAGAATTTAGTTTTTACAGGCTGGGGCCTCGGGTAGGGGTGGGAGTAATGACATAATATTTTAATAATATTGAAATATTCACCACATGGCCCTAGGATTTTGATTCCCCAAATATAATTTAGATCTTTTTATACAGTTTTTGATCAAAATTTAGGATGTCAGATATCAATATGTGTCACAGAAAGGACATACCTGGAGAAACACCCAAGGACTACTTTGTGAAAATTGCGTATTCGCCTTCTGTAATTGTTATTTTTTTAATTTTCTTTCTCCGAGATAGCAAGCTAGGAATCGGTCCTCTATCTTGAGCCATTTATTGAGAACAAACAAATGAACTCAGAAAAGACGTGACCCAATTGAAGTTCAATACCTGACTTTGGTGTATGAGAATCATAAACTTGCTTACGGTCTATCTGGTCCGCAAACACTTCCCCATAAATCATCCAGTAGGGCATGTAGAAGATGTTCTTGGCCAGTTTCCATGATGGCTCCTCATTGGGAAAGAGAATGGCTTGCCTGGCGACCCCAAAACTCATCAGTACCACCAGCATAATGATGACAAAGTACATCATGTCTATCATCTGGAAGAGAGAAACAAAAGAAAATCCGTATAATTGAGTGTTCCTATGACACCAACAGTGATGGAAACCTTTGAAGGAGGTTCACTTTTGAATATGTATCACTTTTGGGATATATACATAGACAGCTGTGTCCAAGTAAGAAAGAGAACACTTTCTTACTATTGAAGCAATGTCCACAGAACTTATCAGTAACTCAAAACTCATTTTTAAAAAAGCACACATGGCATGGAACCCCATCATCTTTCATTGTAGTCTGTGCCACCTACTTAAGATTAGGCATGGAGTCACATGAAGCTCGGGTCTCTCTACGAATCCAGTACTAACTTTGTCTCTGTTCCTGGGAATGGCAAACGTCCTCCTAGGGTCTCTTTCTTCTTAGCAAAAGTGAAACTAGAAGAATTGAAATATTTCAAGAACAACTGCAGTGCTGTAAATCCCCTAAGCTGGAAAGGCTACTAAAGATTTCAAATGCTCAAGAAAATAATCATTTGCGAACAAAGCTAGCACAACCCAAATATCCATCTTATTCCTGTGGTCCACCTCATCACTTGGTATTCTACCACAAACCAGTCCCTCAGAGAACCATTCTTTCTGTACTTAACTCTCTTGTAGCATATCCTATCAGTTATGGAGGGTGTTTTTGTAGGCGACAGAATCAAGTTGCCTCATGGCTCATTTCTGTGTCTGCTGTTGAAATGTTGGATTTTCATCTTGACGTGTTTATAAAATTCTCTTGACTGCATTTGAGCACAATATCATCTCTTGTTCCTCTTGATTCCTTTCTTTTTTGCTTGTTTTCATGATACATATTATCTGGGATCTGTTTCTCATATGCCAAATTACTTTCCTTTTATCACCAAAAATAGATGGGGATATAATCACTATTATTTTGCCTGGCCAGAACCCATTGCCTCCTTCTTTTAGAAGCAGTTCCCACCCATTTTGGCCACAAAGATAGGTATCTTTTCCAGGCTAAGTTAATCATGGTAGCTCACCCTCCGGCAACGGCGATAGGACGTAGGCATGCGACATAAGATGGGCCAACCAGAATCCTATCTCTGGATTTTTTTCAACTGAAGCTGGGAGAGAGAAGCTCCCTTTCTTTTTCGGTAATGATATGAATTCAGAGTGGCTGAGGCTCCCACTAGTGAAACTGATCAGGAGTGAATGAAGCAGATATTCCAGACACAGAGAGAGAGAGAGAGAGTTATGTCCTGACAGAGGTTGAGGGCCTGATTGAAGCAGCCCTTTAGGCCAGTTTCATTTTGCCCTTCTCTAAGTCAAAAGAGCCCTCCTGGGCTTAAGCTAGTTGGAGACTGGCTTCTATTCCTCACATCAAACCACCTAATACAAAAGATGACCTTCTCTTGGATATCAAACTTCCTGAAGGGATACCTACCCACAAAGAAACACTAATGATAATTTTATCAATGATAATAAAGGCTGTAAATTTGCTTTAAAAACTTATTTTGAAAGAATATATTCCACAGAGCCTGTTAATAGAATTAAAACACTAGAGCCTTCCTGTTTGCCTGAGGACACTGGGGGCTCAATATATTTTAGGTCAATTAATCAACCAACAAGGCAACTTCCAAACCCAGCTTTCAAGTATCATCTAATTTTGAGACTCAGTAAGAATCTCTCAAAACTTGACGTTCATTCATATCTGTTCACTGTTTTTAGAAATATATGCGACTTAATTGGTTATTCCTTCCACAGCATAGCAGCCTCAGAATGCTCTTAAAAGAGTGAACAAGCCAGCTGTGTTGAAGCAGTTTCATAGGCACCAGAGGCCTGTTGCTTATCCTCTATTTTGTAAAATTCTTTCACTCCTCATTTACAAAAAGTTCTATCAATGAGAAAACACTAATGGGGCCTTCAAGTTGTATATTTGGCTTGACTAAAAGGTGAGTGGGAAGAGGAATGTATGTACTCATGAAATTTAGGAGCCAGTCTGACCCAAGAAAACAGCCAGTACACACAGCAACTGGTCTGATTTAATTTCCCAGGGCTGTTCTCATTCAGATTGAGTCTGCTCTCTACCCGCAGGGCCAAACAACCAAAGATGAGAAACATTCTTCCCACCCAACGTCATAGATCTCAAAAACCTATACCACACAAATACTGAAATCTGGTAGAGCGCAGAAACAGAACATTATTAGTAAAAACGGGGGACCTCTGTTTTTAAACTGTCCAGTTGGTTCAACATGAGGAGAGCTGATACTGTCTCATTCTTATAACTATTCGTTGGTTGCATTCTGTATAGGTGTTAGACCACCTGATTTTCATCTTGACTGTTCTGGTAAAAACAGCTTAGGTGGTTACGTGCAAGTTACTTAATCTTGGTTTTTCCCTCATTTTCAAAATGGGGATAATAAAGACTACAGCAATGCATATGAATTTTATAAGGATTAAATGTGATAACACGTGAAGCAATGTGGGTAGATCCCTGTAAATGTTCATGTATTGTTATTATTAGCACCGGATGGCCGGGCTGTGACGTCAGACCCACCCAAGCTGGAATCCTGCCTTTGTTCTTTGCCTAGTTTCAGTTTATCTAGGTACCAAATGAAGATACTAAAAGCCATTTCATGGGGTGGTAGTGACGATGACGTGTCTGACACGGTGTTTGGCACAGAGTAAATGAGAGCTATCATCATTGGTTTTTTCCTGCATCATATAAGTGAGCTTAGTACTAGGCTTAGAGAATTGCACTGAGAAGTGGACTATGAAGGAAAGAGGTCAGGATCCCAGTAAGTGATTCTGGATTTAAAGATCAGTTGGAATCCTACTTGATCAAGTATTGTGTCCAGGTATCTTAGCAGCTGTCTGTCTATCCCTTACCACAGGGCACAGTGAGTTACTTGGCTGTTTAGTACCAAATAGGGACTCTCTAATGTTGAGGGGCTTTCAGAATAATCACATCTGGGCATATTTTGTTATGCATCCCACCTGGCAGTCCATCTGGCTCAATGATAAATTCTATGGGCATATTTTACCTCTCTTCTAGATGAGTGACTCAATTATTGAACTAAGTATCTGGGAAACTCCAGGAAAGAGAACAAAGCCACCAAATACACTCATTTTCTACTTATTCTTGACTGATAAGGGAAGTCATTCGTAAGTTGGAAGTAGAGAAAATGCAGTACGTCTCTCTTGCTCACTCCATAGTAAGGGTTCATTCAAGTCAAAACTGGGGATAATTATGCCATTATTAAAATGATAGACGGGGATTTTACAATAAGCTAGCTGTTTTAGTGTGACTTTAGATATTTCAAGTATTTCAATGCCACCCAATGTTTTTAAAGTAATATACTTAGCTGGTTTGAGACCTCAGATCTTATTTACTGAAACAAAACAAGGCAACCAATCAATCAGAAGAAACAAGCCATCAGATTATGTAATCGTCTATTGTAGTGGTTCTCAACAGAGAGCAAGTGTGTCCCCAGAGTACATATGGCAATGCTGTTGTAAGTGTGTGTGTGTGTGTGTGTGTGTGTGCACGCGCGCGTGTGTGTGTGTGTGTGTGCCTTCCCTACTGGTATTAGTGGGTAGAAGCCAATGATGCTTTTAAACACCCTAAGATGAAGAGGATGGCCCCCATGACAACGAATCATCTAATCTGAAATATCAGTAGGGCCCAGGCTAAGAAAATTGAGCTTAATTTTGCAGCTGTTATAATTTTCACTCTCATTGGGTCCATTTGAAAATACATTTGAGAGTCTCAGGGAAGCTTGTCCTCTCTGTCCAGGAATTCATATGCCCGTGTATTTTTTACATATAAATTGGGTGGAGGGTCCACCAATCCTTTCTTCTAAATATCTCCTGAAGACTCTAAGTTGAGAGGCTCTGCTTTTAGACATCCAAATCTTTACCACAATCCCAAATTCATTACTAAAACACAGAGAAGATTATATAACGGGCTGTGCAACGGAATAAGATATACATATTTTATCTAGTCAAAAATCCCAGTTGAATTGGGATTTGGTTTTGGGTAAATAAATCAGGCTTGTTGAATTCCAATTTTCCTCTCCAGAATGGGCTTGGTGATATAACCCCTAAGCAATACTGGTGTTATAGATTGCAAGCTTTTGTACAAAAGGGTTAAGAATAGAGCAGACTAACCATGCTCACCAATCCCCTGTCCCTCTTCGCCCCTTTTATTATACTTTAACATAAAGTGAACATAAATATAAGAGATGTCATTTATCATCTACCTACTATGGGCCAGACCCTATTAGCTATTTAGTATGTTCTTTCTAATCATCACAACAACCCTTGCAAGATATAACGTTGCATTTATTATAATTACTTTGAATGAATAAACTAAAGTCTTAAAGAGGTTAAATAAATTGCTCCAGGTCTCACAACCCCTTCCTTTTGGATTCAAATTCTTCTCTTTGCATGTGTTTGCCAGTGCTTCTGTAGGAAGAGACTTGGTTATTGAAGATTCATTTCAGTAGAGTTATACACGCACATACACGCTAATAATGATAACAAATATTGATTTGCTGACCTAAGGTCAGCAGTGATGATGTATATAGTAAAACTTGACTGAGAATTATAAGGGACATCTATTGACTGAGGGTTGGTTTTCAACAGCTCCCAAGTAGAAGTGGAATGGAGGTTATCAGCACAGAGAATTTTCAGTAAGAGCTGTTTACCACGGTGGGAGGGAGGTATTTGGCTCTTCCACGAATGCCCTGTAAAGGTGAAGTAAGGGACACTTAATCAAATTCAACCTAATTGAACTCAGCAAAAATAGATTATATTTTCTTCCCTTTGCAGAGGGAAAGGCATTTTTCAAGCACTTCATTAAGAAGAAGAAGAAGAAGAGGAAGAAGAAGGAGGAGGAGGTGGAGAAGAAATGTTACAAATCCAGAAACCTGTTAAAAATTTGGAGTGGACACCCACTCCTCCTCCAAGATCCAGCGAGAATGTAACCTCCATGGGAAGCCTTCCCTGACCTACACTGTCTTTTCTATGCTCTTTTATACTTTATAGGCCTCTCTATCACAGCATTCTCATACTGTATGGTAATTACTTCTCTTTCTCTTATCTTTGATCTCCGAGAATGAGCTCCTTTATATACCCAACTCCTACTCCAGTGCTTAGCACAAAACAGATGATCTGTGATTGTTTTTCAGTAAGTAAATGGGTGAGTGATGATTAATTTTCCAGTGATGGATACACATGTAGTCAAACTCCTAAACACTCACAAGGAATGAAAAAAAAAAAAAACAACAACACCCCCAGGGCCATTTCAGACCATCACGGCAAGCCCAAATGAATTATTTTCCTCTTCCTGTTATTGTCTCTGCAATAACTCCTCCTCTGCAAGTGTATCACATGGAATCAAAGGATCCTGCTTACCATTTTTCCAATCATCATTACATAGGGGCCCAAATACTTGTTCACGCCGAAGATGTCTAGTAGACGGATGTACCAATAAATGATGTTCACACAGTAGATGACCCTCCCATCACTCCTGAAGGGCTGGTCTTGGAGACGAAGGATCATTCCGACAGAGAACAAAAGGATGGCTATCAGGTCTGTGACATTCCAGTATTCCTGCAGCCACACCTTCACTTTCTGCAGCAACTTCCCTGGTTCCGACATTAGAATCTAAAAGACAGGAAAGAGAACGGGCTTAGGTCTGATTTCAGTCTAGGTTTTTGGTGCAGTCGGAAAATGCTTGGACTGTTAGTCGACATCCGTAGCTTGTTTTGTTTACCTGGGTCTACTTGGATATGTGCATGCTGTGAATACACAACCAAACTAAACTTAGGCCATGCAGAGACAAACATTCTGGACCCAAATATAAGCAAGAATTTTTCTCCTTTGGGTTGCCTTACTACCCTAAGACACGCATGAGGGTTTTACTATAAAATTACTGATTCCTAATACATTGTAAATCTCTTGAAATTCTGCTCCATCTTGGTGCCACCATTTTGAGTTCCTCAGATCCCCAGGGAGGACTCCTTCAGTCTTCTCGCCACATCCAGAGAATTGCATCAATATCACCTCTATTTCTAAATACGATCTGATCCAACCACTTCTCACCACTACCCACTGCTGCCACTCTATTCTAAGTCCTATCACGTCAACCAGATGATTGCAACAGCCTTCTAACCAGTATCTCTGCCACCAGGGATGCCCACCCTTCCTCAATCCATTCTCTGAGGAGCACACAGAATGATCTTTAAAAACTGAAGCCATGATCTGGGCGGCGATTACACAGTTGTACGGGTAGACAGAAAGCCATCAAGCTGGACCCTTACGAGTTGTTCATTTTCTTCAATAACAACAACAAAAAAAAACTAAAGCAAATTGTGATAAGTGAATATTTAAATCACCCGATGGCTTCTAATAAAAACAGAGACAGATCCAAACTTCTTCCCGCGGCCTCATGTCACATTCCACCTTATTCTGGCCGTTCCACACCTGCAGACACAGTTCATTCTGTGTCTCCAGCATAGCAAGTTCATTCTATGCTCAGGATATTTGCACTTGTGCCTTCTCTTGGGCATTTTCTCCCAGATTTTTCTCCTCAAGGTCTCTGCTCTAATTTTCCCTTCTTAGGACTACTTCTTTGACTACCCTACCTGCAGGGGCCTCCCCATCCCCAAGGCAGTCCCTAACATACTACCCTTATGTTCCACTATACTAGCTTCTGCATGCATGTAAATATGCTGTATGTGTCTGTCTACCTATCAACCCCGCTAGACTGTAAACTCGGAAGACAGACCCTTGGTTCCCCAGGGCCTGTGACGTAACAGATTCTCAGTAAATGTTTGCTGACTGACTGCTACATGGACACGTCCTCACAGCAATTCTCCGCTCCCTCCTACATCACGGGCAGCTGGGGTGGGGGGAGGGGACCCTGACGGACCTTCAGTCTAGAGGGGCTCTTCTGCTGCCACACACAGGCTCTAGGAAAGGCACAGTGGGATGGTGGGAGTTGCCACCCCGCCCACAGCACAACCTGCCAGCGGAGGCGGGGAGCCAGGAGGTTGGAGAGCTGGGCTACCTTCACTTCGCCTGGGGGTTTCCCCGGAGACTTCGGTCCCTTGCCGCCGTCATCCCCAGCCCCGCTTTCCCAGCTCCGGGACCTCCTCTCAAAGGAGAGGACAGCAAAGACGGGGGCAGGGCAGGTCGAATCTGCAGCTATTTATGGGACTCCTGTGTCCCCCTTTCATGGCTTACCTTGGCCTGAAATCTTAAGGGAGGGAGGCCTTGGGACGAGGGGTTGGAGTGCTGCGCGAACCCCTGCGCCGGCGGCTGGCCTCCCGCGTCCCGCTCGGCCGCGCGCCATTCCCAACCCTAGCCCCGGGGTTCCTCCGACGGGAGCCGGTCGTCTGCGTCAGCGGCGGGGCGGGCGGGAGCGCGGACGGCTGTGCCCGGCGCCTGGAGCCTCTGCGTCGCCGCGCCGGCTGCGGGGCTCGGGAGTTTACATTGCTCGAGTTCCCAGGTCAAGCCGGTGACAACAGGCCGAGAACCACGGTCCTACCCATCGGGGATCCCCGCACCTGCCGCCGCCCCGGTGGCTTCTCACCCGGCGTCGTCTCCACGAGGAGAAACTCCGCGTGCGCGGGCGGGCGGGGGTGGGGTGGGGACGGGCCTTGACTTGGAGTTTTCTAACCTTGGGTCCACACCTTCCTTCAACTAACGGGTCAACACAGGGGCTGACAGCTTCATTTTTTAAACGGCAGCGATCTTTTTGTGAAATGTCAACGTAAACAACAAAGGGCAGGGCTGAGGGGCTGCTGGGAAACTGAAGCGCGAAGGCCCCAGAAGCTAAAGCTTCTCCGACGGGCTCTGAGGGGGCGTGGCGGCGGGAAGGGGCGTGGTCGCGGAGGGGGCGTGGCGGCGGGTCTCGGACCCGCGGTGCCCTCGCGGGGTTGCGGGGAGGAGGGTCCGGGCTGGAGGACGTCCGCCCGGGCGCGCTGTAAACAGTTCCGGGCCCTCGAGGGACCCCCGCGGCCCGTGCTGGTGACCGCGCGCAGAAGTATGCGGCGCTGGGAATGGGAGCGCCGCCTGTGAAGCCGCAAAGCCCCGCTTGTGTGTGGGGAGGCCGGGAAGCCTGCAGACTTTCCCACGTTTCCAGGATCGGGCGTGCCCGCGCGCTGCGGGAGACGCGGAGGCGGGACCTGTGGGGTCCTCGGCCTCGGGGCGCTCGGGCATCCTCGCTCGGACGGGTCCCGGGGCGCGGGGCGGGGGCGGCTGCCTCGCCAGGCCGAGGAGGAAAAGGCGGGACCGGGCAGGAAGGGGGTCCGCGCCTCCCTGTGCGCTGCCTCCTCCGAAGCCGGGCTCTTGGGCTGACCCCCTGCTGACCCGAGGCTGCAGAGCCCGGCCCCGTGCGCTGGTACATGCAGCCTCAGGAGAAATGGATATCCAGGCCGGGAGGTTCCTGGCAGCCCGCCTGCTTGGCAGCCTCTTCCAGAACAGTCCGTGGAGTACAGACTGCTCCCTGTCTTCTTCCAGTCTGGTCCCTGGAGGGATTCCAGTCTCCCAGCCCAAGTCTTTCCCTTTTCTGCTTATCATGGGGAAGGAATATGCATCAGGGCGTTAAATCACGGGAGGGGAGCTGGCGCTGAGCCGCCGCAGAGCCCGGACCAGTGAGGAGCAGCCCTCGGTTCTCAGAGAGCTGCACAAAGACCGCAGCAAATTTATTACAGTTGTTCAGTTCACAGATGGGAGGTCCGCGGCCCTGGTCAGGAAGTAGAAGGCATTGTGAATAGGAAGACCTAAGAGTAGACCACCAGCTAGAACAGGGCCAGGCCAGGCATCCATTAAAAAAAAAAAAAAAAAAAAAAATCCAGCTCATGAAAGGGACTAGTACACACCTCCAAACTCTCAGGATGGAGGAATGCCGATTAGAATTTAAGTATCCCCAAAGCAGTTTAAAGGCCAAAAGAAGGGCTCTAAATATATTGAGATTTTTTTTTTTAAATGATCCCAATATGATGGCGTCTAATAGATACTGCATCCCTTTTTTTTCTGGAAGAGAACATCCGAGAGCTGTAACCTAAGATACTGAGCTTTTAACCTGTCTTGGTAACGAAGGCAAGGATGAATTTATGTATTTGTAGGAATCCTTTTTTTTCCCTGTGGAGCCTGATAACATTTTCCCACTCACTATAGTATAATGAGTAGGATTGTTCCGGAGCTCCTGAGGGTGCAGTGGACTTGACGAAGAGTAATTCTTCCGGAAGAGGCCTTGCCTGCTGACTCCAGGGGGAAATGCAGAAGAATCCTCACACAGGGCAAGCCCGCCTTCCCAGCCTAGGGAAGGGGAGTTCGTGGGGCACGTTTAGCAGGGTTGCAGAGCCCTCTGGTGGACCGTTGCCTGAGCACATTCATTTTAGCAGCTCACATTCTGATGGCCCCGGGGGGCTGGCTTTGACTTCAAGCAAGACCTGTGGGTGTGGGGTTATTATGCTGGTTCCTTTTGCAAGATGGGGATTGGGGAGCGGGGGAAGAGGGAGACCCACATCCTCAACCTGTAGGGCAAGAAGTCTCTCCATTTCACCTCCACAATGCCTAGAACTGGTGGAAAGGCTGGTGCCAAGCAGGTGCATAATAAATGTGGAGAAGGAAAAAACCAGAGGATGAATTAATGAAGGAATGCATAGTTCCTCCTCCCACAGCTGCTGAAACGCATTTGAAGAATACATAGGTATTGGATGACAGTGTCCAAAGAGACCCAGAGTAAAGGGTTGCAGCGGGAGTTAAAAGTGGAAAAATGGAACAATTTGAGAAGTCCTGTTTATAGAGTGGAGGAAAGAGAGGTGTCGACGGTATCAAAGACGGGGGGAGGGTTTCTTGGGGCAAGAGCTCTGTGGGCAGAAGCTAGAGCAGACCCTGAGCATGCGCGGAGTGGCAACTGATAAACACACACTGTGATGCCTCCCCAGGTCAAGGCCTCCTCAGGGCCAAGTCCATGATTTCCACGGCAGCATTAGAGAATACAGTTTCTGGCTTCATTTGGCTCTCCGCAGCCACCTCTCCCTTCCACCCACAAGCGTAACTAACCACCCTCTTTCTCCCGTGTTCTCGTTTCTGAAAGCGGTTACCTCTCTCATCTTTTCTATTCCCAGGGTGAATATGTAGGAAATGACGATCCATTCCTGCGTGGAAGGCCAGCGCTCCATCTTCACCAACACGATGTAGTTGAAGAGCATCAGATACCCGATGTACGCCAGCTGCAAGGAAGCACAGAGAAGAGGGGGCGCTTGGGTTCCGAAGACCCAGGAGCCCCGCCCTTGGGACGGAAGGAGCCCACCCCGCAGGACGGAACAAGGTCAGCGAGCAGGACGTAGCATTCATGATGGAATTAACCTGAAAGCTTTCAACTGTCCAAAGAATTAAAAAAAAAAAAAAAGATGGTAATATCTGAAATCATGTGATGAGCTGTCTTCCTTTTGACCCTGATGCGTGAGTCTGGGTCCCAGTGCTCTGCTTACACCTCTGTATCCTGAAACATCATTTTGTTTTGCAATTACCCAGTTTCTTGTGTCTTTCTGGCTAAAAAGCAAACTGCTTCTCTCAGGGCTATTCTCTTTCCTGCCTGAGGCTCAGGTTCTTGACCGAGGACAACACAGTGGGTTTGAGCCTAACGGATGCCAGGTAGATTAAATGTCTGTAGGAAGGAAAGGAAGACACATACTATACTGGACTTGTAAACCAGTCAAACCAACGCAAAAACAGACTGGACTTGATCTCGAAGTCCCACTTGAATTATTTTCCGAGTTCATGTCTTCTTCTCTCTCTCTTTTTTTTCCCCCCTCCTACCTTAATGTGCTTGGCTTGGTGGGCCCCCAGGGGAGGGATTTATCTATTTTCCGTTGTACACCTCCCCACCCAACCCAAGCTGGGGTCTTCCTCCCTGGTTTCTGCTTCTTCAAAAGAAAACAAGAGAAGAGAAAGCGATTTATAGAAAGGAACGGGTCTGTGTATCCTACGGGGGCTTGGAGGGGGGTGTAATCCTCACAAGGCTTGAATCCTGTTTGAATCCCAATAGGACTGGCTGAACGGCTGGCTAGGTGTCCGAGGAAAACTCAGGGCTCAGGTTTGGTGACTGTCCCTGGAGCATTCAGTCACGTCTCGATGAGTGGGTGGAGTGGAGGAAGGCCGGTGAGGTTCTCGCCCAGGGGGGCAAGGAACCTCTGGAGAAAAAGTCCCCCTTGGGGAAATGGTGTGTGAGCTCAGCCTTTTCTAGGTGACATTGCAAGCTAAGGCGCTTGCTGATTTGGGGGGCTTTGGGGCTGTGCGTGGGAACCGAGAGTGACTTCATTCCTATGGGCACTCTTCAGAGCCCACATAGCAAAGAATAGCACACAGTGTGGGCAAAAAGGTTGAGGCCTTAGAGGTACAGGGAGCCCTGGAGGCAGCTTAGTAGGTGGAGAAAGGTGATGCCTGGCTGGGAGACGGAAGGGGAGCCAGCAGCCCTGCAGAGCTGGAGAAATACAGCATTCTCCGCTAATGGGGCCACGCCCTCTCCCTTTCTCTCCTTTTTCAATAAAATGAATACACAGATTCGTAACAGGAGTCAAAGGTATTTTTAAAGACCCAATGACTTTGGTGCGTTTGCAGACACACCCTCTAATTCCTCACCTCTGGAGGTGAACAGATGTCAGAGCTCCTCGAGATTGAGTGCAGAAGCTGTGGGGAGGCCCGAGGGCAAGGAGGGCTCGTTCTCCACCCGTTGGACACGCTCTTGCACACACACCCCCTTCTGGGCCTGTCATTCTATGCCACACCTCAGGTCCCACCCCTCCCCTTGGGGATTCTCAGCACCCTCTGCCCACCTCATCTGAGAAGTCTCCTCTCCTTGAAACCACACAGGATGCTGTTTAAAATGTAACTTGGTTCATGGGGTTCCTGTTTACCATTATACACTGGCATCCGCTCTGGTCCCTGGGAGTATTTCTCAAGACACAGTAAACTTCGACGGCTAAACTCTAAAACATATGCTGAGCCCCCTTCTAGCCTGAAATCCTTCTTTCTGGTTGCTTCTTTTTGTTTGTTGGAGCCCATTCCATTGCTTCAGGACAAACCAGTCTCCTTAACTGCCCTGGTGTTTATCGCCCAATGCACTGCAACACATTCCAAAGTATTATCTTCTCTTGGCACATGGAGGCCCGGTGACACCCACACCATTCTCCCAGAACCTCAGCATTTTATCATTTCACTCCTCCAACCTGCCTCTGACTCTGCCTCCAAATACAGGCCTAGCATATTCATTTGCTGGAAGGAATGTAGACACCTCAGTCAGTGAAACTTGGATTTAAATCCTAGCTCGGGTCCTTCCAAGCTGTATCATTTTGGGTAAATCATGTCACCTGTCTGGGCCTCCATCCTGACCTGAGATGAGGTCTACTGACCTTACAGAGCTTTGGGAAGGACCGGGGGCAGGGGAAGGGGGAAAATGCATGTCTCTTTCCTGACAGTAGAGGCCCCATGAATGGTCGCTACTGTTATAATTTGCCTCTTTTTTCAAGAAAGTTCTATTTCTCTTGTCTCCTCTTGCCTCACTCCTTGCTTCCTTTGGATCCTGTTAACTAGCCATATCATTCCTTTTCTAAATTGCCCTGTTAACGTTCATGCTTCTTCCACGATCAGCCTGTTCTCGAAATCCCAGTTACTCTATGGTGTTTTTCTTTCCATAATCAGGCTACAATATAACATTTTGGGACAACTCTCAAAATACGAACTTCCAAAAATACGGTTTTAAATGTGTTTAAGTGGCACGACGGAGGACTGGCTGCTGTCTGGGAAGCAACCTATCTTAGAACTCACCAACACTCGTGAGTCTTGCCGCAGATTACCTTAACAGGACATGCTTTCATGTTGTGTGTGTGTGTGCGTGTGTAGACACGTCCACACATGGATTCTGTAAGCTTTCACAGGCTCTGTGTAGAACGTCAAAGCTTTGAATAGAAATTTAACCTTATGACTCTTATTGAAGTCAACGGGAATCCTATAAGGGTTTGTATGTTATTGGCTTCTATATTCTTTGTATCAATTTTCCATTGACAAGATGCCCAACTCCTGAACTATGTGATACAAGCACCAAAGCCCGCAGTAGGTCGGGTGGGGCCAGATTTTCCTACTGCTGCTGGAGAGTGGAGGGGACACGTGGCACTGAAGTGGAGGAAGGATTCTGTCCCTGCTGGAGGAGCCCGGAGCATGTCCCTTGTGCTCTGTCTTGGGTCCTCTTTCATAGCTTGAACTGGCATTCTCTCCACGGGGCAGTTGAAATGGCTTTCATCACAAACCAGGTCTGGAAGCCAGCTGGATCCTTGCCTCCTTTCTTCTGGGAACAGAAGAGGACCCAACCTGCTCTTCCAGAAGCTTGCTAAGAAATTAGAAGTGAGGTTATGCGGAAGTGAGGTGTGTCCTATCTTTGAGAAACTTGGGAGCTTAGAAGGGGATGTTTTTTGAAATCAGAGTGGGAAATACTCTTACGGAAAAGAACACAACTGAAAGCCATGGGGACATTTGATCTAAAGCTGAATTTTCCTCTTAAGCGTCTCTGGGGATTTCATCTCCAGGTACTTCCTTGAGGCCTGGGCTTTGCAAATACATAAACATGGGTTTCTGAACGTCGTCGTGTAAATACAACCAAACAGGACTGGGTCTAGTCTAGTCTATAGTCATCTAGTCTATAGTCAGCTGTGTGGGAGGGAGCTAGACACAGAAGCTCCCCTTCTCAGAGGCAGCTTCACGACCTGCCAACTAATGAGACAAGGAAAGCAGTGTGTCCCAAGCTTCCGGAACCACAGAACTCACGTGGGAAGCTTGTTAAACCTACAGCCTCCTCATCTCCTCCTTGGAGATTTGATTTAACGGGTCTGTGATGGGACTAGGATTTGCATGTCTAACAAGATTCTTTATCATCACAGAAGTTTGGGGAAATACTGGGCTAAAACCTGGGCCTCTGCCTAGAGCGGTGGTTCTTAACCCTGACTGCCCGTTACAACTACCCGGGAGCTGCAAAATACCTGGATGCTTGGGCTGTGCCCCAGACCAATGATGTCAGAATCGCTGAGAATAGAACCCAGGTGCCCTTAAAAAAATAGAGATTAAATGGAACCCAGGTACTGTTTTTTCTTTTTAAAGTACTCCAGGTGGTTCCAGTGTGTAGCCGAGGCTGAAAACCACTGTCCAGGGCATTGGTGACATAAAAGCATCCTTGGCTAAGAAACCACAGCCGAATAAATGGGGGCCAAGGGAATCAAAGAAATAAAGTTAATACTAAACAAAGATTAAGGGAAAAAGAGAAGTTTCGGAAGGATAAGAGAAGGGAGTCCTGTATTTGTAAAGGTGATAGATAATTCTTGATACTATGGCTCCTCTGGTTCCTTTATGCTTTAGACTTCCTAGATCAGGAAGTCTACAGCAAACTTCTTCTGTAAAGGACGAGAAAGTTAATTTTTGAGGCTTTGCAGGCCTGACAACCTTTATGGCAAGTAATTGACTCAACAGTTGTAGCACAAAGCAGCCAGATTATAGGTAAACAAATGAATTTGGTTCTGCTCCAAGAAAACTTTATTTATGGACACTGAAGTGTGAATTTCATATAGTTTTCATGTGTCATAAAGTGTTCTTCCTTCGATTTTATTTTCCATTCTTTAAAAATGTGAAAACCATTCTTAGCTTGCAGTTCACAATGATGCGCCTGGATGTGGGACTGGATTCAGCCTGTGGGAATGTAGCTTGCCAAGCCCTGTTCTAGGTGGAGACAACTGAGGGAGCCTGGTATGAGAAGAAAGACGGGAATGGGTATAAAATGCAGGAAAACCATTATCTTGATAAAACTGTTCGTATAGGGAAAGTCTATGTAAAGCACTCCTAACAGGGCTGCATAGTAGGTGTTCAAAGACAGATATTAACATTATTGAGTGGATGGGTGAATAAAAAACACTCTTGCTGTGCAGTGACTAGCCTCAGAATAAAAACAGTTACATTTCTATTGTGCTTCCGCGTTCCAAGCACTGTTCTAAGTGCTTTACATATTTTAACACATTTAATCTTTCCTAAATCCTACAAAGTAGGTACTATTATTATCCCCACCTTAAGGAATTTTTACTTCACTAAAAAAATCTGATAATTATATTTTGATGATACCCTCTTCCAAGATCTTAGTTGAAAGCAGTCATTTCCGACCCGACCCGTGGCAACGTCAGCCCATAAGAGGGGAAGGGGGGGACACGGGGCAAGGTCCGGAGACCTTGGTCACCCGGCTCCGGGGTTAGAGAACGCTGCTGACATCTAGTGGACAGAGGCCAAGGCTGCAGCTGAACGTGCGATTATGCCCAGGCCAGTCCTCCTCCACCAAGAATCACTCTGCCTAACGTGTTAATCGTGCTGAGGTTCCTAAAGCCTGATTGAAAGACAGCGTCAAGTGCAGAGGATACAGGACCATGCAGGACAGCTCCGCTGGTCAGCTGATCATCCTGGCCTCGCACTTGGATTTTCCTTTGCTGACTCAGGTGACTGGTGTGTAGCTGGTTGAGAAAGGCCAAAAATACAAATGCCCTCCGTCGTCTGGCACCGTGCCACTGTGGCTGGGGAGAAACAGAGCTGACCTGAGCCTGTGCTCACCTTCGGCTTAAAATACCATGAAACAGAGAAGTAGAAAGCCAACAGCTGAGCCATTTCGTCCATATCCAGAGGCTATTTCAGGGACGATCTTTATCTCTGGGCACTGAAGCATCCTTGCCCTGATTGTAGGTGACTGAGTGCTTTCTGCTGCCTTGTCTGGCATGTTGTTTAATTGTGTCTGAGCAAGAAAGGTTGTTTGATGACACTCCCCGGTTGGCAGTAGTCACACACTTAGGTTCCCCCCACCTCCACCCTTTAGTGGTGTTACTTCTGACACTCTGCTCGGTCCTTACCCTTCAGGTGTCCCCCAAACCCAGGACTGGCATCGAAAACGGGCAACTCTGATCCAGCGCTCATCCAACCAGAACACAGAAGCGTTTTAGAAAATGACATCTATTTTCCTGCTAGACTAGACTCATACTCATCTCACCTCTATTTCTGTTAGTTCTCACTTTTACCATTTCCTTTATTTTCTGCAAGGAGGAGAAATGCAGACGCTGTGGAAGCTGCCTCGCACACTCCCCACGTCTTGCAGAACCCCTGGGAAAAGCTCTCATTCCTGCCTGTGTGATCCTTCCACTGTGGGACTCAGAGGAAGCTGCGTACGTGCACGCAAACCTGACCTCGGCTCTCTGCGGTCACCTGTGAGCAAGAAGAAAAAGGAAGATGCTTACGGTGTAGAACCAGAACTTCACGATGGGTGCGTTGTAGAATTCATAGATTTTTCTGCCCAGGGGGATCAACCTGTGTCTGCTCTGAACTTCCTCTTCATCCTTCTTTCTGGAAGACTCCCCGTTGTTGCGTCCCAACATTGCCTACAGTGGAAGAGAATCAATACCATCACGGCAGGGCCCCGGAAAGCAGGTAGTTCAATGTGCTCATTTTACCAACCAAGCATGCATGCTCACAGAGCTGGAGGGTGTTGTCCCGGGTCCCTAGAGATTCAGACGTTGTGCCTTTCCTAAGTGTGCATTTGCATTATATATAGGTTTTGGCCCAGGATGGAAGCCTTAGGGAGAGCTCTTGATTATTCTCTTTTCTTCTACCCTGGGAGCTCTGAAAGATGTCCGTGATGGAAGATACCCAGGGTTCTGACAGGGAGAAGTTCAGGCATCTTTCTTTTACTTCCACCCCACTCCCCATACATGTAATGAGACAGGCGAATCTGGATTCGAATTCTGTCTTCACTCGGGCTAACGACCCTTAAGTAAAAAATACATTGGACCAGTAATACCTAACTTACCCAAAGGTTACGAAGTGTTTCAGAGGCTAAGTTATCTGAAATGCCTGGAGCTTAGTTAGGTTAGAAACATCTCTACCCTGAAGCATAAACCTTGGCTCCTTGTTTTCAGACCCCATAAATCCTGCATTCCTGCTGGTATTAGTTTCGTGGCAACTCCTAGGTACACGGCCTTCCTCTGGGTGGGACAGTCCACCAAGTGGGACTCGGAGAAGCAGGGCCTGACCTGGAGAGGCCTTGTCTCCAAGCTACTGGAAGTTTCTTTACAAATAGAGTTGTTTTCTTCTCACTCATGGCAACGGCAGCAGCAAAAACAGTCATTAAACAGCACACAAAAAGGCAGAATTTGAGAAAAGGCAGATGCATGCCTGTCTGGGCAGCAAGTGACAGGATGAGTGTCCCAAAGAGGGTTGGAGATCCTGCTGGCGAAGAGTACCAGACTTTGGGTCACTCAGAAGGAGGACTGAGTCCTCTCTTGGATACGTAGCACCCATGGCACCTTGGGAAAAGCTTTCGGAATCTTAGTTTCTTTATCTTAAATTGGAGGTAATAATAGCATCTTTTATAGGATTGGTCTATAAATCAATAAGCATCTGTCCTCTTAATAAGAGCTCAGTACATTCCAGCTGGTGTTTACAACGAACTGAGACTTTCTTGGGTACTCTTGACTGAAAGGACCTAGTTGGGAATCTCTCACCAGAAAAAGGAAAAGTATTATCAGGGTCTAATATAACATAATTTATCGGCTTCTTTCCTTCCTTTCTTCCAGTATCTCTCCTTTTCTCCCTTCCTTCCTTCCTTCCTTCCTTCCGCGCTCTCTCTCTCTCTCTCTCTTTCAGTTCCATGCCCAGCCTGGAACCCAACATGGGGCCCAAACTCACAACCCTGAGATGAAGACCTGAGCCGAGACCAAGAATTGGATGTTTAACTGATTGAGTCACCCAGGTGTGCTGGCTTTAATTCTCTCAATATTATTCTAAGGAAAGCTTACTTCTATAATATTTGGTAAATGACATTTTAATTTTATTTGTATTTTTAATTATTTATGTTATTTAAATTTAATTAATTAACATATAGTATATTGTTAGTTTCAGAGGTAAAGTTCAGTGATTCATCAGTTGCACATAACACTCCGTGCTCATTCGAGCCAGGGCCCTCCCTAATGCCCATCCCCCAGTTACCCCATCCACTACCTGCCTTCCCCCCAGCAACCTTCAGTTGGTTCCCTAGAGTTAAGAGTCTCTTATGGTTTGCCTCCCTCTCTGTTTTTGTCTTATTTTGTTTTTTCTTCCCTTCTCCTGGATCCTCTGTCTTTTTTCTTAAATTCCACATATGATGAATGACATGAAATGAGTGAATGAAAAAGACAAATGTGATACTTTTCTTTTTCTGACTGACTTATTTCACTTAGAATAATACCCTCTGATTCCATCTATATCATTGCAAAAGACTTTTTTTTTTTTTTTTGAGGGAAATGAGATTTTTATTAAATGTGATAACAGGGCAAATCCTTCTAACTGCTCAGAGACTGACAAGGATTTGGGACAAGAAAAAGGACTGGGATTATAGAAATTATTATAATTATATTATAGAAATAATTTGTTTATCTTGAATTTGAGAACCAGATAATGTTGGTTTCAAACCACCTTACTCAAGACATACATATATAAATTTCAACTACTTTTGTCATTGCCTCAACTATCTTCCTACTCACATACATAACAATAAATGATAAACCTGTAATCTGTGGGATTTCTGGAGAAGGTAACGAGGTAACTTCTACTTCTGTCTTGGACTCTCTGGCTAGAAGGTTGCCTTGACTTAATGAATAGATAAGATCCCATTTGATGGCCTATCCAAGCCTTCATTTGGTCAGTGATCTGGGTTAGCCTTCACGATGGAGAGAGCACGTCAGACTTCTATAAATATTGACCTCAAGAAACTCTGACGTTCCATGATATTTATCCATCTATAATTTATAATTTATGTAACATAATTATCCTGCCTCTGTTCTACTTCTTTATCTGCTCAACAGTATAGTACTATTTGGAGACATAATAGAACTTTAGCAAAGGCACCTTGGGGACTTTTAGGTGTCTTGGAGAATGACATCTTGGGGTAACCTCTAGGGACAGTGGCTTCCCTCAACCGAGTTGAAACAATGCCCTGGGTCCATGGACAGGCTGGGACTTTAGTAGGCAGAGTGCAAAAACACTTATCCGGCAATGCAGGTAACACAAAAATAAAAATACCACAGCCGGCCTGGCCTTTATTATTCCAATAATTCCCAAGTGAAAGCTTTTTTAAAACGCCTTTCTTTCATGAATGGAAGGAAAGCATTTTCCAAAACTCCATTAATTCTAGCCTAAGCAGCTCAAGTGACTGATTTTCTTGATTTCTCTTCCCAGTAGCCAAACATGTCCTTGGACTCCATTCCTTCAGCGGAATGTAATAGGGTCAAATACAGGCAAAACGGCACAATATGGATTGGAGAATTTTTTGCTGGCTGGACACAGATGTCAGGTCCGGGAAGGATCTCTGAAAGGCTACAGGGATGAAACTGAGACTCATGCTCGTGTATAATTTTGGAAGGGCCAGGAAAAACGTCCCAGTCCAAGAAAGGAGATGTTTGGCTTAACACGGAAGTCCAGATAGCGTTCCTATGAGAAGAGTGGAGGTATCAACAGGCGGCAATCCTCAACCCTCCCCGGGCTGAGACAAGAACAGAGATCCAGCAGTCACAGAATTGTCCTTGGGGTCAGAGGGAGCTCCAGCTTGAAGACAGCTGCTGTTCAGCCCTGACTTTACCAGCCCACAAGTCCCTTCTTCCGTTCCTCCTAGCTCTTTCTGCCTGCAGGGGAGAAGGCCAGGCAGTGCTCCTCATGGTCTGGCTTTGACTTGGGTATACAACAGTGGGGCCGACTCTCTGGGAACCAGACTTTGGTCCAGGCCCTCAAAGTTCTACCCAGAGCAGGAGAAGGGAGCTGCTTCCGTTGTTTTCTTGCTCGAGACCCAACCACAAAGAATGCTGATCTAGCACCTGGCTGCCTTCATAGGCTGCTTTCTTGGGCTCCAAGGTCATGTCATCCTTGAAGCAGGAGGCCCATGCATTATTTTTGGATTCTTTCTGCTATATGGTAGACCGAACCTGAATCCCTACATTTGGGACTAAGAAGAAATTCTCTGCATCCTTGAGCCTATGGGCCTCCAATCATGGCCGATGGGATCTCTATACCTGGGTTCTAATCCTGGCCTTGCAACTAGTTAGCTGGGTAACCTTGGGCAACGTAACTTCTCTGAGTCTCAGCTTTCTCATCTGTAAGATAGGATAATAACAGTATCTACCTCCTGGGATGGCTGGGAGGATTCCAGGAGTAGGCGCGCATCAAACATTTGTCACTGTGATCACAATATTTGCAAACATTTATCAAGGCTGACTGTGTACCAGGCCCTGGTCTAGAGAATTTACATGTGCGGTTCTTAGACTGAAAAACTACCTGTGAGCTGGACAATGTTCTTATTCCCATGTTAGAGGTGAAGCAGCCATGACCCAGGTCCCACAGTGCATAGGTGCTGGGGCAGGATTCTGGGTCCAGGCTGTACACTCTTTGCCCCTCTACTGAAGTATTCGGTAAAGACTTGGCACCATGACTACTACTGTTTCTGTTAACGACTAAAACATCGTTCCCTCTCCTTGAGGGATTTAGAGGCCACCATTATGGTAAGTAAGCTCTTTAGGGAGACGGTCCTTTGATCCTATCACAGAGGCAAGCGGACCCATCCACTCGTTTTTATAAGAATCCTGAAATGAGGGCTGCCTGGATGGCTCAGTGGGTTAAAGCCTCTGCCTTCGGCTCAGGTCATGATCTCAGGGTCCTGGGATTGAGCCCCGCATTGGGCTCTCTGCTCAACAGGGAGCCTGCTTTCTCCTCTCTCTCTGCCTGCCTCTGCCTACTTGTGATCTCTGTCTGTCAAATAAATAAATAAATAATCCAAAAAAAAAAAAGAATCCCGAAATGGAAAACAAACTTTCTTTCTTTCTTTCTTTCTTTTTTTTTTTAAACTCTGTGAGTCAAAAACTGTGAATGATTAATCCATCAAAAGAGTGGTCAGATGCCTATGCCCTGCTGTATTTGGGGTTGGAACTGTTCCCTTTAGGAAGGAAATATTGTTGATCTGGAAGAAAAATTATTCACAGGGCGGTCCCACTAGGCTCATAATGCAAAGGGCCTTTTGTCACCCGAGCAAAACCCATTTTTGTTTTCTCTCTTTACAGGTTTTTTGGGTCGTCACAGTCATGGTGGGGGAGGGCGGGGGATATCAAGGAAGTCCTACGGAGTTGTTACTTGCTGTCTCCAAAACTCTGAAGCGCTGCCTGTCCCTCTAACGGCAGGTGATATTTTTAGACTTTGGATACAATCCAGTAGCAGTCACGCTGCTCCGGCGGGGGCTGCAGGAAGCCGTCCCATGCCCAGCTGCCCTGTTCCCCCTGCAGAACAAAGCAGCCACTTTCTATAATTATACCAGGGAGAGCTAATAAAAGCCTTCCATACAAACCTCAAAATTCAATTAGTCCTGCATTTGTGGGCCTGACCCTGGAGACAAAAAGGCGGAGCATCTGATCACCTGCACGGCTCTAGCCCAGGGAAGCTGGCTGCTCCCATCGCATCGATGCCTCTGCCTCCCTCGTAGGCTCTGTGCCACCTCGCCTGCTTGTGTATAAAGCATTGTCCGTTTGGAAAGCTGAAGGTGCCTTGCTTTTCAGTTCTCCTGGGTGGACCTGTGCCACTGACTCTGACTGAAGGATTTTGCACAGAAGCGGACATCAGTGCACAGAGAAGACCCTTCTGTAATACCTGGGTCTGCATCCTTCAAGGAAACCCCTGGTTGGAGGGGGAGCTTGGGAGTGACTGAGTCTTAAGCCATCTTAAATCTTAAGCCTTAAGTCTATGGTTGAAGGGGTTTGGGGTTGCTGCCCGTGGACCATGACTGTGTGGTTTTCCTTACTGTCAATTCCATGTCCTCTTCATCTTTTTCCTTTGTGGGCTTCTCTGGCTCTTCCGGCTCCTTCTCTTGCAGGTGGATTTCCTGGGCCTGAGACATGTAGGGCATGTCGTCTTTGTTCTTGAACTCCAAGCTGAGAATTGAAGGAGGAAGTAGAATTCCCAGAATTACCTAAAGTAATAATAATGATAATAATAATAATCACATTTAAAGGATTAAGATTAGGGCGGTTTTTTGTTTGTTTTTCTTTTTTAGAATCAGAGGGCCTAGGGTGGGGGAGTGTGTGTATGTGTGTGTGTGCACGTGTGCATGTGTGCACTGTGTGTGCCCTGAGCAAGGACCTCCATATGTTACTGCTCAGGGGGTCACTCTTGCCCGTCTGAGAATCTGTCATACACGGCAGGAGCTCAGCCCGAGGTTGGAGAAACAGTATCCTGCCCAAATACATCTTACCCAGATAACACCCACTTGGCATGGGGGAAACCCAGGAAAATGCCAGAACCTGCCCAAGGCCACATTGGGAAAGAATTCAGATTTTCCTTTAGCCATCAGCACTTGGTTTTGCAAAATCAATTCCTACATATGTCCCCTGGCTTTTATCTGCTCACACGTCAAGTGGAGGCGATTATGCATCATCTGGTTATCTCTGTAAAAGAAGGCTGTCCCCAGTTGACCTTGAGGAAGTCCATGTGGGAAAGCATGTTTTTATTCCAGAGTACTTGCCTGACATTTGCTACGATAGCACAGAAATACACACACACACACACACACACACACACACACACACACACACACACTAGTGGGCTCCTTATTCACCATGAGGAACCAGGGGGCTCAGCACTGTGTTCCTCTCAGGTATAAAGGACATGGTTCCACCTCCATGTGACGATAATAAATCCATGGGCCCTTCTCCCGAGGGGACGATCTCATTCTGCCTTTGAACGATAATCCGGGCATGTGACTTGGGTTCCCCCGATCTTCTCCAGCCTCTCCTCTCAAACACTAAGCTGGTTCTGCTGTATGAAACTTCTGAATACAAGTGTCCTTGGAGAAGCCGCGCCAAGGGAGGGGCTCACAGAGATCCCAAGCAGTAAGTGAAAGTGATCCTCAAGTAATGAGGCAAGGACAGCCTGTGCTTGAATGCCCACAGGGACTCGGGAGCAGCCAAGGGAAAAGGGAAGGAGGTGGCCCTGAGGTCGGGGTGACTGGCAGGCCTAGGAAGGCTCAGGTGGCTGGCTGGCAGCCTTCAGGGGACATGACACCCCGTCCTCGGAGCAGAGAGCCAGGCTTGGCAGTCGCTAGCGGTGTGGCTATGAAGCACCCATGACCCACGTCATGGAGCCCTTCTGTGACTCTGGGCCAAGAGCCCGTGGGAAGGGTGGTGTTGGGGAGGGGTGCTGGTCCATCAGGGTGGCTTCTGGAATGCTTGGTCTGGTGGCCCTTCTGCTTGGCCCTGACCTCAGGGTTACCCAGACCACGTAGCTCCAGGTACGTGTGAGCCTGACTTCCGCTGTCCCAGCCACAAACTCTCGACCGAGAAAGCATTTGAAAACATTCTTTCCATCTCACCCTCCCATTTTTTCTTTGTACGTCTTTCAGTTTAAGGACTTCCTTGTGAAACACTAAGGAAACCATAAGAAGCGAAGCCATGTGTCGCCCCATGTCTTGTACTTTACAGCCCAGAGGTAACTGCTACAAACAACGGACAGTAAATCCTTCCTCGTTTCTTAACGAAATCATAGACAGATATAACTAGGCATGTACATGCTTAAAAAAACCACAGACGGACTCAGACTTTATATAACTGGTCTACCACTTGTTCCTCTTCCACTTATGAATAGATCGCACTGAGATGGCAACATCTTTACCTATAAATCCGTCTCTTTTTGATTTCTGTTTAAAACGTTTCTCAAGCACAGCTGCTAAGAGCCAGGGTCCCTATGACACGGTGCAAAAGACGGCCGAGGCACTGGGGCGTGGGCAGCCAGGACAGGTTGCCTGGTGAGGGGTTCCTGGTACAGCACGGCTTGTGCCAGAGCGAACAGCACTTCCTATAGCACCTCTGTGGGCCCATCACCTCCGGATCTTTTGCAAAATACTAACGTCTGGGCATGCCTTCTCTAGAAGTTCTGACTTAGCAGAATTTGGGGTAGGCCCTAGTCTCTATGTGAAAACAACAACAACCCACTATAGAAAAGATTCTGGTACATAGCTGGAGCTTGAAGTCACCCTCCTGAGACCAGAGAAAGCCCTGTCCCGCCGCAGACTTGACTTGGCGAGCTCCAAACCAGCCCTCCACACCTCCCAGCCAGCTGGCCCTTCGCGGCGCGCTGACCTTGAGGCCGGAGTTCTTGCGCATGCGCAACCGGCCCATCCACATGTCCGTGAGCAGCATCTGGCTGCACGTGTGCGCGATGAAGTCGCGGTGCTTGGCCGCCACGGCGAGCTGCAGGCAGGTGGCATTGCTCCAGTTCTTCAGCTCGTACGTCAGCAGCTTCATGGCCAGCTGTTCATCCTGCTTGTAGGACTGGTCGAGGAGCTCCACAGCCAGCTGGCCGAAGTCCCTGGAAGACAGAATGCGAGGGGGTGTCTTTTGGCCATCTTGGAGACTTACATGATGGAAGCAGGGACCTGGGGGCCAAGCCACAGGAGGTGGTTACTGGGTGGCCTCGTTGTCTCTCATAGGGTCTGGTCTGTTCCTTCGCTCATCTAGCTGACGTCGATTAAGCATCTACTATGTGCTGGGGGCGTAAGTCAAGCAGGCGGTTGTTCTGGTCCTCAAGGCTCTGGATGGGGGAGGTAGACTGAAAAAAGCAACAATCAGAGTACAGTAGGTCTTCTTAAATGGGACAGGCCTCAGTTCCTGTTGGAGCCCTATCAACCCTGAGGGTGTGATCTTGGGCAAGTTACTTAATTCTCCGAGAGGATGAAATACAATCTATGTATCTTGCGTACTTCTCTATCTAGCACTGTGTGCCACAAATGTTAATTATTCACGTCCACCCTCTTTGTGTGTACCATGGAGGCGATACTACCCACGCTTAAAGGTTTAGGTAGCTCAGACCCTCCTGTATCTGAGGCCCCTGCTGGGCTGGCCAACCTGGAGTTGTGGTTCAGCTCCTGGGAGATGTCGTCAACCATGTCATTCTCTGAAGCCTCATGAGCCATGGCTTTGCAAAGTTTACAGGCCACCAGGGCCTTGGCCATGGCCTCCTCTCCGTGCTGCCAGAAGAACAGGGCCATCTTCTGTCTCTTCATCAGGACGGCCCACACCATCAACTCGTGGAAAGGGAAAGGGAAGTGGTTGATCTCAGGGTCGTCCAAGTCAATGTCCACCTCTTCTTCTCTCTTCTTGGTGGTCTTTCTTCCTCGCCTCAGGGGGACATCATCCTATAATTTTAGAGAAAAAAACACAGAGGTGGAGTTAGAAACAAACCAGTTACATTTATTAAATAGTTCTTTGTTGTATACCTCCTAAGGGTCCTGTTCTGGGATCAACACAGAAACGAACTAGCCTATCCCAGCTCCTAACCCAAAGTACTCATGCCTAACTTTAAAACAAGTTGTAATGAATGCAGAAGCATAGCCCTATGGGAATAGCATTGCCCTTTTCTCTGAAAGGACAAGGACATCCTTCTCTTCCAGGTGCATAAACAATACCACCCACACAAAGAGACGGGAAATGGGAAACAGACGACCTGTCTCCACTTTCTGCAAACCTCGTAGATGCATTTGTGAAGTATTTCTGGCCTTTGGATCTGTTGCCAGTTGTAAACAGCCATGAACAGATTTCACTCACTGCAATTTATATGCTTCTTTGGTTTTTAAATTAGTATTTCAAGTAAGACTTATTTTCTTACTTGTAAGGCTAATGTAACCTTATGGTAGAATTTTCAAAGCTACTGTAACTTGCCCCCCTTAATAATGGGAAAAAATGGGCGCCTGGATGGCTCAGTGGGTTAAGCTTCTGCCATCGGCTTGGGTCATGATCTCAGGGTCCTGGGATCGAGCCCCGTATGGGGCTCTCTGCTCAGTGGGTAGCCTGCTTCCCCCAATCCCCATCTGCCTACTTGTGATCTCTCTCTGTCAAATAAATAAATAAAATCTTAAAAAAAAAAAAACTGGGAAAAAACTTCCCTTCCTTATTTTAGAATCATGTACTAAGCCTTACCAACTAAATGAACATATATGTGTGTTCATAAATATATATATTTAAAATGTATAGTAAAGAAAATAAATAATTGACATTAATAATTTGGGCAAATACTTACCTCCATTCCCAGTAGTTTCAAGGCTTTGGGCTATTTAAAAAAAAAGTTATACATAAAGTTAGATCTTTCTTTATAGAGGTAAGAAAAGAATCTATTATATCTTAACCAGGTAATAGAAGAACTCTACCGCACATATAGCATTTATTCATTTCACTAAAGAAAACAACACCAGAGGAACCCATTTATAGAAATACTAGAATTAAGGAGTGCCTGGGTGGCTCAGTGGGTTAAAGCCTCTGCCTTCGGCTCAGGTCATGATCTCAGGGTCTTGGGATCAAGCCCCGCATCAGGAGCTCTGCTCAGTGGGGAGCCTGCTTCCCCCTCTCCCTCTACCTGACTCTCTGTCTACTTTCTCTCTCTCTCTCTCTCTGTCAAATAAATAAATAAATAAAATCTTAAAAAGAAATTCTAGAATGAAGGATTTAGTGATTTTGGTGCATTACAGAAAACCAGACACCCAGAGAGGCATAATGAGATCATCCAAGGGTAGACCCTGTTGATAATCTCTTTTATGAGCCCAAATTTCTTTATCTTCCCAGAACCGTCCTGCTTGGCGGACATCTCCATGATCTCAAGCACTTGGGCTCAGTCAAACCAAGAGCTATTTCTTAAGCTCTTGCAAGGCCTCTATTACCCGGAGACTTGGAATATTATTCAGAGTATGTGTTTAGGTATTTCACGCGGGCCATCTCCCTGTGTAGCTGTCCAGTAAGGCGAGGGTGAGTGGGGCCACGGGGACATGTGCAGACCGTGGCAGAAGGTGCTCAGTGCCATGGAAAGTGTCAGCACATACACTGGCATCACTGGTCATGCGGGCAATGTGCAAAATAGCCACAGGCCAAGACAGAGAGAGAGAGGGCAACTCAGCAAATTACAGAACTTGATTTGCACCTAACAAGTGGAGATATGAAATTACATCTCAGGGATCAGGAATTCCAGTTCTGTGTTTTAGGTGTTACCCAATGGCGAAGTGCTATCTTGGAAGTTGCTCGGTAACTAATAAGGTTAAAGTATTCCCCATTCCTCCAAATTTTATTTTGGAACAAAATAAAACTACGACTAGCCTCAACTTTGTCACTCTCCCTCCTTTCTTTCCCTTTTAGCTTTTTAAAGTGACCACAGTTTGAAATTTGTGTGATTTTATTTTTCTTATTTATATTTCTGGTGTTTTCAAAGTGGTCTTCGAGCACCACCAAATACTTTCGTCATCAGAAGATCAGCTTTGTTAAAAGTAGAAATCAAGGAGCCTGGGTAGCTCAGTGGGTTAAAGCCTCTGCCTTCGGCTCAGGTCATGATCCCAGGGTCCTGGGATGGAGCCCCACATCAGGATCTCTGCTCAGCAGGGAGCCTGCTTCCTCCTCTCTCTCTCTGCTTGTCTCTTCCTCCTCTCTCTCTCTCTGCCTACTTGTGATCTCTGTCTGCCAAATAAATAAATAAAATCTTAAAAAAAAAAAAAGTAGAAATCAAGGAGCCTGGGTGGCTCAGTGGGTTAAGCCTCTGCCTTCAACTCAGGTCGTGATCTCAGGGTCCTGGGATCGAGCCCTGCATTGGGCTTCCCTGCTCTGCGGGGAGCCTGCTTCTCCCTCTCCCACTCCCCCTGCTTGTGTTCCCTCTCTCACTGTATCTCTCTCTGCCAAAAAAATAAATGAAATCTTAAAAAAAAAAAAAAAGGCAGAAATCATGCCCACCACCAGCTAGAGTAACAGTTTTAAAATGTGGTCCAGGAAACATAAGATCCTTTTTGGGGGCTCAAAGGTGTTTTCCTAATAATACTAAGATGTTCTTTGGTTTCAACAGCCATTAACATTTTGCAATGATAGTGCAAAGGCGAGCCAAACTGTGGGGGGCCCTGGCAGGAATGACAAGCAGTCCTAGCAGCAGACCCAGACTTCACTAGTTGCCATTAGATTTCACTGTTCCGCACTTGAAGTTTAAAGACAAACAAAAAACCAGTTAGACTTAAGAAGTCCTTGATGAGGCTAAAAAACCAGTTAACTATATTAAATCTCTACCGTCCATACTAAAAAAAAAAAGTCTTTCGGCTATTTTGAGGGATGAAATGGTAAGTGTGCTGAAAGCACTTTTGCTACATAGTGAAAGAGGACAGGTCATTCTGGGGACAAACACACACTTACTTGGATTAGAGCTACACTGCTTCATGGGCGATCTACTTGAAGGAATGACTGGCAGACCAACTACGGTTTACTTAGCCTTGGACATTGGGCGGACGTTTTTGGTTATGGCCTAAGTGGAGCTGTCATTTCAAGGAAAATAACTAACTGATGGTATTTGTTGCCAATGACAGAATTTTCCAAACCGAAATTAGAAAAAAATTAAAATTTTTAAAAACTTGCATATTCTCTCCCCCATGACCTGGACGGTTTTTCAGAAGTTAAAGACTTTTCTGATGAGATTGGAGGTGATTTTAGTGAAGGATGAGTTTCTGAAATTGTCCAATGAAATGTGTCAGCCGTCAGAAGATCTGCATAACTTGACAAATGATGATACAATGGCCAGTCTACCATGTTCCCAGATCCAAAGTGTAAGATCAGTCAATGCAATTTGAAGTTGCAGGGTGTGAAAAGTTCATTGAACTATTTCAGATTTTGTGTTTTCATTGATCTTTCAGAAATTGCCAACTGAGTTTTGATGTATGCAGCATCAAAAAAGAATATCTATAATTATTTGTAAAAATTATTAAAACACTCCTTCCTTCATACATATATATACATTTATATATATTTGTCATATTTGTCACATCTTTGTGTGAAGTCACATTTTCTTTGTACAATTCAACCCAAACATCTGGCAACAGAGTGCAGAAGGAGATATGAGAATCTAGCTTTCTTCCATTAAGCCAGATATTACAGAAATATGCAAAAAATGTAGAACAATGCTACTCTTATACGAAATTTTGTTTTGAAAATACAGCTATTTTTCACAAACATGTCATTTATGTTAACATAATGGGCTTCTTATAGTTAACTGAAAATGAATTAACATTAATAATTAATAAATATGGTGAAGTCTTTCATTCCTAACACGGTAACAGCAATTGATAGAACTCCCAGAAATAAGAGCTTTTGGGGGCCCTCAATAATTTTTTAAAGGTATAGATGGATTCCCAAGACCAAAAACCGTGAGTGAGGCAGGTAAGATTAATTTGAATTTCATGATTAGTCCCTGATCATTAGGGCTCACTCTCAGGGCCGGTTTCTGATTTTAACGGGACCTAGTGAGGAAAAGAAAGGGGTGTATCCCCCAATACATGGCCTTTTTTTTTTTTTTTTTTAATGGATTTGATGGTGGAGGAAAGAGGTGGGTGGGGCCAGCTGCCTTCTTACTGGATCTCCCCCTGGGAGAGAACCATGCCACATCCCAAATGTGTCCCACCCTAGTCCTCCCCGGAGCCCAGGAAAGGGAACAGGCTGCAAAACTCACCCTCTTGGGGCCGAAGAGATTGTGGTAGAGCGTCCGGAAGCGCTTGCGCGTGTAGTTGCAGCGGTAAGCCCCGCCCATCAGGTATTCGATCACCAGGCCGATGTCGATCAGGCTGATTCTGTAATCCGGAGGCAGGTTCCCCTATCAGGGAAGAACGAAAACACACACACACACACACACACACACACACGCAAAAGACAGCGTGGTTTACTAGGGATTCGATGCCATGTGTTCTGTAACTATTTTAGAGTAAAAAAAAATACTAATTCAGAAACATAGGAATGTAGTATTATGCTGGTTAATTAATTCACCTTAAAATAGATCCAACCGAAACCTGGATATTCTCGCTTGGAAAGAAGACATAAGTTAAATAAGAAGATGCAGAAATCGTCGGCAATAACAGAAAATCAAAATATTTATTCAAGTCTTCAGCTGGGGAGAAAAAAACACCAGTGTAGCAGAGAGAAACACAAGGCTCGACATGGCAAACACGGAGCTCCAGCCGCTAGCAACTCGGCTCCCCGGACGGTCCCCAGGCCCCCGCCCTGCCTCTGCCCCAGGCTTGCTCCCGCTTTTGCTAACCAGTTACTTCTTCCCGCTCACTAAAGGAAGACTCCTTCCAGAAGATGGTTGTTATTACCATCGCCTGCATCAGGCGGATAGATATGCTGAGAGTTCCTCGGCAAAACCTCGATGAACAATGGGGAAAAAAAAAAAAAGCAGCTTTTTCATAAAAGGAGAGCGGATGGATGTCAGGGTGAAGTCACTTAGGAACATCCCTTGTGGTTAGAGAGAAAGGGGGTGGCATGAGAAGAGATTTTGAGGGAATATTTATTTCCCTGGAATTAAGGAGGTTTGGGATATTTTCTTTCAAAGAGAAGAGCATTTCTTGAAGACCAAGAATGATGGCGTTTAAGTTTTATGGGGCTTGTATGCACAGATGCGAAACATAAGGATTTTATTATCATTCATTGTCTACTCGTTACTGGTTTCGGCACCCAAAGGGTTCTCTCTAGGGTCTAAGGAAAATACCTGCTCTGCTAGGTCAGGGGAGAGTTAGTTCCATCTACGGCAAGTTCTGAGCACACTGCGAGTTCCAAAAAGCACGAGTAAGGAATGAGCTGTCTGGTTTGGCTTCCTGTGGCAGGAGCGAGCGCACTCCGTACCATGAACCACGAGGATACAGCTCTGCGTAGGAAGCCTCAGATACATTGTGGAGAGGCAGGAGGGCTCTGTCTACTTTGGTCTTAATGGAGGACCCACTCTGATACCATGTGAGGTTTCTGCCGCTTACAGAAGTGGCTCATAGCCACAGTGGTGGCTCTCCAACTTTGGTGGCATCAGAATCACCTGGCGAACTTGGTGACAGTGCCAAGCGCTGGCTTTAATGTATGGGCTTCTCTGTGCCTTGTTAGCTCTCCGGGTGGTTTTGAGATACACCCAAGTTTGTGCTAAATAAGGTGGGTCAGGTGAGCTCACGTGGCAGAATCCGAAAACTCATGGTGTATAATCAGTCATTAGGAAATCAGCTTCCGTTTTTGCACAACCGAGGGTAGGTTTTCTGTTACCCATACTCAGCTTTGCTATGGCCAACAGCACCCATCTGAAGGGCATTCAGGCCACTTGTAGCCTTCCACCAAACCTATAGCTTTGATGGTGTTACCGATCTCTGTATTCCCGGTGCCTTCTGTAGAGACTGGTGTGTGGTCGGCATTCGGGAGGTTTCTGTGGTGAAGCTGTGAATGAGTGAAACTGTGCAATTCGCTGATGTGGTTGGGATCTAGTCTCAGTGTCAGGTTTCTCGGTACTATATTCTGGTCAGTAACGCAAATAACTAGCCACGGTCTCTGGGTCGTCCTGTCTGGGAGAGCCCCGCGTCACTGTGGAAATTCGACTTGAAATAGGCTGATGGCTCTGTGGGTATTTTCAGTGGAGTGGGAACAAGGGGATAGCAGTTGTCCCAGCCCACCGCAGAGGAGGGCCTAGTGCTACCCTTTAGACTGGCTTGCTGCCTCTGCACAGTTCCAACCCGTCAGGTTCTACCTCTCCCTTGGGTTGGAGCACAAAGCAGGCTTGGGGGACCTCAGGCAGAGAACACCTCCCATCCTTGAGCTTGGCTCATCAGAACCCCATAGAAATGGCCTTATTCTCCTCCTTGCCATGCTCAGAATTCTACCATCTCCTCTGAGCAGCTCATCAGCCTAACCACACTGGCAAGGGAAGCTCCCCATAGGCTATTAGAAAAGGCCAACTGCCTGACCTCTTTATGCCAAGCGTGGCAACAACAGAGGAAAGGGAACTCAGAGAAGGTTTGAAGATGGTAACTGTTCATGTATCACCCTTTCTATAAACACGAAACTGAGTTTGAAAATATTCCTCCTGCAACTGCTTTTCTGCACTGTGTGGGGGTAGGGGAACAAGGCTGCGAGTTTCTGCCTTGACGGGCTGTACCCGACGGGTAGGCAGGCCTCTTCTTTCGGGAGTAGAAGAGCTCGAGAGCCTGGACGCGCGTGGGTCTGCCTCCTCTCTTCTGCATTTGGCTCCTATAAGGATGACCCCGCAGAGGAGGTCCTGCATTTGTGTTATTTTCCTGGGCATTGTGTGGCCGGCAGAGGAAACAGCGGTGGCTGGGAATCAACTGCCCTGGGCTTCTTTCTGTCTGTCCTTCATAAATCAACCAGCTTCCTGCAAGGCCTCAGTTTTCTCCCCCGAACAAAGGGTGGAACTCGATGGCCTCTATTGTCTGTAACGCCCAAGTACCAGGTTACAGAAACAAACCTACGAGATGTAGTGTGAAGCTTTGGGAAGGAAGGCATAGCAAGTCTATGAATGCTGCCTATTTTTAATCCTGTAAGAATTTTCTCAATTTAAAACACATGAGTAACAGCGAACCTAACACCTATATATTTTCTTTTGAGACACCGATGTGTGAACGTCAGTTTGAGTTCTAAGAACAAGACGCCAATATTGCCTGAAGACCGACAGGGAGTGTCAAGAACTATGCTTTGGGATGGTCTATAGGAGGAGGGGTTACCAGGAAAGTGATAATCGTAAAATTAAAAATAATCAATTTGAGAGAGGCAAAGGAAACATTTTTGCCAATGATTATATTCATAAAGGGCTCTTAGGTTTATATACTACCTAAGGAAGGTGCTGGAATCTTTTTTTGTAAGAACTTCTCATGTAAAGCTTGATTATTTTGCAGTGATTTACATGGGATCTGGTATCAAGCCAGAGAGAGGATTCAAGGAAGACCAGTCTTGGTCTTGGTTCTGCCCAGCTTTGAGCAAAGGCCTTAAAGGAACGGGCTGGCCTTCTGTTTGACCACAAGGCGGCGATGTTCACCGGGCCGAACCCAGTGGCAGATCGATCAGCATTTTACCTGCCTGTTCTGTTTTATATGAGTAATAAGGCCATGTAAATGAATAGGGCAGATTGAAGGACTTGGAAATCAGGAGTCAGATGCCCTTGTTAAAGTGATATCTGGAGGAGGGACAGCTTACTTTACCAGGTAATGTGTCCGAAAGCCTGCAAGACTGATTGCATCTGTTTTCGCCCCCTAGAGTCTTAGAAAGCACGGAAATTAGTTTCACAATTTTTACTGGGGAGAATGGAAGCCTTTTGGGGAAGAAGAAATAGATTTCACAAAATTAATAAAATCGGGTACTATTTTAGCCTCTTTGGATAACTGTGTCCTGGATGAACTCTGAAGGGGATGGGAACATTTGGGGTATGTCTGATGTGCTGGGCTGATGGCCGTGGCCACCTGTGACCCTAGATGTCACAAACACAGAGAACAGCCCGCAGTAGCACCCCGCAGTGGAAAGAGCACTGGGCTGGACTGTGGTCCAGCTCTGCTTCTCTGTGACCCTGGGCAGATGGCTTCCTTTCTCCGTGCTTCAGTTTACACTCTGCAAACAGGCACTTTGGACAGCGTGAGTTCAAAGGTGATGTCCATTTCTAGAGGTCCAATTTTTCTGACCTGTACCTGGCAGGCTGCTCTTATTTCTATGCTGCCTGGGCACCGGGCAAAGACTGTTTTCCGAACATGCAGAGTTGACATAGTTCCCATTAACCACCCTTGAAATGTGGTCAGTGGAGTGGGGACTCAGAAACAGGACGGTCAAGGACTAGACAGAGATGGTGTTGAGCTCATCGCATCCACCTCCTTTGGAAAAAGCAGAGACACCACAGGTAATGTCCAAAAACCTTCTGGAAGAGTCTTCCTTCTCCTGGAGGCTTTCCAAACAGGAAGCCAACAACGACACTGAAGAAATGCTTCTTCTGTCATTTCTGTTCTTCCTTCCTTCCTCTTTTGGTAATTACTTTGGTAATTGGTAATGCCTGAGCACTTACGTCCCCTTTCATGCCTCAACAACACATGGTAAGCCATGTGACTCAAACAATTTGATCCACAGAGTGAAACAGAGAAGCCTGGCTCTATCGGCAGGTAAAATCTGACAACAGGAAAACACTGCTCCTTTTTCTTGTGCCATGGGCTACTTCTCTGAAGCTAAATTTTAATCCATGCCATCCTAAAGAGGACTTTTAACTAAGAGTTTAAATGCATGTATGGATCTGCTCTTCTGAATATACTCTTTTTCAGAAGTCAGCTCGTGATATTGCTATCAGATTTCAGCTGTTCGGGAAACACATTTTGTGGAAACTTATAACAAGCATTCAAAAGAAGATTGTTTCCTTCTGATGTATGTAAAGGTGTAAAATGATTGCTGGTCATTGAATTTACCAAGGAAGGGTGTTCAAAAGTCTATTCTGGCCAAAGTTTATGGAAAAGAGGACATTCCCTCAATGTTCAGCTTTGTTACAGACCAGGCAATCTTTTAAAAAATAAAAATTCTTTTGCAAATCTACATGAATTCGGCAGATGGGATTATGAAAACGTCCTTTCTTTATCCAAAGACTGTCTAAAATGCTTCCCCCACCCTTTCATTCTGCCAAAGCTCTGGGTCTTAATTCCCATGTGAGTGACATTAAGCTATCATAATTTCACAATTACCTCTATATAATACTCAACTATCACCCTCTCTTTGTGGGGAATAATAGTACAGGTCATCCAAAGTATTAGCACATTTAAGTTAGGAAAGAAAAGCTAGTACTTTAAAACACAGAGAGGCACAAATCGAGCAGACAGTTAGCTTCTAAAAATGGCAAGTTAGATTTCGCGGAAAAGCAGACAGACTCGGGCTGCTCTGGATTAATGTGGCCTTGTTGCGTCCGATGGATTTATGCAGAAAAGCAGTTCTGGGAAGTGTGTTAGCTTCTATCATTTAAAATTTCTGATCGATGCTGTATAACCAGCTTTTTACCTCCTGGCTCCTAGACTGTTCCCTTGATACAAATAATTTGAGAGTCAGTTCTCCAAGGTGGTTCTGTTGAAGTCAAAGGAGAGCTGGGCTTGGAGATATCCTGCTGTTACGTGGGACCATTGGGTGATTCCTAAATGTACTCCCTGGGTTCCTAAGAGTTATTTGCTTTTGATTTTCCAGGCATATCATCGAACACTATGTTTAAGGTCCAGAACTATGTTCCTAACATAGGAGTAGCATTTCACACCAGGGCTTATCCCTTATTGTTTCATAGTTTTTTGGTCACAGATCACATCAATTAACAGGTAACATAAAGTCCCATAATCCTAAAGCACAAACCACATGCTAATTACCAACTTCCTCAATTTTGAAAATGGCTTAACCTGCCCAAGATTTTCTTAGCATTTTAAACTTAGCTTTTGCAGACCCTGCGTATCGCATTGGCCTAAATGGCTGGACGTCATCTGGAATCATCTGAAGAAGATGCGCTTCGATGTTAACTACTCTCATTTACTCCTTTTTTTTCTTTTAAGATTTTATTATTTTTTATTTGAGAGAGAGCAAGAGAGAGCATAAGCGGGAGGAAAGGCAGATGGAGAGGGAGAAGCAGGCTTCCCGCTGAGCAGGGAGTCCAACGCGGGACTCGATCCCAGGCCCCTGGCATCATGACCTGAGCTGAAGGCAGACGCTTAACCGACTGAGCCACCCAGGCAGCCTCCTCTCATTTACTTCTTAAGAAAACACAAAGGCCCCTCATTCTTAGCTCCCTTCATCCATATAACACAAAACGCAGAGACTTCCCCTCCTCTGGCTGCCACTGTTGTCCCTTCTCTTCATGAAGTCAGGGGCTCACCTCGTCCACAGAAGTAAACAAGCGTCTGCTTTCCTGTCCCTCTCTCTTCCCAAGCAAAGAAACGAAACACAGGCTGTTTCTCCCCACCCGACTGGCAGTCTCTTTTCCCAGGTAAAAGTTTAACTGGTTCCCACGCCAGCTCAGAAGTAGCCTGGGTCATTTGCAACCACTTTTTCCAGTTACTGAATCAGTACGTAAATGAATCTCTCTTGTTAGTTGGTATTACTTCTGAAGCACATCTTTAGCTGAGAAGTTAAAAAAAAAAAAAAAACACAAAAAACGCTACCTTAAAAACACATGCCTTCTAATGCCAGTGACGTGAGCGGCTGTGAGAGGCAGTGAGTGGGATTTCAGAAGGGAGGAAATGGTGTTGCAAAGCAGAGCCCTGCAAGGAAGGGAACCTAACAGGAGGGATTTTGATCATTTGTCCTCAATGAAACCTAACTGCAAAAATCCCTTAGAAAATCCGGCAAAATACTGAGAAACTGGGGCGGCGGGGAAGAAGGGGAATCAGTGACTGTATCTGAAGGCTCGAATTGCCCTACGGCTGAGGTTGAGGGACAAAGGCAGAGCTGTCTCTGCGGAAAGTCTCACAATTTCTGCAGTGACCCAGACTCGCTCTAGGGGGTGGGGGAGGGGAAGATCTCTTATTTACTATTTAAAAACCCTCAGGATGTTTTGTGGTACCCGAGCAACAAATATCTTGGCAGAGACTATGCGTTAGATGTGTACACTTCATCTTTCGAGATCCTTCCCCCTATTTAGTTTCCAGGCAACTTTAAGCCAGAAAAAAAATCACACAAAATTGGAAGGCTTGAGGATAAGAGAAATGGCTCTGTTGGGGGCAGATGTGCTTTTGGCTGGACATGGGGCAAATCAGGGAAAGATGTGGTCTTGGTAAAGACCACCTGGTTGGACTGGGGGTAGAGATTGTGCAGCGTCTGTTTCTCTCACTTGGAAGGCTTCGCTCACTCACTCAGATGAAAAACCCTTCAGTAAGTTTGTGTGGAGATGAGAGGAAAGTCTCTCAGAGCCAGCAGAAGGTTTGGGTTTGGGTTTTTTTGTGCCCTTTACTCATTACTAGCTACTTAATAGGTACATTCTCAGCAGCCCCGGGACATTTACTTGGCCTTTCAAGGGAAACAAACTTCTAAGGGAAGTTCTAGACAATGACTCCGTGTGAGGGATCGTACTCTAGTTTTGACCTTACTTGGTAGCCTTCTTGGAGTAGGTCCTTGTGGGCTTTGGTGAGGAATTGCTATGGTCTGGTGAGTGGGGTGCCTCTGTGTGCAGGGGGTGGGAAAAGCACCCCCATCTATTTCGTCCTCTGGAGTTAGAACACCAGTGTCAGGGAATGCTGTCGAGGTTTCAGAATGAAGTTAGTTACCTCTGAGAGAGAGCGAAGGGAGCAAAACCCAAGCCCTTGGCTAAGATTAAACATAGCTTCCCTGCCTCTCACTGTTCCCATCTATACACTGGAACCATACTATATAATAACGATGATCAAATAACAATTCGACTCCATAGAATTGTCACAACAATGAAACGAGCTGCGATGTACAGTAGGCTCAGGTCAGTGCCACACACCTCGTCGTCACTAAAGGTCTGGCACTTCTTTATGATTGTTAATCGGAGGATCTGAGTTTGAACTCCGCCTCTTCCCTAACCGCACCCTCTATGTCTGTAAAATGGGAATAATTCTTGATCCAAACCTCCTGCTGCTTGTCTCCCCTGCCCCCCAACACACACCATCAAGTTAGATGGCAACGTGAAAAAATCTACCGGAAAAAATCGAGTCTTAGCAGAATGGAATGCACATATATGTTTTCGTCTCTGATGCTCTAAGACTTTCTGAACCATGTTGCCTGTGCTCTGCATAATGTTAGAAGGGACAGTGACGCAAGGCCTCAGGAGCTAGGACATGAATATCCCGCCTCCGGTTAGTCCAACAACATGGAAACTAGCTCCCCAGACAGTAAGGGGCGTGTGGGAGAAAACAGGCAGTGGCATAAATCCACCCAGCGTGGTGCGAAGCTCTCAACAACAGGACGCGTTCTGCCTTCCGAAAACATTATGTCCAGTGAAAGCATCTAAAACCACAGAGGCGGGAGGTGAAACCACAGCTGCATTGTAAGCAGAGATGTCATCGTTAAAAGGCAACACACACACACACACACACACACACATACACGCACGCGCGCGCGCGCACACACACACACACATACAGCGTCCTTAAATGAGGGGGCTCGCGGGGACAGGACCGCTCTGGCAGCTCATGCAAAACAGAGGTGCTTTCTAATCACAGGAAGCAGTCAAGACAGGCCTCCGACCTTCAGTCGGGAGGGTCCTTACCTTTTTGACATCCCTGACCAAGTGGTACAATGTGTTTGAGGGCCCATGTCTCTGAAAACAATAAAGAAGAATCAAATGGATTTGCGGGTCATGGGCTCTCGTCGGTAAGGCAAGAAGGTTCTGGAAAGGAAGGGTTCTGGCCGGAGGAGGGGCAGTTCTTTAAGATGAACCTTGTTGTAGTTGCTCAGTTGTACCTGTCTTTTCTAAACAAACACGCTGGCAGATTTTTGGATTGTGGTTCCTCGAGAAAAAGCAGTTGAGGGTCTAGGTTCAAGCTTTGTAAAGGAGGTTGTCAACGCTGTGGATGGCTGGGCCAAAACATCATTAAAGAGGCTGGTTTTGAGGCGGGGGTTGGCAGGAGAGACAAAAGGGCCAATTTAGGGCCTTGGAAATACGCTTGGGCACATGCCGATCACAACTTGTTACCCATCGTGAATGAGAAATTGTCCAACACACGTTGGCAACATTTTCTGTAAATGGCCAAGGAATCACTCTTTTATACTTCATAGGTCATATACTTTTCATGTTCGAATCTGCCATTGTGCAAAAGCAGCCAGAGACAATATGTCAACAAATGAGCCTGCCCATGTATCGATAAATCTTTACGGACACCAAAAGAGAATCAGATTTCATAGAATTTTAATACGTCACAAAATATCATTCTTCTACTGATTTTTTCAATCATTAAAAATGTTTAAAAAACCATTTTTAGCTTACAGACTGTATTTAAAAAAAAAAAAAAAAAGGCAGTGGGCTGGATTCGATTCTTTGGTAGCATTTTGCTCACATCTAAAGAAAAAGCCACAGGCTCTTGGCAGGGAAAGAGAGACTAATGTGAAATGACTCGCCATCCCGCCATCTTTCGGGAATAGGAACACTAGATGGGATACAGGATGCCCAGTTAAATTTAAATTTCAGATAAATGAGAAATGTGTTTTAGTATAAGTATATCCCAAATAGTTCGCGGGACACCTCATATTAGAAATTACTCACTATCTACCTGGGATTCAAATTTAACTGGGGATCCTGTATTTTTATTTGCAAAATCTGGTGACCCTATTGGAGACTCTCAAACAGTGATGGCAAATCCTTCAGCAGTGTGGGAACACATTAGGGATGGAGACAATTCCTGGGTATGGCCTCAACTACCTGCCCATTCATGCGACACACTTCCCAGAATGCTTCTTCCACTGAGGAATGCAGTCTGCTATAGGGATTAAACACACAGACTCTGGAGTCAGAATGCCGGCCTCCATCCCCACCTGTGTCCTATTTTATTTTTTATTTATTTTACTGAAAACCCCATTATTCTTTTTTTCCCCCTGGCTTTTTTGAGATATAATTGAATAAGACATTGTGTCAGTTGAAGGTATACAATGTGATTTATTTATCACAATAAGGTTAGGTAACACACCTTCGCCTAACACAATTATCATTTCATTGTTGTTGTTATGGTGAGAACATCAAAGCTCTGATCTCATGGCAACTTTCAATTATAATACAATGTGGTGTTGTTAACTATAGTCTCCAAGCTGTACATTAGATCCGTGGAATTCGTTTGTCTTATAGTTGAAAGTTTATATCCTTTGGCTAACATCTCTCATTTTTCCCACCCTTCAGCCCCAAATATTTTGGGACTCCTCCAAAACATACTTTTATATCTGGCTCCCTTTTCAAATATTAGTTGACGATATATGCATGTGTTTATTGCTTGGCTTTTGACTCTGTGATATGGACAATTTAACATTATTAACACTTGGAATCCATGAACATGGGATATCTTTCCATTTATTTGTGCCTTCTTCAATTTCTTTAATCAATGTCTTACAGTTTTTGCTTTATAGATCTTTTACTTCTTGGTGAAAATTATCTCTAAGTATTTTATAGCTTTTGATGCTATTGTAAATAGGACTGTCTTATTCTCTTTTCAGATTGTTCATTGTTAGTGTATAGACATGCAACTGCTGTTTTGTATGTTGATTTTGTATCTTTAAACTCTACTGGGTTCTTTTATTAGTTCTAACAGTTTTGTTTTTGTTTTTTATTTTTGTTTTTGTTTTTTTGGTCAAGTCTTTAGGATTTTCTGTATACAAAATCATGTTATCAGCAAAGACAATTTTACTTCTTCCTTTCCAAACTGGGTGCCTGTTTTTCCCTGCCTCTCTCTCTCTTGAGATAATATGTTTGTCTTTCATTCTATTAATGTGATGTGCATTTACTGATTTGCATATATTGAACCATCCTTGCATTTAGGGATGGAATCCCATTTGGTCATGGTGCATGATCATTTTAAGTGCTGGTGAATTTCAATTGCTACTATTTTGTTGAGAATTTGTGCACCTATGTTTATCAGGGATATGGGCCTATAGTTTTATTTTCTTGTAGTGTCCTTATCTTGTTTTAGTGTCAGTATATTGCTGGCCTCCTAAATAAGTTTGGGAGTGTTGCCTCATCTTCAAGTTTTTTGAAAAATTGGACAAGAATTGGGGTTAATTCTTTAAATATTTGGTAGAATTCACCTGTGAAGCCACCTACTCCTGGGCTTTTCTTTGTCAGGAAGTTTTTGATTACTGATTCCATCTCCTTACTTATTATTGGTCTGTTCAAATTTTACTGTTTCTTCATGATTCAGATTTGATCAGTTGCATGTTTCTAGGGATTTATCCACTTCTCCATGGCTAATTATCGATGTTTTGGTGGGGACAGAAACTGGGATTTCCTATGCGATCATTTCAGTCTATTATTCTTACTGAAAGTCTCACTATGCAGAATCAAGAAAAATCTGCAGAGAAAACAGAAACCTGGAGCCGCTCTGCTAAACTGTTTTCTAGTTCCAGTAGCAAGAAGGAGATAGAGCCAGTGCAGTATCACCTAACACCCTCCGCTGGCTGGAGAGAGGTCAACAAGCTCCATCTCATTAGAGCTGTGGGTGGTAGGACAGAGAAGCAGTGATAAATGAGGGGAAGAATAACCTCGAAGACAGAAGTATTGGTTCAGTACTGGCTTTCTTCTTTCTTAGGAGTTTTGTAACCTTAAATGAACCAATTCACTTCTTAGCCTCAGTTTTCTTATCTATAAAATGGAGGAAAACAATACCTCTCTTTCTTTTAATATTCCAAGTAAAAGTTTATCAACCTTGATCAAGAATTCTTACATATTTAATATTGCTTCTAATGTATCATAGGAATTACTTCCCCAAAATATTAATCAATGCTGGATTGAAAGAGTATATGGGAAATGTAGTAATGTTGTTTATGTAAGCATAAACCACATTATAAGTCTCCTGGAGATCCAAAGGGATTTGCCTTTATGGCAAAAGAACAAGCAGCAAAAGCTATTCAGGCAGGTCCAGAACCTTTGGGAAGAAAGTTTTTCTTAACCTTCCTGAATTGTACTCTCCAAGTGTCCTGTACCCTCTTGAAGTTTCCAACATCTGCTCTTTAACCTTCTTTGGATTTTAGTGCATATCAGCTCAGAGCCAAAGCACTTAGCTCACTGAATACTACAAACAACTTCCCTAAATAGTAGTTTTTCTTTATGATCACTCCTTGGTATTCCTAGTTAATGAAGTAGCAAATTATTATAAAATAATGCAAACAATATTTTGTGGTAACTCCAAACAAGAGGTATTTTACATTTTATTCCACTATAGAGGAAAGGGAATGAATCTCATAGCTTTGAGGATAACAAGATGGTGTGGGATAGTTGATCAGTCTCCTATGATGCTTTGAGTTAAATCAATTGCCCTCTGCTGATTGCCTCAAATGCCTTCTGGGCTTACAGCATAAACTGGGTTCTAATTTTCAGAGCCTTGTGGGTTTGTGTAAGAATCTGAGAATGTTAGCTTTTGGTGTGATCCCATAACTTTCTGCTTTGGATGCTGACAACTGAGCAGTTAAAACAAGCGGAATCTTAGTGACTTGGCATTGTTGTCTACAGGTCTAAGGGAGCATCTTTGAAAAATGATCCATGCATTTGGAAGGGAGGGGAGAAACTCACAGGCATGTGGGGGGCAGGAGAAGGCAAAACGAAAAAACACAGAGAAAATAAAAAGTGCCTTAGCTCGGCCCTACCGTATTGTACAATTCCTCTAGTCTGGAGATGGTGAGAAAACGGTGCATGCTTACTCCATTCTCTATGAGTAATTTCACAAAATCCACTCTGTCCAGAACTAGGGCATCCAACATGGCTTGCTCCAAAGACCCCACCTGCAAATCAAGTCACTGAGTTAGTCTGCCCCAGGCTCTAGGGATGCAGTTCCTTGGTGTTCACCTGAACACTTTAGAATGGATGCCTTTGACATCTGGTAAACCTTCAGCACATCCAAGAACATGCGAACAAGACTGTTCCCAGCTCCACTTTTGGCACAGCCATAATCTCTCTTGTGTTGTGGGATCTGTCTTTGCAAACAGAATTCAAACTTTTCTAGTTCCAAAGCTATTTCCTCTCTGACTCTTTTTCTCTTCTGGGTCCCAAGAAGACACAGGATCTATAAGAATTTCCCGTGTATTCTCTGACCAAACTTCCTGTAATACTAGTGAAGCACCAAAGTGGCTGCTTTGCTGTCCTCCTTTTCTTCCTGAGGCTCTGAATTAGACCCCTGGCTACCTTGAAAAGAGGGACCCTAGCGAACAGATCAGAAAGTAGGCCTTTCTTTATTTTAATTGTTAGACTACCTTGCTTCTGCCTCACTCATTTCCGCGCAGAGACTTAGCAACTATTCAGGTCCTTGAGTCTGTCTACTCAGGGTTTTATTCAAGGTTTTATTCAAATCATTTCACAAAAACCTCCTGGTGTCCAGATTCCTTGACAAATCTTTCCACGCTAGGAATCCACTAGTGGCACTAAATAAAGACAGGGTCACGGCCAGGCAGCAGCTCTCTGGGGGCAAGACAGGGTTAAAGAAGACCCATCCGTGAGGGTATTGCCGCTCAGTTATTCCAGCATTAAAGTCAGATCTCAGACTGCCGGCTGCCTCCCTGGGATCCAAACACCAACCACCCAATAGCCAATTTTCCAAGTTTTTATTTTTGGTAGTGTCCGTTGAGGGAAACGAACCAAGAACAGTTACATAAAGCTTTGGTTCCCTCTGAGTGGTGCTCGGGAATAGGGAGGACCTGTGCTCAGCCACCAGGACCAGATGGCACCTGCACGCGGGAGCTTGCTAATCCTGCGTCCGGAGGTGTGACCGAGCCATACGCTGTATCACGGGGCGCCGCTGCTGCGGAGTGGCAACCTCAGAGACAACCAGAAACCACCTGCTAGTTCCACGCCTTCCGTCATTTTAACGAACACGTTTTGGCCTTATATGTTTTCTCGGATATATGGAAGAAATGGCATTATTTGCAGCTGAAGGTTGCCATCAGAGCCCCCCACCCCCGCCCCACCCCGCACCGAGATGGGAACCGTCTGGAACGTTTGCAGTTGTGCTTTGTCGCGTCGTCCACCAGGTGGCAGTGTTTTCCTAAATATGAGAAAGGGGCGGAGCCTGAGGATGGCCGCGAGGGAGGGAACATTTGCATCCTAGAGAACAGGCCGCAGTTTCTCCGAGCCGCTCCCAAGCAAATACCGTTGCCCAAACAAGTGGGCTTTGCAGGGGTGGTGACATATACTCTACCGGCCACTGCTGCCCATAAATAAAGATCTGGCTGCGAGCGATGTCCACTCTGTTCCAGGCTAGAGCTAAGCTCAGCTGGTCGGGGGCCGAGGCATTTGCTCCTGAGCAGACAAGGAAGAGAAAAGGGTGGGAGAGAGAAAGGAACGATCAGTTATCATACCACGAAGACCCGGAACGGTCGACTCGGCTGGACAACAGGGTTGTCATATGGGGCACTCTGGGCATTTGGGGGCAGGATGATTCTTCCCCGTGGGGACTGTCCTGCACATGGTAGGTCACTGAGCAGCATTTCTGCATCCAACCAAGTAGATGCCCATGACCCCTGCACCCCAGTCATGACAATCCAGAATGTCTCCAGACACTGCCAGATGCCTCCAGGGGGCAGGAAAGAGACAAGATCAGCTCACTGACGACCACTGCTCAACACTCTTGCTAGTCCGCGTGTGGCCCGTGGAGCTGAAGCCGCAGCACCTGGGCACCTGCTAGAAATGCAGACCCTCAGGGCCCACCCTAGGTCTTTTAAATGAGAAGCTATATTTTAACAAGGTCTCAGGTGACTCATGCACACATTCAGGTTTGGGAAGCAGTGCTCTGTAACTTGCGTCTCTTTCCGTGGCTGATCGCTGGTGTGAATGAAGCATTGTTCTGATTGTATGTTGCACAGGGCTACCACGAGTGGGCCAACTTGGCCACTCTACTGAAATAAAAGTTAAAATCTTTTAAGAGAAAGCTGCAAACAAGCAGCTTAGGTTTTCTTTGATTGGTGGGTAGAAGCCACTGAAATAAACCTTCAGTTTCCCATTATTCTCCAGACTCCGTGGCTAGATGGGTGCCGTCCACCAGTGGCTATTGAAATCTAAGTTCATTCAAATTAAAACAAAACTTTTAATGCTTCAGTCACACTAGCCACTTTTCAAATGCTCAGGAGCCAGATGTGGCTGGTGGTCTTTGGATTGGAGAGTGCAGATTCAAAATAGCTCCACCATCCCCGAAAGTTCTGCTGGAACAGGGCTGGTCTAGATCAATGCAGCTGCCAAGCAGCTGGGTGTGAGGCTGAGAAGAGCAGGTGGGAGAACGCTGGGCTACAGTCAGCGGCCCCGCGTCTGCCATTTTACAGCTGTGTGACTTTGGTCCTCTCTGCACCACTGTTCTATCACCTTGTGAAATGGGATAATAAGAATGATCCTATTTACTGGCTGGGATGGGGGCCTGGAATGCGATCATACACATGAATTCACATGTGAGCAGGGTTTTTGCAGTTAACAGCCTTGGTACCCTGACCAGGACCCTTCCCTAAATATGTGTCTGACCTCATGCTGCCAGTGGTCCCACCAGCAGGGGTGCAGGGTTCAGAGACTGCACTCTTGCCTCAGAGGTTTTGGACATCTGCTACGTGCTAGACAACATATTAGGCACTTGCACATGCTATTGTAGGTAATGTCCCAAATAATCCTGGGAAATGGGTCTTCTGGTCTCTGTTTGACAGATGAAGATACTGAGGTTCAGAGAGGTTAAAAAGCAAATAGCTACTAACAGAAGGTGAACAGAAAAAGCACTTATCATGCCAGAGGTGAGATTGGGCCCCAGTGAGTTTTCCTTTGTTTTACTCCTGGTGATTCTGATGAGGGAAGGAGAGCTTGCAAATGTTAGTATGACCCATTTTTCTGGATTCTTCAGCAGTGGAGGCTCGAAGCAATGAGCTGCAGAGAGGGTTGCTGGTGATGAAACAGGGGTTCTCAAAGTCTGCTGCCCATTAGAATCATGGGGGAAGCTTTTAAAACATCCCTATGCCCAGGCTGCACCCCCAAAACAACCACATCCCCTTGCTTGGGCTGGGAGCCAGGCTCTGATAGTTTCAAACATCTCCAGGCGTTTTCAACGTGCCCCTGAGCTTGGGAACCAGTGCGCTGCGTGATTCTGTCTGCTGCCTCCCCTCGCCTCTTCCCTCCTCTTCATTCTGAGATAGTGAAGTTAAGAATCGGGTGAGCAAAATGTTCTCTAGACAGCACGTCTCAAATTTGAGCACAGGAATAACCTAGAGAGATGGGCCCTACCTCCTGAGCATCAGATTTAGTGGGTCCCCGTGGACCGAGTCTCTGCATTTCTGGTCTCCCAGGCGGTGCTGGTAAAAGGAGGATCCGAGACCTTCATTTGAATAACAAAGACCCTAGAGCCCGGTGGGCCACTTAGTCTTCCCAGGGCAAAGGGTGTTTTGATTCCCGTGTCTACACATGAATGGGTTCGGTATAAACCACATACTTGTAGTAAATTAATGTTTGGGATGATGAGCATTAATTCAGTTTCCACAGGGATTTTTCGATTAAAAATTATTTATCACCTCAGGTGATAACATCAGAAACTGCAAACTAACACCCAGAGTAACTGGTGGAAACAAGTGAGAAGTAGAAACACGTCGAAGTGTACCGTCATCACTTGAGAGGAAAGAAAGTGCAGGCTCACTGTGCATGCGTCTGGAAAGGTAGCACTTAATACTTTGCTCCCTTGGTCCTTGCGGACCTGCTGTAATGGTCTAATCATTCCCTTTCCATTTGTATGCCACACATTTGTATGTCACCCTGTCAACGGTAGCAGCACAAGTCTGAACAAGAACCCAGGAGGAAGCAGCTCTTGGGGTCAATGTGAGCTACCTGAATGTAATCACTTAAGTGTCAAGGAAAATCACAAAGCCAATGAGTCTTGACTTCTCAAAAATTGAAAATACATCACTCCGAAGAGATCCTGGGTGACAGTCTGGATCCGAGGTTCTCAACTTGGGTGACCAACCATCCCAGCTGCCCAGGAGTCAGGCTGTTAGCACTGAAATTTACACATCCTTGGAGACCTGCCAGTACTGGTCAGCCTACGCGGCACGGTAGCTACACGCTGGAATTGCCCGGAGACCTTGACGTAGACGCATGCTTGGGAGCCCTCCCGGAGATTCTGGTTTCATTGGTCCTGGGCACTGCAGTTTTTTAAAAGCTCCCCAAGAACTTTTAAGAACAAGAGGTCCTCAACCTTGTCTTGACATTAGAATCATGGAGACAGGGGGAAGAACCTTGAGTCTAGATGGTATATATTCATTCACTTACTCCCCTGGTTATTCACTTATTTCCACATTAAACAAATCCAGATTTCATGCCTTCTCTTAGGGCAGGCACTATGCCCGTCTGAGGACCAAGGCGAGGAAGGCAGAGTTCATTGTCTGGAGAGCTTCCATTCTAGAGGAAGAGCTAGGTCTGTAAGTAACTGCATCATCTCAGGCAGTCATTCATTTATCTGCTTGACAGACACTGAATACCGTCTATGGCAGGAACTATTTGAACGTTGACCATCCATCCAATGGGGAGGAAGGCCGCTAAGGTCACTCTGCACAGGGCTTACTACTTACTTCTACCCATGGAGGGGGCAGCGCTCATAAAGTAAAGGAATAAACAAACAGAGGAACTGTGTACTTTCTGATTGTGTAAGTGCTGTGAAGGAGCAGAGTCATTGCCGGGAGATGTGGGACCTGTGTCTGGGGACACTTTGAGTCACTCCAAGTCAGTGTGGCAGCACCACCCTGGCTCTCCGGTCTCACATGAAGCCCTTGGATAACCTCATGGATACAAGTGTGGGTGTCCTTTGGGGCATCTGGTTGGCCCTGGGAGGGAAAGAGAGGGTTAGATAAAGGCCCCACAGTATTGAAATGGGGCTGGGGATCCAAGAGGATCCTGGTCTGGGCTAAGGATACACCATCCGTATGACACTGTGGCCTTGGCTGATGCCAGACCCCAGCTGGGCATGGAGAAGGCCTTTTAAAGTGCTGGCTTCATGGTTGTTCTGTTGATGACCCAGATGGGAGTGGAGTTGTTCTGTTAGGATGAATGGACAGGAGACCTCCCTGAGAGTGACTGGGATCTAAATGATGAGGAAAAGCCATCATGTGAAGAAGTGTGTAGGGTGTGGGAGTGGGGGGGAACATTCTAGAAAGAGGGAACATCAGATACAAAGCCCCTGATGTGGGAATGAATGCAAGTCGGTATAAGACATTTAAAAAAAAAACAAGAGTTTTAGTATTTCCTCTTTCTGCAGGAGGTCAGGGAAACTTTAAGTGCATAGATAATGGTTTTCAGGGAAGGATTACTTCACTAGACAAATGAGACGAAGAAGGGCATTGTAGCCAAAAGGAACAGCCCAACCAAGGATTGGGAGAGTTAAATATCTGCGAGTTTGGGAAATTCATGGGAAGACACTGAGGGAGCGTTAGAAGCAAAGATGAAACCAAAATGGAAGAATTTGTACATGACATTGGAGGAGTTTCCCTTTATTCTGAAGATGCAGGGAAACCGCCGGAACACCTCCTTTCAGAAATAATGCAGTCACATGCATGTCTTGGAAAAAATCCCTTTGGCAGCTGTGTGGTGGGTAGACTGGAAGGGACACTGGACTGGAGCAATAAGGAATGTTTTGCTGTATTGTAGGAAAGGGGCCATGACTGGCAGGAGCAGCTGGGGTGGAGGGATCTTTAGAAAGCACAATTGATAGCTTTGGGTAAGAGATTTAAAGGAGGGCACAAGAGAAGTCAGAAGTGGTCTCCTAACCCTAGCTTGGGAGCCCAGGTACATAATAACCAACTGAGATTGGCAATGCAAGATAAAAACAGGCTTTGGGGGGGACAGCAAAATGGCGTCCTTGAACATACTGAGCCTAAAAATGCCTGAGGTATATCCATCTGGGTGGGAATGACCAGAGGCCATTGGATATGGAGATGCGGGGCAGAGAAAGGGTGAGCGTGGAGACAGAGATGTGGAAAACATTAGCATGAAGGTGAGAGGGAGAGAGCAGAGAACGGATCACCGGAGAATGGATCACCGGAGAACAGATCACCGGAGAATGGATCACTGGAGAATGGATCACGGGATACCACCGACATTTAATAGCTGTGGAGGTAAGGCAAGTCCTTAGAAAGCAGTCACACACGAACACATACAGAAAACAGGGAGATGAGAAGAGAACCTGGAGATCAGGGTGCCCTAACCTTTGGGAAGAGAGACTTTTCAGAAAGAGGGGGTGGTCATTAGGTCAAAAGCTGCAACGAGGGCAAGTAAAAAAGGTAGGCTTTCCTTCTTCTTCTCCTTCTTCTCCTTCTCCTCCTTCTCCTTCTCCTTCTCCTCCTCCTCCTCCTCCTCCTCCTCCTTCTTCTTCTTCTTCTTCAAGATTATTTATTTTAGAAAGAGAGAGAGCTGGAGTGAGGTGGGGGGAAGGGGCAGATGGAGAGGGAGAGACAGAATCTCAAGCAGGTTCCACATCTAGCACAGAGCCCTCGGTGCTGGGGCTAGATCCCAGGACCCCAAGATCATGACCTGAGCCAAAATCAAGAGTTGGATGCTTAACCAACTGTGCCATCCAGGTGCCCCAATCACTTTCCTTCATTACAACTCTTTATATTACAAGGGGCCAGGTTATGAATCTATTAGTTTATTACTTGCTTCCTTCTCTGAAGTGTAAACCTCAAGGGGGTAAGGCGTTGTCCACTTTACTCACTGTTGTATTCTGAGAGTTCAGAACAGTGCTTGGCACATCATGGGTGCTCAATAAGCATTTGGTGAATGAATGAATGAACCTCGAAGTGTGCGCTGGATTTGGCAATTAAGAAGTCTGGCCATGTTAATGTGTGCACCTTTAGAAGACTGTGAGAACAGCAGCATATCTGCAATCTCTTCCCTCAAGAAAAATGCAGTCTAATAAGAATGGAGGTGGTAGGACGCCTGGGTGGCTCAGTTGGTTGAGCATCTGCCTTAGGCTCGGTCACGATCCCAGGGTTTTGGGATCAAGCCTCACACTGGGTTCCTTGCCCACTAGGGAGCCTGCCTCTCCCTCTGCCTGCTGTTCCCTCTGCTTGTGCTCTCTCTGTCAAATAAATAAATAAAATCTTAAAAAAAAAAAAAAAAGAATGGAGATGGGATGGGATAGAGGGAGAGCTAGGACAAGTCTACAAATCACTCTGTCAAAGAACAAAGTGGTTAAGTGCTATAGCAGTGACATGCCTAAGCCCAGAAGGCTTCCTTGTCAGCTGTATCACTTTGAGGAGGAAAGAAGACTTTGATTCTAGCAGGGAAGGATGGTGGAGATTTGAACACATGGACTATGTGGTAAGCTGAACGATGCCTCTGCCCCTCAAAGTTGTGCGTGTCCCAATCCCAGGAACCAGGGAAGATGTTCCTTCATATGGCGGAGGGACTTTGTAAATGCAATTAAATTAAGAATTTTGAGACGAGGAGGTTATACTGGCTTATCTGGTGAGCTCAATGTGATGTAATTACAAGGGTCCTTATGAGAGGGAGACAAGGGATTCAAAGCCGTCCTAGGACATGTGAAGATGAAGGCATCGATTGGACCAAGGCAAGCAAAGAGCCACAAGTCAAGGATTGCGAACAGCCTCCGACAGCTGAAAAAGACAAAGAAGTGATTCTCCCCTGAAGCTTTCAGAAGGAACATAACCCTGCTGATAACTTAATTTTAGACTTCAAGCCTCCAAAATTATAAGAGAATGGATTTTTTTGTTTTAAGGTACTAAGTTTGAGGGAATTTGTTATAAGAGAAGAAAACACTATTAGCCATTAACAATACTATTGAAGGTAAAACATCAAGATAAGGCAAAATGGAGTTGAGAAAGCAGGAGTATTTTACGTTGGCTGTAGCGCAGAGCAGAATCCTCAAACTTTAATGTGCATATGACTCACCCGGGAATCTTGCTTAAATGGCGACTCTGATTCAGTTGGTCTGGGGAGGGACTCCTAATCCTATCTCTTTAGGCAACACTCATTACTTCCATGAGCAATGATTGATCTTCTGCCTATACTCTTTCTCCTTTTTCTCTCCTCTCCCTTTCGATTTTAGAATATACCATTATATTTTTAGTGTTTTACTGGGTTCTGGTAAATATGCTTACATTTCCATTACTAATATTTGAATTGTCCATCTTAAATTATATTCCTATCTTAGGAGGCAGAATGTGTAGATGTTATAAAGATTCGAAGAGCCTACCCCACCTCTACCTCCATCCTTCCTCCTCTTAATTTCTTTTTGTTGTTGTGTTATTTCTACCTTGGAAGGCAGGAAATACTTAAATTCCTTCCTGTTACTCAAAGTCCCATTTTTGTTTTTATCTTAGTTCTGTTAGATTCTAGCATCAATGCTTACAATTGGTAATTTTGCCAGAATGTACCCAAGCGTCTCTTGGTCAGTAGGCTGCATCTTCTCTAGTAAGTTTTCTGAGGGGAAATCGTGGGAACAATATTGTCTGAGTTCTAGAATGTTCTAAACTGCTTTTTTTTTTTTTTTTAAGTAGTCTTCAGAGTTGAATGACATTGGCTCAATTTAAAATCTGCTCTATTATCTCCTGGCGTTGACTGTTACTGTAAGAAGGTTTGTAGCCAACCTGATTTTTTAATCTCATGAAAGACTTGCTTATTTTGCATGGGGGCCCAAAGGAGTCTCTATTTTTCTTGGAGGTCCAGTAACTTCATTAGGAATTTTCTAGGTGTTGAGGATTCTGAATCAGTTTAACCTGCACAGGTGGCCCTTTCAATATGTAGATCAAAGTTTCAAAACATGTTTGATGATAAAATTCTTAAACTGTGTGTTCTGATCTGTTACTTTGTCTTCTTCTTTGGAGACACCAGTTCTGCTTATGTTGGATCTCCATTTTCAGTCTTCTATAATTTCTCCTTAATCCTAATGAACTCTTTATTTCCTTTCCATTTCATTTCTGTCCACTTTCCTCATTTCTATCCTCTGTGTCCTGCACTAAGTTTTTCATCATGCATATCTGACCTTGCACCCGGTCTCAGGTCTGCAATTTTGTGCCGACTTCACTTCCCCCTCAATTTCCCTCCTGAGCACTACGCACATTTCATCCCCTCCTGTTGCCTCACCTACTCTTACCTGGATTTTGGCATTCCGACTTGGAAGTATTACTTCATGGATAAAGTGCTTCACTGAGATTTAATTTTTTTAAAAGTTCACGGTAAAATATTTATTTATAATGTTCATCTGTTCTCTGGAAACATTTTTATAGAGTATTCTTCTGTGCACACATTTTGCCCTTTTGTTATTTTTTTTTAGAATGTATCTATATGCTAATTGCTTTTTTATTATTTATCATCTAGTGAGCTGGGTTATAATGGGCCCAGGGTAGCATTCCAGGCTAGTTATTAGTCAGGACTGGAAGGCTTTCATCTCAGCTTCCCACAAAGATAACCTCCTTGCTTCAAGTAGGACTTCTCTGCATAATTCCATGTGCGGCTTACTGCCTCTATTTCTAGGTATAAATTTGAGGTCAGGGGTCGCCACAGAACTCACTCTTGGTCTCGCGCATGCTGTTCCAGGCAAAGGAGAGAACATTGCACCTTAGGCCATCCTGGCATCTAGGAATTTCATTTCAGGGCTTTCTGAGGATTGCCGCTGCTAGCTCCTCTCTCCTCAGCTTTTACTCTTTCCTCCCACAGAGCTCTTGCATTTACATATATTTTGGAATATTTCCCAGTGTTGACCAAAAATAGTTTGCCTGCTTTTTCTCTTCCTTTCCATTATTACTTTTTGAAGCTTTCTAGAGAAGAAACTGATGAATTTGTGTTGCCATGCTTGCCCTGGACATCCTGAAGGATTCTGTAGGTAGGAGAGTGTTTTTGATCAGATCTTTTCATTAGTAGTGCTCCTCTAATTGAAATACTGAGAATGCAGAGGGGTATGTCAGTAAGAAGCAGGAAGATCCAGTAAGAAGTCACTGCAGTTAACCAGATCAAATGTCCTGAAGGGTCTAATGGCACTGAACCAGGAGGGAAAAGAAAGGATAGATGTATGAGATATTGTGGTGGCAAAAATGCCCCAAATTAGTAAGAATTTGCTTGAACAAAGGGAAGAAAACTGTGATGGAGGTTTTGAGCCTGGAGAATTCTGCAGATAGGGGCTGTATGAACATAACTAGGAAAATCAGGTAGAAATCAACTTTTGGGAGAAAGATGATTTGTTTTTGTTTTTTAATATATGTTTATTTACTTATTTTTTAAAAAGATTTTATTTCTTGATTTGATGGATAGAGAGAGTGAGAGAGGGAACACAAGTAGGGGGAAGGGCAGAGGGAGATGTAGGCTCCCCGCTGAGCAGGGAGCCCGATGCAGGGCTCAATCCCAGGACCCTGGGATCATGGCCTGAGCTGAAGGCAGATGCTTAATGACTGAGCCACGCAGGTACCCCTGATATATGTATATTTAAAGACAATTAATTTGATTGAATTTGGGGTGGGGAGTGACACCAAGGGGAGTTGTCAGTAGGCAATTAGAAGAGGGGGCATGGAGGGAAGCTGGAGCTGGGCATGTCACTGGAGGTCGTCCATGCAGACATGATAGTAAAGACATGGTATTTTATAATTTTGACAGAAGGCAGAGGGGAGAAGTAAGAATGTCTGACAAAGGAGACAAGGAGCCATTAGAAATGTAGAGCACTCAGTGCTCTGAGGAAAGATAAAAATAAATACGATTACCATGCTTTATCGAAAGTCAGTCACATACTAGGCATTTTACATTTATTATCTCATGTAATACAAAACCCTGTACAGTGAATGTCTTTATCTCTACTCAGAAAACAGAGGCTCGGAGACATAAAGTAACGTGTAGAACCAGGCTGGAAACTGAATGAAGCCTTCTCTCAGGCTAGAAAAGAGTCACAGAGAGCAGGAGATAAAGTTGGGGGCGCCTGGGTGGCTCAGTTGGTTGGGTGTCTGCCTTCAGCTCGGGTTGGGATCCCAGGGTCCTGGGATCGAGCCCCGCGTCCGGCTCCCGGCTCAGTGGAGACCCTGCTTCTCCCACTCCCTGTGCCCCTACCCACCGCTTGTGTTCTCACTCGCTCACTTGCTCTCGTTCTATCTCAAACAAACAAATAAAAATCTTTTAAAAATAGGAGATAAAGTCAACACTGTCAAAAGCTGCTGAACGCTCAGGAATAATTATCATCATGGGGGTCAGAAGAGCACTTGGGGGTCCAGGTGTCCTGAAGCTGTGTGAGAAGAGCGGATGGGCGAGAATGCAGAAGACAGAAGTTTACAGACTGAGCCAGTGAGCCCAGAAGAGAGAAGCAGGAGGGCGGGAAGGACAGTTGGTGGGAAAGCAGATCACCTTTCAGAGCTGGATGGTTAAGAGGGGAAAACTAAGACGCTTCCTGGAGGGACTTGGTGGAGAGGGGACAAGGTCTCTGTAGGTGACAGGGAGCCTGTGCTGAGAGCAGAGACGCAACAGCAGTGGGCGAGGGAGGAAGTACAAGTCCATGGTGGGTCAGAACCCACAGCCTCAGGGCTGGAGACCAGCTGGCCAGCGAAGAGGAGACGGAAGGCTGAGAGGAGAAACTAATATTCCTTGAGGGGGAAAGAGAGCTTCGATGCAGCTCAACATGGAAAGTGAAGGAAGAGGGGACACCCCGTGCCAAGAGGGAGCGGGACTGAGAAGCTAAAGAGAAAGGACAGACGTGGAGAACGTGCCACAGGCTGAGGCCTTAAGGAGGGGGTATCCGAGCCGAGCCAGGGCCCCCGTGAAGTAAGACATCCCAACGATGGCACCAAAGGCCCCAAAGGCACATAGGACAGGGAATGTTTGTTTATTTAGGGACTTGAGATTCAGTGTTGGAGGACATTTTTTTTTTTTAATACCCTGAGGGTCACTCAATATTTCGGTGGCTCCTAAATGGAGCTGCGGACTCCCTCCAGGAGAGCTGCTAAATAAAAGTGGCGGGTGTGTCATCCGAGCTTGGTAGTTCAAGGATGATCCTGCTTGATGGACGGAAGTCGTGGAGGGGGCAGGACTGGCAGACCTCGCGACGTCCTGGGGGATGCCAGGATCGTCCGATCTGTAGGATGATACCACCCACCTCTCTATTAGTTGAGAAACATTTCTTCTTGTGGAGGGGTGGTCTTTGGACCTTTCTGTGTTTTATCTGAGGAATCCTGTCTGGGTTAAATATGTGTCCCGGGGATTCTGTTCGTTTCCATCAATTCACTTGTTTGTAGATATTGTGCCAAAATGCGACAGGGTCTCAGTCAATGAAAACCTAACCATCTATTCATTTAAAGACATCACATGAGGCACCTGGGTGGCTCAGTGGGTTAAAGCCTCTGCCTTTGGGCTCAGGTCATGATCTCAGGGTCCTGGGATCGAGTCCCGCATCGGGCTCTCTGCTCAGCGGGGAGTCTGCTTCCTCCTCTCTCTCTGCCTGCCTCTCTGCCTGCTTGTGATCTCTCTGTGTGTGTCAAATAAATAAATAAAATCTTAAAAAAGAAAAAAGATAAAGACATCACCTTCCCTGCGTGTATGAAAACCACAAAGGTGCAAGGGAACTAGCTGAAGGGCCCTGTCACGTGACTGGGTTGCTAGGAGACGGCTTCAGCGGTCCCCCAGGGCAGAGCTGCCCCCCCCCATCCTGGTGAGCCTCTCTTAGGGATGGGGCAGCTACATCGAGAAAAAAACCAAATTAAAGGCTTGAAACATGCACATAAAAAAGTAGATGAGATC
>NC_081565.1:79430388-79558551 GCF_022355385.1 Mustela nigripes | reverse complement strand
TTTTTTTTTTTTTTTTTTTTTTTTTTTTTTTTTTTTGCCTGCACATCCCCACACCCTTGGGCAAGCCCGTGTGGTCAGTGGCTATACGAATTATGGATTCTGACACTGGAGAAATCAGAGAATCTAATTCTCACTCCAAACTACCTGAGGCTTTGGTCTCGAACAAATCTTTTTATGGCTAAGCTTCAGCTTTCTCACGTACAGAATTAAAATTCAAAACTATCATCCAGAAGGTAGGAAACCAGCAGATTAGACGTGTAAAGAGCCCAGCACGGCGCCAGGCATATTAAGGACTCAACAAACACCCAAAACATTCAGTGAGTGGGTCAAACAGTATATAATATTTTTAAAGTCAATGTTTTAAATCATACTACCAGTAGATGCTCTTTAATGATACCAGCGGGTTTACAGAAATGCAAATCTATAATCTCTGACTAGATACTGCCAGGATGATAGAAGGTTCTGTTTCAAGAGAACATATTGGGACTAGAAATGCCAGATGTGGACGTCGAAGAAGGAAACATGGATGAGTCTTTTGGGCCATAAGCTCAGTGAAGTCCGCTCAACACTGTTCTCACCAACACAATACACACACCAAGAAAGACCCCCAGCTCTCAGCATTTATGAGTAAGACTCATCAACACTGGAAATGGAATGAAAAGCACTAAACCCCATCTCAGTTTTGTCTTCTATAAATGGAGACAGTACTACACAGGGTGGCTTCGGACTGAATGAGAATATATAGAACATATTGGTGTATCTCGTACCCGGAGCATCGTATGCAATAAGCAGACACTATACTCTTTTATTCTGGGTGTATGTGAAGGTCCTGTTTCGAAGTGCAGTGTTTGGGGGCGCCTGGGTGGCTCAGAGGGTTAAGTCTCTGTCTTTGGCTCAGGTCATGATCTCGGGGGTCCTGGGATGGAGCCCCGCATCAGGCTCTCTGCTCAAGCAGGAAACCTGTTTCCTCCTCTCTCTGCCTGCCTCTCCGTCTACTTGTGATCTCTGTCTGTCAAATAAATAAAATCTTTTTTTTTTTTTAAAGTGCAGTGTTTGAAATACTAATACTTGATTATTTGATTTTAATAGTAGTAACGCAAGAGTGGCCAAACGTTTTCTTTCTCCAATCCAACTCGTGGAGTTTATGAGAACTCATTTTTTCCCCTTCATGTTCAAGGAAGGGGAGAAGAGAGCAGGAGCCCCCATGGAGGGAAGAGAAAGCTGGTGTCTGTTTCACACAAGACTTTTAAGGCTTCTCCATCGACTTTCAGTGATACACAAACACGTTTACTGCTTGAGTAAAAGCAAAAGACTAAATTCTTCACGTCCTTTGGCAGAAGCACATCCTGATAGCCAGAGCTGGAGTTCTTCATAAAAAATAGTTTATCCCAAAGCACATACTAGTTCTCAGTTTATTTTAAAGATGAACCTTGGTGAACCAAGCTTTCTCTCTAACAGAAGTTTTCACAGCGTAGCTGCTCATTGGCCTGGTGCTGCTTCCCATCCCTCCTCAGCAGGGCCAGCCCCTAGGCATTAACGGTCACCACTAGGGCTTGAGAGGCTTTTCCAAGCTTCCTATAATAAACATTCTGATTTCGGGGTGGCGTTTTGTAAAGTGGAGTCATTCGCAAAAAGTAGGATCTCCCTGAATACAGGCTTTAAAAGTGGCTGTGGATGTGGAATTTTAGAAGTCACCATTCAGGATCCATCATTGGATCCTGACTGATTCAGATCTAACTGATTCAGAAAGATTCACCAGGGGATGCTAAAGCTAATGCCAGTTTTTAGTAACAGGGCCCGCAGAGAACAGGAGAAGCCTAGTAGGTACCACCTTAACCCAGAGACGAAAATTAGCATCAGCAACGAGAGCCATCAGGATCTGATGACGCACTGGAAGGAACACAGTGATGCTTCTGTGGTAAAAACAAGGGACCTGAATGCCGTCCTGCGGAGAGAGCAGACAGACTCAAATATTGAGAGAATCACCAAAATAATTGGCCTGGACTCTTCAAAAAACTGTCAAATCATGAACGACAAAGGAAGGAAAGAAGGAAACATCTGGCAAAATTTGATTAAAGTATGTGGATTAGGTAATAAGGTATTTGTTCCAATTGCATGAATTAGGTCACTGCACTCCTGTTACGAAAGAACATCCTCATTTGGAGGATATACCCAGGTCGTTAAGGGTAGAATCGGTGACAATGTGCGCATGCACGCGCACATACATGAATCCCTACATTTTCAATGGGGTAGCCATTATTGTTCCAATGTTACAGCTCAGGAAACAGGATCAAGAAGCAATTTTTAGTTGTCTGGGTTTGTCCTTTCCCTACTTATTTCCTAAAGTAGGTACCTTAGAACACTGAGGAGATGACTTGAGAAAAAAAAGCGGGGTGGGGAGTCGGGGAGAGTAGGATGAGCACATACACTGAGGGCAGACTGCATTAAATGAAATTAAGTTAGCTTCCGGCATGCTCTTTTATGTTACTATTCCTCAGTGTGCGTGCAGCTATGCGGCATTCCCTATATCATGGGCACATGCAACAGCTACTTTCAAAAAATTGTTATTTTATGTAATTTTGTCTTGACACTCAAATAGGTAGTATTTGCTTGAAGAATGGGATGTGCCTTACACTTCAGTCTCCTTCAGGTGTTAAGCCCCTAGTAGGTATTCAATAAATAAACCATGATCACTGGTTTCGTGATCAGCCTCAGCCTCCTATACGGTCTCCTTACAGTATTTCTTAGTTTTCCCTGAATTTTCATTCCTCCAACTTCCTGTCTCCACGCTAATATTTACATATAAACTGACCTTCAGATGCCCTGACGCTGACTTGTAATCATTAATAGAAACTCAAGCCTCCTGACGGCCTTTGATTACATTTGTGTAACTCTTCATCCTCCTCTGACCCAGGGAGGGGTCAATTTTGCAAAGAGCAGAGTCCTTAAAGGGTTTTTGAATGAGAGAGGAAAAATTGAATTTAAATAAGCGTCACATACCTGGCAGTTGGGAAAAATGAAAGGGCCCTAAGAAGTACATGAGGAAGCACCATGGCGTGTTAAATTATAGGTAATAAAATCATGGTGTCATAAAGAAAACCACTACGCAGACTTTGAAATGACTTTTCTCAACTGCAGTAGTTGCATTACTTTGTATTGCCTGGGATTGCACATGACCATGACTGCGTTTGGTAGCAAGCAGAAAGTGGTCTGCTAACTTCTTGTAGTTTTATGAGACAGAAATTTTGATATCGTTGCAAAACAGATCTTGAGCTTTAGCACATAAATGTAAGAAGGCACGCACTGCTGCATTTTTCAGACTGAACTGATGACTGATACATCAGTATCAGATATGACCCTTTCATAGCTCAACTCTCTGCAGAGAACCTCAAACCTTGCTAGATCCCAACTTTGATACGAGATGATTGTCACACGACTGATATATTTTGGATACAAGATGGAATGTGGGAGGGTAGTTTCTGGGGAGGAGAGATGGAGGAGTGCTGAAGAGGTGAGTGACCATCTTGAAGGCTACTTTTATGAAGTCTTAGCTACCAGAGCAAGGAGAAAGAAATGGCTATTGGCTCTCTTCCATGCAGAGACAGCTCCTGGGTACCTCCTGCATGTAGTAAGTTGCTGGGTGCTATGGGAGGGATTAGTCCCCAGAAGTATAGTCTTTTCCCATCTTCTTTTCATAAGCAACTATTTTGATCTTGCTTCCATTTGCTGCCTAGGCATCTGGACTATCATTTATTCCCTTACTCTCTTCCACCTGTTACAATCTTCCACCGCTCTGTTACTGCGGTTCTCAAAGTACAGTCCCCTGGAGCAGTAACATCGGCATCAGCGGGAAATCTGTTAGCAGTGGAAAGCGTCTGGCCTCACTGCAGATCGACAAAATCAGAATATTTGGCGGCAGGTGGTCAGGGAGGAGAACCGAGCAGCAGTCTGTGTTGTAACAAGCCCTCCAGGGGCTTCCAACGCAGACTGCAGGAAGAGCCACTGCCCTCTTGGAAACCACACTCGTCAAGTTCAGTAATGACCTCTGCTACACCAAATCTAGGAGTCTTTCCTCAGATCGGATCCTTCTTTACCTCTGAGCATCACACTATGTCCACGTTTCACATCACGGCTGGAGACTTTCTCCTCCTCGGTTTCCTGTGGTTTCATACTACCCTGACTCTCTTCGACTCTCATCAGCCCTTGATCTCTTTCACTGAGACTTTCCCCCCCATTGTCTGGCATTCTGTTCAGTTCAACCTCGTCTCCTTTCACTTTCTACGTTCTCCGGTGAGGATCTGAGTCACCTCGGTGATCTCAAGTATTTATTTAATTACAGGAGTTTTAGAATTGTGTGTTTTTTAAAAAAGAGTTTATTTATTTATTTGACAGAGATCACAAGTAGGCAGAGAGAGAGGAGGAAGCAGGCTCCCCGCTGAGCAGAGAGCCTGATGGCCGGCGCGATCCCAGGACCCTGGGATCATGACCTGAGCCGAAGGCAGAAGCTCTAACCCACGGAGCCACCCGGGTGGCCTTAGAATTGTGTTTGTTATCCAAGCCTCTGTGTTAGTCTGCACGTTTGTGTTTCAGATTGCTCGCAGGGAAATGCCATCCCCATGTTCCATGGCCTCTTAAAAGGAAGACACGGAAACCCAAACACCCCATCCTCACCACCCCCAAAGCAGCTGCTCTTCGGCTCGCCTAGTTCTCCCTCGACTCTCAGACAAGAACACTCGGAGACTCAGACTCATCCATGGTTTTAATTCACTCCGTGACCAACGACTCACCGAGTCTTGCGGAGCCTCTGTACCTTCTTTCTGCCACCTTGGCCTTTCCACCACCTTCCCTGTAGTCCAAGCTTCTAGTCTTCTTCCACTTGAGCTTTTTCCCTCATAATTGCTACTAAGTAATTTTCTTAATGCTACTAAGATCATTATTTCTCAGTAATGTATCATTATCAAGACATTCAAGGATGCTGTGATAGGGGCCGCGGCCTTCTGCGTCAAATCTTCATTCGTCATCCTGACACGTGCCATTATTTGATCCGTGACTCCTCACTTTCCTTCCAGGTTTAGGTCATGCCACTCCTTGTGAGATGACAGCCAGGCTGGGAGCCTCCCCACTGAAGAGTCTCCAGGCCTATCACGTCTGTAGCTCTGCACCTGCACCTTCTAACGCTCTCACCCAACCTGCAGCGTCATCTCAGCTCTCTTCCGTGTCTCCTTCTTAGGTGTCCCCCATCTGGACATTACCTTTACCCTATTTTCACCTCCTTTATACCCCTCTCAGGGCAGGTGACCCACCGGCAGGCCACTCGACTAATGCATACGATGCCCCCTCATGCGGTTAGATTGTAACCTCCGTGAAGACAGACGCTGAGACGGTCTTGAAGTTTTCCTTCCTCCCTTCAGTAACTAGTGCCCAATCTGTCAGGGGAAAGACGCTTAATAAATACTTGGGTTCTGAGTTCTGAGGAAAATGAATAGCTAAGAGTCCCTAAAATCAGGAGTTCTATAATCAAATAATTGGGGGAAATAGAATAGACAAAAATACACAGGGTTCTTGCCTGTATGACTTCCTAGGTCTTTCCACTTACTAATGTATGACTTTCCAGAGGGGTCCGCAGCCCGAGCTATTTCCTACACTTCTCTGAGCACAGCCCTCTTTTATCCCCGAGCATCGTGTAGTAACAGCATTGCGGACAAACTCATGCCAGGGAACACTGTGAGCTTTTAAATAAAAAACTAAAGGCAATTTTAATATTCAGGACCGTAGAAATGAAAAAAAAAAATTAGCTAGCCTGTAAAATGGCAAGAAAGGGGGCATTTCTATTTTAAGCCTCCAAAATATTATCTGCTTCACAGACCCCTCTCCCAAGAGGATTTCCCCGACTCTCCGTATTTGCTGACTGTTTCCAGCTCTGCGCCCCCACCAGCCAACACCCACCCCTCTTTTCTATTCTCACTTTGTGAGACACTTCTTTTCTGCAGGGATCTTCTTAACAATCCCAGGAAGGTGGAAAAGAGAAAATTAACTACACGTGTAACTCTCAGGCCCTTACAATTTACAATGGATTTACCACAACTTGAAAGTGTTGCCAAAGCAACATATATATTAAATAGATATTTGCATGTGGGCCCAGAGTAAGAAACTGATTACAATGGAGTGAATATTCTATCTGGACTTAGATATTTCATAGTTGCGGCCCATCTTTTTTGCCATGACATTTACTTAAGAAATGTTCCTAATAATAATTTAAAATAATTTAAAATAAACCAAATATCGCTTGAGTTCCACCCAGATGCCCAAATAATCTTACCCTTGTATCCTCAAGAACTGCCCCTCCCAGTATCTTGAATGCAAAATACAAGCTGCATTTTCAATGTTTCTGAGGATGAATTCCTCAGGACTGTTCCTTCAGGGAAAGAAGAGAGAGAGAGAGAGACTGTGTGTGTGTGTGTGTGTGTGTGTGTGTGTGTGTGTAAAATAAATAAAATTGTTTTCCAATAGATGGAGAGGGTTCCAAATTAAACCCACATATGGATATCTCCTTGGCAACTTGGAATCAAGATAATTGGATTAGTGGGAATTACTGACTATGTAGATAAATAAATAGTTATACTCTTTGATCATTCACGGACCTTTATTTTTACAAGTATCCCAGTTTTTGTTGGTTTTCTTCAAATGCTTTAGCCTGAACTGATCATCAGGTAAGAAAATTTTAATGATTCTTTTTCCTGAAATTCTTATGAAATATTTTACTTGAATGTCTCCTAATCAAGATCCTTCATTAAGAATCTAGACATGGCACAAGTAGGGTTAGAAAGAATTCAATTGATGAGTTGATATTGTACATGGACTGAAATATTCTGGTAGAAAGGAAACTGTCCCCAACTGCTGCAACTTTGATTATCCTCTAGATAAGATAAACACTGCTCATTTGATTACTTGGAGAAGATGCAAGCTGGTCTGCTGGGTCACCCCATGCCAGAACTCCTTCCTCCACGATCAGAGAAGGAGAGCAATGGCTCAACCCAATGGGTCAGTCTGACAGTCAGAATTATACAACTCCAAGTTTATACATATGCAATCACAGAAAATCACTGCCTCCTAAACGAAAACCTACCGGTTGCATTCTTCTAGAACAGAAGCGTGTTAAGGGCAGATAATCTAACTCTCTCATTCACCGATAACTAACTGATGCTTTATAGATAGCCTGAATGGTAGGTGCTTAAAAAGTCTTTGTTGAACAAATCTTGTCTACTCTGCTCATATCACTATTCAACTCTAATAGATTCTTAACCTAAGATGATATTGACACTTTGGGGGGGAGGAGGGAGAAGAGTAGTATTTTCATCACCCCATTCTGCATACAGCTTCAATCAATGTTCTACTCAAAACAGGTGCTTGATATTTATTTTTTAAGTGAAAGGATAGCTAAAACTATCTTTTAACTTTTTTAGAGCATTTAGTTATTGAATTACCATGTCCCTTTATGCCAAATAAGTGAGTAATTCTGTATAATAATATATTATTATGTATTATACTATACATAGTAAATATGTATAACAATATAATAAGTATAATAAGTAAATTATGCCAAAGAAATAAGTGACTCAAGTGCTCAAGAGGTTGGCCTTCACTTAGGGGCACAGAAACTGGCCTCCAACCCTCCTGTCTTTGGGAGTACTTCACTCTGGGCCACTTACAAAGTACCCAACCCTTCCCTGCAGGCACGCTGGGCAGTGCGTGCTTTTAGCAACAGTCCTGTGGCTCTCCTCGACCATGTAAATCAGGAGAATGCCTACTTGCTTCTGCTTCCTCTCTGCATACTTTGTTTATCACTCCAGCCAAAGTGGCCAGCCTTGCCTCAAGCCTCAACATACCTCCCTTGGTTTTGTGATTTGAACACTATGTTTCACTTACTTAGAATCTGAGTCTTGCCCTGAAAAGGATAAAGACAGTTGCAGACCATCCAACTCAGGCATGGAAACTGCAGGTGACTGAAAAGCAGTGTCCGATTTTTGAGGCTGCCTCGGAAAGCAAAACTCTCACTCTGATGCTCACGTGAGAGGAATGTCAAGATGTATTTCTGTGGGGTATTAAGTAATGGAAGGGACTGGAAATCACTCATTGCTAATGTGAAAAAGGACATATGATTTTTCATCAGGCATCTGAGCTCTGGCTCCAGCCCTGCCTGCCTGCATTAGCCATTACGAGATGAAAGCAGATGGAAATTATTCATTCCCTCCAAACTCATGTTCTTAAAATGCCATCTTACAAAATAGCCTCCCCACAATCTTTCACGTCCAGGGAAATGGGACAAATGAGTCTTTCTCCAGAGCAGCTGGAGGAGCCTCACTTTCTTTACCATTTCCTTGCTGCGCTAACATCTTCGGCACTGTCCTTGGTCATGTGTCATGGACACTATAGCTGCCTCCACCTCTTATTCCAGAAACCAATATTGCACTGCATGTTAAGGGACTAAAATTTAAATTAAAAAAATAAATGACTCCAGCTCACTTATCTTTTCATCCTGAAGCACACTCTGAGTCCTCCCGCCCCAAGGGCTGTCCTGACCTGTCCTACTGGCTTGATGGTCTTCCAACACCCAGGTCCCATCTTGCACCCAAAGATGCTCAGAGTCGTGGCCGTAGAGTTAAGAACTCATCTTTTAGTGTATGGGAACACTATCTAATAATGCTCTGACATTGTCCATATCTGAAATGTAGGTTGTAGTCCCTGAAACATTATTTTATAATTAAACCTGAAATCAAATTAACCAATTCCTATTGGTTTTGTGAGGAGAAGGGGGAAAGGGTGGCTCCAGGGAACCCACATATGCCAGTAAGGGGGCATATGTGTTGCCAGGGTTTGGGAGGAGAAGGGAGGAAATGGCCAAACAAGAAGGTTCCAAAAGAGACTGACACCTTGCCTGGCTCTGCTGGACTCACACTCTTTGAAGGCAGAGGGGGCACTGAGGTGGGATGGCAAAAAACTATAAGTTCCAGACTCCCAGTGGCATAGATTGAAGTCTCATTTCCTTCACTTCCCAGCTCTATGAGTCTGGACAAGTTACCCCACTCTCTGAGACTCAGTTCCCTCATTCATGACCTTGGGGTTAATAAGAGCCTCTCTTTGAATCTTCCATACAATACTGTGCCTATAATCAGCAATACAATGTACTGTATACTTAAATTTTTGTTAAGGGTGGATCTCATGTTAAGTGCTCTTAACAATCAAAATCAAAATTAAAAAAATCAATTTAAAAAACCCCCATAAAACTCAACTAAACAAAAAGCACTCCAAGTTATTTTGAAACTTCAATAAAATAATGCAAAGTGGAATAACAACTGGGGTTGGAACACAAAAGGTGCTCATAAGCTTTATTAATTATTTTCTATAAAGTCCCCCCTCAGCATCACACACATAATAGGAAACAATGCAGACGGGAAATTGTTCTATGGGGATTGTGACTTTTTCATCATTGTTTTGCTGATGTGAAGCATGCTACTTGGGACCTAAGAAGCTCTCAACTAAAATTTATAAATGTGAATGAGATGTACCAATTATCTTTTTGTGAGACTCACATAGGTCTCATAAAACACACCTTGGTACCAGGGAATTTTAAAAATAAATAGAAACAAAGTACAATTTGTACTTTTAAGAAGGGCAGCGATAAGGTACAATGTTGCTTATAGAAAAGGAAGTATTTCTCAGATGCGTCCTGGAGTCCCTGTCATGTCAGACGAAACACAGGAAAACCACAGTAATAGAAGGGGGGAAAAAAAAAGGACACATAGAAAACAAAACAATGTATCTTGGGTTATTAAAATGCACTTATTATTGTATAATTCAGTAAGAAAAATTGTGTCCTATTTAACACCAGCTATATTTTACCACACAAAATATCCTATCTTAATATACTACTTGTTGACCAGAAGTGTCACTTTCTTAAAACACTTCTGTTTACATATCATACGCAAGTGTATCCACAACTCTGATGTACAAGGATTGTTCAGACCTTTGCAAATGGGCCCATGCCAACAGAACACATGCCGGCCGCCATACTGAATGAACTAATATTAACTCAAGCTGGTCGTTGATGTCTCTGGATATCACTTCACAGAAGAGGGAGGGCTTCAGATAAATGCATAATTCAGTAAGGTAATTCAGGAATTACTTACCAGTAATTCAGCACTGGTAAGATGGGATTGGGGGAAGGCCAATGAAGAAATGGACTTCATTTCATGAGAAACGAGTCTCTCACATCCATAGGCTTTAGTATCCTTATCTATAAAACAACAGACTTAGACCCAGGCAGTGCTTCTCTAACTGTCTCTACTGGCCTAGGCAGTTCTGGTATGGTGGAATTATGACTGAGCTGGGCTTTGGGTCTTCTTCAATCTGGAAAGCTTCCATTTTTTTTTTTAATCTGTCTTAATTATTAGCTTGTTATAGTAAGACTTTCTTTGAACAAAGTATTAAACTATTAAAAAAATCTGTAAAGTCGGTGGTGGACTAAGCAAATTAATTGGTTTGCATTTAATCAGCAGGTCTTTGAGCCTCTAAGACTAAAAATGTGTAAGTGCTGGGGCGCCTGGGTGGCTCAGTGGGTTAAGTCGCTGCCTTTGGCTCAGGTCATGATCTCAGGGTCCTGGGATCGAGGCCCGCATCGGGCTCTCTGCTCAGCAGGGAGCCTGCTTCCCTCTCTCTCTCTCTGCCTGCCTCTCTGTCTACTTGTGATCTCTCTCTGTCAAATAAATAAATAAAATCTTTAAAAAAAATGTGTAAATGCTTTGCAATTTACTAAATACACTAAATTGTATGCATGGTCTCGCTTCAACACTGTTGTGAGGTCAATGTTATCTTCCCCTCCATTTTGAAGATTAGGAAGCTTGTTGAGGTCAACCATGGACCTAAAGATACACAGGTAGTTGACACAAGAGCACAAGTGTTCTGGTCCCAAGGGCAGTGTCCGTCCCCCACAGTGCACTGCCTCACCCATGTAGGGGACGCTCCCACTCAGAGGGCACAACACCTGAGAGGAGAGAAAGGAAAGACAGGCAGACTGTTTAGTCTTATTCTGCATTGTAAATATGCCCCGAGTATCGAGGCCAACAAGTCATTTGGCTGTTTCCTTCTTCTGTCACCACGGATTATCACAGAACACACAGTCTGGGTGTTCATTTCTATCATCATTATCTAGGGGATAGGGGGAAGTGCTTAATTATCATTTAATCTCACCTCCATTAGTATTCAAGTCTAGCGCGTCCTACCCGCTTCTGTACTACATCTCTTAATCAAATGTATGCCTGACACTGGAATAACCAAGTCAGAAGGAGAAGAAAGCCAGGCATGGTGAAAGAGAAAGTATAAAGGCAACACACTCGCCACTGGCAGTTGGATCTGTATCACATGAAGAAGGAAAATTTGGGGCACAATGTAGCGTCATGTTAAAGAAACATGTCAATGTGTTTTTGTACTTACTCCCATTTCATAGCAGGGAAATGAAATAAGTTAAAAAAAAAAAAAAAAAAAAAAAAACTTGGCCAGGGTCACCTGGGTGGCTCAGGCTGTCAAGCGTTCTGCCTCTTGGTTTTGGCTCAGGTCATGATCTCAGGGGCTCGTGAGATCAAGCCCCGTGTTGGGCTCCCTGCTAAGCATGGAGTCAGCTCGAGATTCTCTCTCTGTCCCTTTGCTCCTCCACCCACTCACACACTCTCTCTCTCCCTCTCTAGAATAAATAAAATCTTTAAGAAGAAGAACAACAACAACAACAAAAACCCCAAAACTTGCCAGTCACACAGGTAGTAAACAGCAGATCAAGGACACACAGTCTCATCCAAGTAGATGTTTAATATGAAGTTAAAATTGAGCTAGAGGAAGGAGGTATGAGCTCATTAATCCAAACTGAGCAAAACTGAATGTATTGTACTGAGAACCCAGATCTAGTTCTTAGATGCTCATTGGGATGAGACTTGGGATAGCAGCTGGGCTTAGGGTACTAATTCTTAGGAGCCAGTAGTACCTTCCTGAACTGCCATGTTGAGAAAGGATTCTGAGGTCTTGACCCACACTAGCAGGAAAAAGTGCCATGTTCAGTGAGTCATGTCTAAGGAGGGGGGGGGGGTCTAAGTGGGAGTGAGGACACAAGTGCTCCGGAGTTCATGAACTTTACCTACTGGAATCAGAAAATAACTATACTCTCATCGCAAATACTTTACAGTAATTCTTAATCATGACAGTTATACTGAGCTTTCTTCTACTTCTATTCAATAACCAAACCAAAAACCATATATCTAGACAACCCTCTAATTCCAAGTATCTAGGAGTTTTTTGCCAAAGTCCAAGATACCAACATCTGCTTTCTTCAATACACAAGCAAAACACAACTCACTTTCACCAGATAAAATAAAATTCCCCTAAATCCATGTGAGACAATAATTTCTCTTTTTGAGTGAAATGACCATCAACAGCTCTATTTTCATGGCAAAAAAGAAAAAAAAAAACCCCAAAAACCAAAACCAAAATAAATAAATAAATAAATAAATAACCCCCACAAAAACCATTATTACAAAAAACAAAGTGACAAAACATTTACACCTCTCCCAAGTGGTTTCGGTGACTCTCTTGGCACCAATGATGCACATGAAATCTTATAACCTGCAAACCAATGTGTCTCTTCCACAGAATCATGTTATAGGGGCAAGAAAAAAAAAAGGAGCAGACGGAGAAGGAGGAAGTCGTTGGCCTTGCAGTAGATGTTTAGAATCTTGCCATTAACAACCTGAAGGGACTTCAGGATCATTTATTTCAACTCTCTGCCCAAGAACAGTGTGATGGAAGGCGGAGACACACTGCCCTCTGCAGATGTCCGTGCAATCCTGGGTCTCTCACGCGAACTCATTCTGCCTGATTATCCTCATGTCCACAGAGCTGCCCATCTCATTTCCCATCACATTCATTTAAGTGCTAATGTCACAGAAATTCTGAAGAAGACGTGTCCCAGAAGTGAAAAGATTTATTGCTAAATACACACGCAGAGTTGGCAGCCTTGAGAATGGAAGGTCGTCTCTCAAGGTTTCGGTGGCAGAGGATGAGGGCCGACTTGCTTACTGTGTATGAAACACAAGATAATGAAAGAGGTACAGATGCCATCTATAATTCCACAGCCCAATTTTGACCAACGTGTGCTATTTTTTAGCTCTGCTGGAGATTAGCGAAGTCTTCTGACAATCTGAAAACATTTTAGAATTTCTGTTTAAGTATCACATTGCTTCTCAGTGGCGTGGACTTGGCAAGTGAAGCTTCTTTCTAGTATCTGTTCTGCCTCCTTTCACTCCCCAGTCAGGATGCCCCCAGCAGACGGGAGCCAGACTAAGCTACATAATGATGGAGATCGGTCCAGCAGCCTCCCCTGCCCATGGGGTAGATGTACCAAAACCATCAATACGGAAGATTGGCCAAACCTCACAAAATGGGGTGCAGGATCTTCAGATACTAGAATGGGAGAGATTCCAGTCAACCCAGGAGCTCCAGAGTCAAAGAGGACTTGTGGAAGAATCACTGAATTTTGGAGCTGGAAGAGGCCTTACAATGGTGGCATTCAAACTTTTAAGTTCACTTAGCGGGTGTAAACCCTAGCTCTGGCCCATACTAGCTGTGCTAGCCGCAGTCGACATGTGTATGCCTTTGGCATGCTGTGTGACCCCTGAACCCCCGCTAGCTGTTAACTATCTCTAGCAGCCTCTGTAGGTCAGAGAGGAGGTACTTGGTCAAAAAATGGGAAGGGGTCTGACCAAGACTACCCAGTCAGTTGTGCAGAGGCTAAAGGAAGAGAACGGTTCTGAGGAGGGGCAGCAGCCTGATTTATGGACTGGCTTGAGCAGTTGCCCACATTCTGCGTTCTGCGTCTTTGCTTATGCAGGAGCCCTCTATGGAACTCTCTTCCCTCTTGTAGGAAGCCACACACCAGCAATGTTCCTCCATAGCACCAAATCCTCAAGTTCCCGGAATTAGTTTATTCTGCCCCTTGAGGCAGACAGAGTAGTTGTGAAATGAATGGAATTTAATTTAGCTCAGCATTGGTGTGGGTCCATACAGTAGCCCCGGGTGCCATGTTGCTTTTTAACATTCGTGTTATGCTTGCTCGGAAACCATCCATTCTATCCATTCACCAAACATTCATGGAATGTCTCCTCTGAGGCTAACACTGTGCTAGACCTTATGTGTATGAAAAGGACGTATTCCATTGATATCTCCATGGTCCCAGTAATAAAGTAGCTCATGGCCTTCCCAGTGGAGATGCTCAAAGGTCTCACTGGTAGATCGGCAGCAGCAGGGACTGGGACTGGGGCAGGAGGACAGCTTTGGAGTCAAGCAAACTCACCTCCTTTATATAACCTGAGGACAATAACAGCATCTTCTAATGAGTTCTTATCCAGTTACTGTGAAGATTTAAGGAAATGACACACAGACAGCATGGCGCACATGCTTCGCAGCTAGTAAGCACTCAGTAAACGTTAGCCCTATTTGTGGTTTAAGCAGTGAGTTGAGAATACACTTGGAGGTTCCAGTTCATTGGAAAACTACGTGAGGAGGTGAGGCATTTAGTTACTACCATTAGGTTGTGCTTCTACTACTTGGGAGGGTAGCTGGCCAAAAATTTACTGGGTTGAACAGAGTTACATTTGAAGAAACTTAATCAGGCAGGTGGATAGGAGAGCACAGAGAATCAAGTCGAGGAGACCAGTTATAGAAATAATAATCTTGGCAAGAGTTAGTGGGAACCTAAGGTAAAGTCAGTGCAGAAGATTTAGAAAATAACAAAGAGGCGGTCTGAGGATAATTAGACACCACTGGTGATGGAGAATAAAATAGAGAAAATTAGAGGTGTCTGCAAGATTTAAAATATTGCACCTAGAAAAGGAGACAATTCAGGATGAGCAAGAGAATCAAGATGGAGAAAGAGAAGGTTTCCAATTTCCTATTTTTTCAGCATATGTTTATATATCCAGGATTTGTGAGTGGCCAAATACTGTTCAACACACATCCTTTCTTATATCCAAATGTCACGTTTTTCCAAAAGCACATCACAGCTTCAGCGGGATCACAGTTCAAATGTACGCATGTCCAGGCAGTGTCACCCACTGCTTTGCACTACTGGCCTGATACAGCATAAACCCTCCAGCCTCAATGCTTGCTCTCTCAAAGGAACTGATGATGTAGATGGACGTCCTAAGAGTTCAGATCTTCGCGCCAATTTCTTGAAGACAGTGTCACATCTATTGGTGCTGCTACAGTTCAAGGTGAGTGTGTCCTTCTGAGTTCGCAAATGAATGTGGATTGGAATGAGTGACTTCGAAGTAATCCAGAATAGTTTCTGTTCCTGACAGAGAACAGAGTTGAAGGAGAATACCTCTTTCTCAACCTCCTCTCAACTCAACATCAGAAAGCCACTCCTTTTCCCATGTACCATTTATAGAAATAACCCTTGTAGATTTAGCTATCATGCATTGAGGGCCTACTGTATGCCAGACATTGTACAAAGCACTTCAGAGCAACAGCTCCTCTTACTTCCTTAGTTTCCTATCAGGAAACTGCCCCCATTTTACAGAAGAATGGAGTAAGACCTAGAGAAACAAACTTGTCCAAGGCCACTCAAGTAGCTAGTGTGAGAGCCATGATTCAAATCAAGTTCAAAGGAGTATTAAAAGAACTTATGTAGGGGATGAAATTTTTTGCAGACTAGAAAATTGGGACTAGAACTGAGGAAGAATATATTACGTTCCAGTGTTTACAAAGTACTCATTAGCTGTGAATGGAAATTAACATCAATCACAGCATGCTGCCTCTTGCAATTTTTTCATATGTTCAAAGGAAATCTAATTTATTAGTTTCAAAACTTCAGAATAGGATGATTATTTGACTCTAATTCTTAGGATGCAGTGCAAAGTTAGAGATAATTAGGTACTCTTCATGGAGATGAAGATTAAGCTTGTGGTCTAGTCGGTGGGTCACGCTGAATTTTTCCTTTCCAGGAGCACTTAATGGCATGTATTTGCACTGAGTTGTATCTCCTGAAATTCACGTGTTAAAGTCCTAACTCTTCATACCACAGAATGTGACTACATTTGGAGGTAGGATCTTACAGTGACAAGGCAAAATGAGGTCACGAGGGAAGGCCCTAATTCAATTTGGCTGCTGTCTTGACAAGAAAAAGAAAATTCTGTCTTGACAAGAAAAATAAAATTCCTTGACAAGAAAAAGAAATTCAGACAAAGACAGGCACAGAAGGAAGACCATGTGAAGACACGGGGAGAAGAAGGCCATCTACAGGATAGGAAAGAGGCCTCAGAAGAAACCAACCTTGCTAACACCTTGACCTCAGTCTTCTATCCTCCGGAAGAGGAGACAATACATTCCTGTTGTGTAAGCCACGCCATCTGTGGTCTTTTGTAACAGCAGCCCTAGCAAACTAATATGGCATGCTTGGAGTTGTCCACAGTTGAGAACCTGGGCTCCCTTGTGAGGAAAATCATATCAGCATATTTATTGAGAAGGATGAAATGGTGAGAAGAAATGCTTTGGAGGTTCCAGGGTGTTCTCTTTTAGGTAAAAAACAAAACAAAACAAAATAAAACAAAAACAAATAAAAAGAAAACAGAGGAAGGGGACAAAAGATTCTGATCTGCAGCAACACTGTCATTTTAAGTCTCCAGGCACCCATGCGATGAGCTCGTGAGGCCCTTTACAGAGACCTGGACTTCCATGCCCCTCTTGGTGCTTCTGTGCCTGACCAGGGGGTCCCTGCCACTCTCCCCCTGCCTCTGAAGGGTGGGGGGCTGTCAGCTCCTCCCCTCTGCACCTTCCCCTGAAAATCTTTCATGACAGTTTTCATTCCATTGAGTCTCCTCTTAAACAGAGCATAGCCTCACCTCAGCCTGATGGCTGTCTTCTTCTGCTTCTGTATGTGAAGTCACTCAGATAAGAAAGTGCTCTCAGCAGGCTCAGCTAAACTGCTGTTCAGTTATATCGATGTGGTCTCATGGATTTAATGCATTTGCTGTCTGCCTTGCTCCTGGATCTCTACCTTTGTTCCCACCTATTTGAGAGGTGTGCCATTTTTATTTTTTTTCCAGACAGACCTAACAAAGGCAATGATTTCTATTCATGGAGTTTCTACGATGTGGCCAACACTTCAGATTATTAGCTCTAATCCTCAAACCTGTCCTTACAGTTAAATATGATCACTTCCGTTTTATGGATGTGAAATATAAGACTTGAAAGAGGCCATAAAGGAGGTGAAATCTGAATAAAGTCCTGACAGTAAAACCCAGCTTTTTCTCTCTGGACATACTATTTTCTAACTGTGGTCATTCCCATGTCACTGCCACGATGTTGATCATATCTGCCTACTGCCCGTACTATTATTTATTTAACACTTTCCTTCCAAGTTCTACCTTCATGTTGTTTCAAGCCATACGCAACAACTGTATTTTTATGTAGCTTAATGCAACAGCTATACTCCTTAAATATTCATTAAAATGAATACAACATTACATTTTACATGAATACGCACTAAAACAAATAAGCTCATGAGCTGAATAAAACATGAACAACCACATAAAACCTAAAACTGTCCTGTGTCACCCCCGGTATAGATATCATACTCTTGGAAACACACTACAAACCGGTACTACTTAGGAACAGAATGAGCGTAGGGCAGGGCCCAGCACAAGCCGTGATGTTTTCCCAGAACCACGAGTCATGCATTCTAAGCAAGCTGTGCAGCCTCCTGGCAGGATCTTAAAATCTAGAGCTTTGCCTAATGGGTACTGCACTTAATGCTTTATTATTATTATTATTATTATTATTTTTAACTAGACTCCACGCCCAGTGCGGAGTCCAAAGCAGGACCTGAACTCAAGACGCTGAGCTCAAGACCTGGGCTGCGATCAAGAGTTGGAAGCTTAACCAGCTGAGCCACCCAGGCGCCCTGGCTTACACTGTTTTTGAAGTAATCGGCTGCACTCTCTTCGTCTCCTATTGATTCTTGAGCTCCACAGTCCCTGTTGATATTGATAAGGGAATCAGGAAACCAAAGGAGGGCTGACCCAGCCCAGCTGCCTAGTTGTACAGAGACTGGCTTTATAGGCCAATCGAACGCAAGCAGTTCTTGGAGAGGTCAGCCTCCTGTCGGGCAGAGGGAACAGATTTCAGGAAAGTAGGATACAGTTGGGTCCACCTGCTAAATCTTGTGCCTGTTTCCCAAAATATCTCCCTCTCCGCCTGTCTTTGAAGTCTTGAAGTGCTGCTGTAATAAATACATTTCTATGTCATGTGTGGGAAATTTCCAGAGTCCCGTATTAGTTTATAAGTAACCTGTAGGAAAAAGAACACTCCAAGTCATTACTACCTATACTCTGCTAGTGGTTTTCGGTGGTAGAAGGGGCTTGGGAACAGAAGGACTCGACCAGGCTTGGGGGACGGGTATGTTAAAGTGAAGTGCCTCCTTCCCTCCTCTGGGCTCCTAGACAGAATTCCTCCCTCTCCCCACCTCCCTCTGATCTGGGGTTTTCCTGTGCTGTCAGGCATCCCGCCACCAGGACCAGGAACTTCTCCAACAGGTCCAGGCCCCCTGCTTGCAAGGGTGTCTATACAGTCAGTATAAACAAGTCTGTGAGGTCTCTTTTTAAAAAGTTAATACAATCTTAGAGCATGTTAACACGAAAGTGGTTTCCGGAACAAGGGAGCTAACATTCTCCGTGTTGGACCCAAGTCAGAGCAAATGTGTGGTGCTGGGCTCCGGCATCACACTTGCAGCCTACTGCCTGTGAAAGTTAATTTTATGGCTGCTCAGCTAGACAAGAGCATGAGTTATTTCATCAAAGAGTAACTCAGGTGTGGCTGTGAAGGTACTTTGTTAACACGTACAATCAGCTGAATTTCGGCAGTTTACCATCAATAATGGGGGGATGGCGGGGGGCTCCTCCAATCAAGCGAAGGCCAGAAGAGCAAAACCGTATTTCACAGGAAGAAGAAATTCTGCCTCAAGGAGACACCATCAATGCCTGCCTGAGTTCCCAGCCTGCCAGACCTGATCCACAGACTTTGGACTTGGCAGCCCAGAGAATACCATGAACCAATTCCTTAAAGTAAAAAAAAAAAAAAAAAAAAAAAAAAATTAAAAAACCCAACATCTATCCCATTGGTTCTGCTTCTCTGGAGAGCTCTGATGGATCTGCGGCCCATTTGGAGCACGTGTGCAGAGAGACAGCCAAGACTGCGAGGGGTCCGGAAAGCAGCGGGGCTGGAAACACCAGTCTGTTAATTTGAGGAGTGGCTGACAACACTACACATGCTTCTTCTGGAAGGAGGAGGTCCGAGCGTGATCAGACAGCTGTCTTCATACATTTAAAAGGCTGAAATGTGGAGGAGGCATCAGACTTGTTCTGTGTTACTCCAGAAACCAGAATTTGGCCCTAAGGTTAGAGGTAACAGCAGGCAGATCTGGGATCAACAGTTTTAAGAGTCCGCACTAACGGTTTGAGAGCCACCAGCTCCCAAGGGAAGGGATTTCCAACAGAACAGAGATATGTGGAAAAAACTTAGAATAAGGACTCCTTGGTTAGGGGAGAGGAAAGAGCTCGGAATCAGCAAGGATTCATTTATCAAGGGCTTCCTGTGTGCTAAGCACTGTGCTTAGTACTTCATACATTTGATTTCGCCACATCAGCCTTCCAACTCCTAAGGTGGCCTTAGTGTATCTTCACTTTAAAGACTGGAAAAATAAGGCCCTTGGAAATCCGGTAACTGGTCCAAAGTCATCCACCAAGTAGAGAAGCAGTAGGTTTCCAACTGAGGCCCACCTGACCCTCATGCCTCCACGGTGTGGAAACACTGGGTTTCCCTGTGACAGCAGGACTCCAAAATGGTGCATGTGAGCCATAAGCCATTGACTTTCCAACCCATAGCACAGCATCCCAATTACACGTTCATCTGCCTTCCGTCCAATGTGGGGAGGTGAATTTCTCTGTGATATAGCCATGCCTTATCTGCCAAAGCAGTGAAAGCGAAAGAAATACATTCTATCACGAAACAAATACCGGTTGACCACAGGTACCAGTTATCTAGAAAAGTAGCTACAAACACCACAGACATGGCCTCAATCCCATCAAAAAACTCACATCTCCAGGAAAGGCAAATATTAAATGAAAATGTATTAAGTATTTAATTACGATGGTCACCAAGGCTGAGAAGGAGAAGAAATCAATTCTCTGAGAATGAGCATCAGGTGGATCATCTTCCTACAGGAGGGTCAGGGAAGACCCTCAGTGAGGGGGTGCCAGGGTGGGAACCGAAGAAAGCATGTGCTTAGCCAGGGGGCGTTGCAGAACAAGGCCTTGACACAGGAAATCAGTCAGAACTCTGGAAGAACTCAAAAATGACCCATGTGGCTGACTTTTTATTAACAAAAAAGGCAGGGGATGGAGAGGTGACAGAGACCACTTGCACAGAATATGGAATGATTTTAAATGAGTCAGTGAGGATAGAGATAACTTGGTGGCTTGGGTCAACAGGGCAGACTGGAGATCGCCATTCCTGGAAGTCCTCTCTGCAAGGTGGGCCCCTTGGCTGGCGACAGGAACCACGGGACATTCAGAAGGTTCCCACCATTCCCACAAGGATACGAGAGGCTCAGTGTAGCTACACTGTTTGTGGGAACAATATGTTTATGTTGAGCACTTGCTCTTTTTCACATGTCTGGAATCGGGTAGGCAGAAGATGCCTATGTGACCAACCCCTAAGAAAACCCCTGAGCACTAAGAGCCTAATGAGCCTTCCTGGTGGAAATCATTTCATACAATGGTCACTCCTCTGACAGAGGGATCAGCATACCCTGGGTGACTCTGCAGGGAAGGCTCAGGAAACTTGAGCTTGGTCTCTTATCTCTTCATCCATGCATCTTTGTCCTATGGCTGAGCTGGCTTTGTGTCTTTTCCTTGTAATAAATCTTACCATGAGTACAACTTCGTAAGTTCTGTGAGTGTCAGTAGAGGGTCACCAGTGTTGGGAGAGGTTGGTCTTGGGAACCCCTGACACAGGATGTTACCTTGCTGACTCCCCAACAGTGGCCATGGAAACAGGAGTTCCCCTCTGATGGCACAAGAGCTTATTGAGACTGGCTGAAATGATCTCCTCACTTCTGGGGACCTCCAGCCTCTGTGAACTAATTCCCTACTTTAAGGTCTAGAAATGTCTGCAGTGATCCACAGCTGTGCAATGAAAATTTAAAGACAAACACCAACTTCCAGGGTAGCTGCATAATAAATACTAAATAAGCACCTGCAACCCCAGTCCCACGGCCCTGGATCCGCCAGGAACATGCCGTCTTACCACTGGGAGCTCAGAAAGCCAATTCTGTAATGCTCTATAGCTTTAATCTATCTGCCCTTTATTAAAATGCAAGATGCACTAAGGAGTCTAACAAGGTAGCCTTAAGGGCATTTCCATTTTATATCTTTACATTTAGATAGCTTATGTTACTATCTTAATAGCTTCCTTTTTTATGCTTTCAACTTCTCATTCAAGACCAAGGAAAATCAGTCATTTCTTTGTACTTTACATTCTGCTAATTGCAAGATCTAGCAATATAAACATACTAGAAACCACACAAAAGCAAATTTTATAAAATATAAGCCACTTCACTACAGCCAGGGGAACAGTGCTTAAAGTTGTTGATTTTGCTTACTAAATACTTTTGTTTGAGTAAATGAAAATTCAATATGCTTACTCTTACATTCCCAGGGGGGGGAAAAAAAAACAGCGATCCAATATTGATGAGATAAGAACCGGCATGGAAGACAAATCCTACTTTCTAAAGTAAATAATCAAACCACACTACTGCTCTTCTACGCCTGGAATCCAGCCATCCTGGCCACATCTTCAAGGCAGATTTACATTCCTCTCCCTGGACTTACCCTCCTCCCATAAACTGCCACTTGGGAGAGTCCTAAAGCTCTGCAATCTGTTATCTCTGGGGATCCTGTTTCCTATGGAGATTCTCACTGATGCCGATCAATAAAATGTCCTCACCTTTGCTGAGCACAGTCCGAATTTTTTAATGAAATCAATAAATATTTACCTGGCACCCACTTTCTGCAAGGCATGTGCTGTGTCCTGAAGGTGACAGGGTCCTTGATATCTAGACCCTGTCCGTCCTAGGCATGTCACCACATGTTCCAGTGCAATAAAACAATAGAAAAAACTGTGCTAAGTACCAAAGGCAGACCAACGGTATGAACTTGGAAAGAAGAGAACCCTCTGCGGATGTAAAAGTCTTCCCAGGAAGAATCAGAGCTGAAATACCAGGACTGATGGACTCAGTGCCTCGAGGTAGGAGAGCATTTGGGATGCAGCTGCTTATGGACGTGAGTGCACATGCTGAGGACAATCAGTAGACTAGGGTGGCTGAGGGAAGAATGTGTTCAGAGACATAATGCAGGGGCATAATGCTAGGTGTCTCGGTCGGTGAAGCATCCGACTCTTGGTTTTGGCTCAGGTCATGATCTCAGGGCCAGCCTTGGGCTCTGTGTGGGGCATGTATCTGGCTTTATATTCTCTGTCTCCTTCTACCCTCCCCACCCCACTAGCTCTTTCTCTCTTGAATGAATGAATGAATGGATGAATGAAATAATGCAGTATAAATCTGGACAGGTACACTGGAGCCAGGCTGAGAACAGCCTAGAATGCAGTCTAGAAAGCTTGGCTTTCCATGTGTGAGCAACAGGAGACCACCAAAGTGCCTGTGGAGCAGAGAACTTTTGATCTCAAGGTGACATTGTGGATGCTTAATTTGGGGGTGCAGCATTAAAAAAGAACATAATGGGAGACATGAAATGAAGTGAAATGAAGATGTGGAAAAGTCCTGGCTGGATTGGTGAGCTGGAAAGCATGTCTGTGGAAATGAGAAGAGTGCAAATTGGGTTGAAAACACAAAAAAGGGCGGAAAAAAGGACACTGACATGATAGGCAGTGGAAACTCTTATGATATGGCGCCCCCATAAAAGAAGCATTAAAAAGCCAGGTTTAATACTCTACTCTCATAAGGGATGCACTTCTAATTCATAATCTTTACCATAACTTCAAAAAAAAATAATGATAATTATTGATTTATTGTTATTCTTTTCTCTTTTTTTAAGATTTTATTTATTTGACAGAGAGAGCAAGAGAACACAGGCAGGGGGAACAGCAGGAGGAGAGGGCGAAGCAGGCTCTCCGCCGACCAGGGAGCCCGAAACAGGACCCAATCCCACGACTCTGAGATCATGACCCAGACCAAAGGCAGACACTTAACCACTTAACCAACCAAGCTAGCCAGGCGCCTCTACTGTTATTCTTTTCTAACCCATAAACTTTTTACAGGCTGGGAGCGTGTCTCGTGTGCCTGAGGGTAGGGCATGACACATTGTAATAGTTCAAAAACTAGAATTAATATGCAGGCATATTAAAAAGAGAAAATAATTTGAGAAAAAAAATCTGGGAAATCTAGTTTCAAACAAAGAGAACTGAAGGCCAGTGACCAGTATGAGACGCTTGCTTAGAACATGCTTTCCTGTAGTTAGGTGATAGGGCTTGTAAGCAATCGACACACAGATCTTTCAGAATATTCTGTGGACGTCACTTGTCCAAATCCCTGTAGTGATGAACCATACCACAAAACTGACTTTTATTGGAAAAGATAATAGTCACTGAAGATTCTCAAAGCTAGTGGATGGAGAAAACATGCTCAAGGGGGAATGTCAAGTAAGGGTGATTTTTTTCACGCTCCATTATTGAAAACGCCTCTAACTAGTTTAAAGTTCTTTCAGCGTCCTATTTCTTTGAAGCCCCATTCCCTCTTAAGCCTCTGTAACCTTGAGATCACGCTGCATACAAGTACAGAATTAATCCTTCTTAAATACCTCTTTGATGAGGGACTGAATGAATGAGTGAGAGCTCGGAATCCTGGGAGAGTCTGGAAACCATCCGCACAGCTTCCAACTGGCTAACGACCGTGGTCCCGCAGCTGCGGGAGGCTGTGACTCACTTGCTCATCCTACGTTTCTCAACAATGGGCCCACGGACCTGTTCTGAACACTTTGAGGGTGTATCATTAAGTACATTTATTAAAAGGAAAAAACCACTAAAAGTATCTATTGATGCTCATAGAACAAAACTCACTGACCTAAAAAGCATTCATCTTATGGTCTCAACCACCTAAAGTAATCCCGGAACCCAGGAGATTGAGCAAAGTAGCCAAAATTCGTAGAACACGTGTCTGACTGGCATGCCGGGAAGAGTAAGGAAGGAGACTCGGAAGTGGCGTATTAAGGGAGAGATCCCAATTCAAGGGTAGATACACAAACTGACCCGGGACAGGAGGCTGGAAGTCAAGTGCAGAGAAACGACTACATACTCATCAGTTCTCTTCAAAAATAATCACTTGTGTGTACAATGCTGACCCCCATGCCAGCCACCCCAAAGGACAGGGCTTTGCTTCAAAAGGGACAGGGATGGATCACGTATTTGAGAAGTGTTCCTACCCACCTGCTTCAAGTTAGAGACAGTAAGCTGTGACACCTTCAAGTTATAAAACCTGGTCTTGCGGGAAAAAACATTCATTCAAGTAAAATATTTTCTATCCCGATGACGGTAATATCTAAACAAGACTTGACTTTGTAAACTCTACTATTAAAATAATGGAAAACCTGCCTAGGGCAGAGCTTGACACTTGAGAAACATTAGGTTGCCTGAGAAACAAACATATGGTCTGATTTTCATACCAAGAAACGCAATCCTAAGAGATGAATTCCATGCAGACTTTCCAAGAAATTGCCCATTAACGTAGAGGCTCAAAATCACAAGAAACTCTATGACAGACACCTTCCTGGTCATGAATAATGGATTCTAAAACTGTTTTGTAAACGGGGTCTTGGCAGATGGGGTGCAGTCTTTAAGTTGTGCTCATACTGTTTTGTGACAGCAAGGAACAGAGAGGGCCCCTGATGGCCTGAGACGCAGAGCGGGGTCACATTCCAGGCTGTTGTTTAATTCACAACTCGGAGTTTTGGCATTAGAGACACACACTGGTGAATCATTGCTGACTAGCACTGAAGGCTGCTGCATATGAAATTACTTTGGTTTTTTTCCCCTAAAGTGGGAAGTCATGGCTAAACATAATTCCCCGTTCAGACCACTCTTTCTTCTGTGGTCTCTGAAAGGTCTCCGCCCTGCTGATCCCTCCTGGCCCCCACTCCCCTTTCTCATCGCATCTCTCCACAGTATCCAGTCCTTGGTCAACTCGCTGTACCCAAAAGCTAACTCCTGCAATCCACCCCATTCACAGTGTTCTACGGATAAAATTTGGAGGTCTGTCTTCTTCGGTGACTTTAAGGGGTTGGTGCAATGGTGCCATATTTCAGCCCACGAAGACATTCATGCTGTTCCACCAGCCCTTGAAATCCCCACAGTACAAGAGCACTCCAAAGACAGACAAGAATATACCCTCGAGGCCCGAAACTAGACAGTCAATGTCTGTAGAAGTCGTCAAGGAAGCCTTTCGATGGTTTGAGACAGAATGGAGGCGATGAATCTCTAAGTTGCTTATACCATATTTTAAAAATAATATTTATTTTCTTTTTGACTATCCAAGTAGCAGATGTACTTTGTAGAACATTTGGAATACAGATCAGTGCCAAGCAAAAATCAAACTGCACTTATTGGAGGACCAAGAGATAATCACTGTGGACATTCGAGTACATAACCATCTAGTCTTTTATCACTGAAAACATCTCAGTGGCGTTTCTTCATTTTAGGGCTTATGTTCAAGTGCAAAAGTTACCAGGCACAGAGCCAAGATTCTATTATGTTTCATGTTTCATAAGAACGCAGATAGGTAAAAGCTTTGGTCATTACTCTCAAAGTTGGCCTTAATCATCATTTCCCAGAGAGAAACAGCCCTCACATAATAATGCAGAGCGTGGGCTTATGGGGCCAAAGTGCTGGAGATGGAATACCAGCAAATGAATGAATTTCTGTACTTCCTTTTCCTCATAAATAAAACGGAGAGGACAACAACAATAATAATGATAATAATAATGCCACTTACTTTATGGAATGATTATTAGAACTAACTAAATTAATATGTAAAGTACTCAGGACAGTCACTAGCACCAAGTAAGTGGTCAACCAACACTTACAATCATAAAGACTGTAGGACCTGGAAATGGTGTATTTCTTCACTGCCAAGAGCTTACTGAGGGCCATGTTCATAGATGATTTTCAAAGTCTTGAAGACATCAGTGACCACATATTAAGATTCCCATATTCCAGCTCTATCCCTGCTGCAAATAATTACATGACCTTGATAAGTCACGGCAATCCTCTGGATCCTTGCTTCATCATTGGGGAAAACAAAGGTGCTAGACTACGCCAATAGAGCTGAATCATTTTGAGGAGATTAGAAATTCCTTTGACACAACATTCTGTTTATGACTTCAAGATGTCCACTGACCCTTGGAAGATCAAGGGTCTCTTCTAGGGGCCTCAGATGTAACCACCTTATGCTATATGATCTCTGAAGGTTCCTGAAGCTCTGACATTCTGTGGTGGTCCGTTCTGTAAAAATGGCCCCATGCTTTATGATTTCTGACCTGACTATTGTGGAAACAAGAGAAAGGTAAATGGTAAACTCAGGAAGCAACTCTTCCTCACTGAAGATTTTTCTGTTTTCTGCCTTATTGGAGATTGTGAGAGTTTCCTAATTAAATCTCTGGCATCTACTTTCAATTCCTGGTACACTCAGGATCTGGGAATTTAACACCTTATTTATATGCTAATTTGCTACCGAGAACTGTGGTCTTTCTCAATCCCAAAGGCACAAGAGATATTCAGCCTTATGTTTTGCTGCACCCACTGGAGCCTAAGGCAGCCTGTGCATGGCCAGAGTGCAAAGTGCCCTGGAGAACAAGGCCTGGCCCAAAGTACTACCATGGAACCAGATGGCAGTGGGGCCTGAGAATACTGGTGACTAGCCAGCAGGACGCCCTCCACAAATAATGTGTGCCTCTAGACACCATCTATGGCTCTGGGCTAAAGCGTGGAGCAGGGCTCACTGCTCCTCAATCATCTGGGGCTGTAGGTTCAAAATGAAGATTGCCAAGCAGGACATGTAGGTACCATTCTACATGAATGGCCCTGCTAGAGTTGGGCTCCTGGTAACAGATGTGTTCCAGCAACTCACCCTAGACCTGCCAATAAGAACTTATGAGATCAGAGCCTGGAAATCTGCATTTTCAGAGGCATCAGTGGATTCTCTTACGTGAGAAACTCTGTTGTAGAAAAACTTCTCTGTGAGCATACAGAGGAAGAAGATTTCCTTAGGACTATCCAGTATTTAAGAACTGGTATTACTGCTTCCAAGGGGTAGTAGATCAGGAACCCCTCTCTCAGACCCTGAAAGCACACAGAAGCACACCGAAGCTCCCAGGGCTTTACCCTTCTGCAAATTCAGGCTACTAGTGCCTACCTTTGAGTAGTTAAGGATATTAGAGCACTTGAGCACGTAACTCCCTTTAGACTAGTTATAAATAAACTCTGACACAACCACACCATAGAAAACAAGGCAGCCCTATGAAAGAATGAGGAAACGGTTTACGTACTTGTATCAAAATCTCCCTAAGATAGCTTACATGAGAAATGCCAAGTACAGAGTAGAATGTATACAACTTATATGCTCTTTCACATAAGAAAGGCAGGGGAAATGCACTTGCATTTATACATTAAGCATATTTTAAAAGTCATAAAAATGGTTACCAGTGGGGATCACAGTGTGGGGATGGGTAGATAGGAACAGAGGATCCCAAATTAATTTTTTTAAAAGCCCTTTAGTCTCTGCCTATAACATAAATTCATTCTAATCAAAGAAAAGTGGATTTAAAGCCACCAGTCCTGCAATTTAATATGCCAAGTTATCATTCTGTTTAATTTAGATTTTAATGGGTGTTGACCATGGCATTATTCTATTTTGCTCTGTTGCCAAAACTCTCATCTCCCAAATCAACTCGCAAATTAAGGGGGGACATATCTCGATGAGGAGCTATTATTAAAATGTATTAGTTATTTGTTCCTGAAACGGGAGAGGGAAATGTCCTAGATCAGCAGAAAATGCAACAGGAGAAGCCTGTCACCTACAGCTGAACCGATTTGTGCGGTGGGATTCCGGCATCGATCGTCATGTACTTTGTCTACGCTGTCAGGTCAGGAATGATGCACTGTGAGACCGGAGGTTCAGCTACAAAGCTCTCCACTGCTGAACGAAAACACAGACGACTGGAAGAAAAGCACAAACGGGTCCTCACTCTGCTTTGGCCTCCGCACCAGCTTATGAAGCAAACCCACAACCGCTTCTGTAAGCTTCGTTCCCTAGATTCTCTTGGGCCAGATTTCTTATCAGATATATTTTCTTTAAAAAAAAAAAATCAAAACAACATAAAACCAGAGCAAGATATTTTAGAAGAACAACATTTGCAGAACTCCGAGTTGCGGAATGGTCCCTGCCAACAACAACATATTCGCTACAAAAAAAATGCTGACGTTTGCAAAGGGAGAGAGGATCAGAAGAGATATGCAAATCTAGAATTATCTTTGCTGTCTAGTTATTGCCTCTTTGTAACACAAATATAAATCTTTGTCTCGTAGTTAGAATGAATAGAAATTTCATTTTCCCCCCCGATCCTGGAGAAAGGCTGGAAATTTTTCCAACTCAGCTGATCAGCTTGTAAAATAAAGACTTTTACATCTACCAAGACCTTAACTGTTGCTTTAAAAGATTTCTTTCCAGCTCTAAAACTGATGGAATTCTATGTTGGTGAGGGTCTGGAGAAAAAACTGAATGGGCAAGGCAGGACCTCAGAGAGGGCAGTGGAACCTAGGTCAGCTTCCGTAGGAGAGACAGTGGGACTCGTGAAGGTTCTTTACTTTGGGAGGAGTCAGAGACCCCTTGGATTATGCCCCAGTATGTTTTTCTTTCAGCAGGAGAACCTCATCTCTGCACCTGCCTGGTTAGAAGGTTCACCGGTTTTGTAGCTAGTTTTGTTGTATGAGTGAGTTTGAACCAGTAAGATGGTAGTAGCAGGAATATGTGCCATTTTGGGGCCGTCTCCTTGTCTTGGACTACCTGCTTCTCCCTTTCTGGGAAAGAGGCAACATTCAAAGCCATGTTATGAGGACAGCAAAGCTGTTTGCTAGTATTGAATTATTACATGAAAGAGAAATATACCTTATGCCTTAATGAATAAAGATGGGGAAAGCATTTTAGGAAATGAGTTTAGCTATGGGTAATCAACAACAAATCAAGTAAAAGGCAAGAGATTATTAGAAAGTTGAATCCACAGGAATACAATGATGAAAATGAACTGAGTAATATTAAACTACCCAGGAAAACTTGTCTTCAAAAGTTGACCATAGGTAGGAAAGGAATAAATGAAACAAGATGGGATCAGAAGGGAGACAAACCATAAGAGACTCTTAATCTCACAAAACAAACTGAGGGTTGCTGCGGGGAGGGGGCTGTGGAGAGGGTGGTGGGGTTATGGATATTGGAGACGGTATGTGCTATGGTGAGTGCTGTGAAGTGTAAACCTGGAGATTTATAGACCTGTACCCCTGGGGCTAATAATACATTGTATGTTAATAAAAAAAACTAAAAAATTGACCATAAGGAACTGTAACTGAACCAGATTCTGTATATATTGCTTACAGGTTCTTAATTAAGCAAGAACAAATTAGTGCATTATAGCTACAACTTTATCCATAGATTCTGTGCTACAGGGATGAGAGATGCCAACCTGGGCTTCTTTATAAGAGAATGGGCCCTAGTGCCATAATGACCAGGGTTTGACTCCAGCTCTGCCGTTTACTTAAGATGAAAGATGCTGGGAGATTCATTTAACTCCTCTGAACCTATAATGTAAGTGGGGATACAGACACCCGCCCGTTGCAAAGGATGTGGCTTAGAGCTTCTGGCAGTGGACCTCATTCATACCGAGGAAATCAATAAATGTCAGGTGCATATATCTCTCTTCTGTTCCTGTGAGGGATATCACAGACATCTTAGTGACAGGAAAAAAGAAAAGCGAGGTAAGGGGAAAGAGTAAGAAACAGAATTTGAATGTTTCTAGTACTGGATCTCTTGATTAGGTAAAGCTAATCTCTTAATTAGGCAGTAATCCTCAGATTACTAGGCCCAGGACTCTAAGACATAATTTCCAAGAGAAACTGAGTGAAACTAGTATGACACCATACACGTCTATCTGATTTCTTTATTGAGGGAAACCCACACATTTCAGGTCTAGTTTCCAGCAGTTTATGGAATGCCCTCATTTATGACAACGTTTACGTCATTCGAGATTTCTCTATTTGCTATTATAGTTGCTGAGTGTCAGGACCACCTTTTTGCTTTCAGAATCATCAGTTCATTTTTTTTTAAGATTTTATTTATTTATTTGACAGAGAGAGAGAGGCAGCTAGAGAGGGAACACAAGCAGGGGCAGAGGGAGAGGGAGAAGCAGGCTTCCTGCTGGGCAGGGAGCCCCTTATGGGGATCGATCCCAGGACTCTGGGATCATGACCTGAGCTGAAGGCAGATGCTTAACAACTAAGCCACCCAGGTGCCCCAGTTATTATTTTTTTTAAGTTAAGGTAGTTAACTTACCATTATTTCTACAAAGCATTTTACCAAGCATTTGCCCATTCCCCCGCCCCAGACTATGTCTGTCCATCCATCTCTTCAACAGCTAATACTTATTAAGAACTTACCATGTACCAGACTTCCTTCTAAAGCACTTAACTGATATCAACTCATTTAATCCTCACAGTAACCCTTGGAGGCACATACCATTATTACCCCATTCTGCAGATGTGATAGCTGGATGCACCTGTTGCCCAAGGTCACACAGCTCGTTGAGTGGTGGAGCCAAGATCAAGATGCAGGCAGTTTCCTTGCAGTTCAACTGTCTCTTCAAGCCTCAGGATAAGTCACAAAAACTAAAACTATGCACAGCATCGGGTACCGAAACCAGAGAAAATGAAACTATGAAAGAAGACCAGGGAAAGCCGAGTAGAAAAGGATGAGGATGGGGGTGGCCGAGAGTTGAGACGGAACAGCCAAAAATGTAAGCTCAATGCAAGAGCCTGAATCGGGGCCCAAATCCTACCTCTCAACTTCTTGGGAGGCGAAAAGGAAAACAGGAATGAAGGTGTGGTTTTCGCTACACGGCAAAGTGAAGACTACTCATTTTGAAGAAGAAACATACTGTCTGACTGTATTCCCAGCCCTTCGATTAGTTTCCCTGCGCTGGCCTCGAGGACGGAGGGGAGAGCTCATCGGTGAGTAGCCAGCCGTGGACCCTGTCCAACAGCTTCAGCTGTGCTGGTTGGAGACGTAGCTTCAACTAATGCCCATATTCCAATCAGCCCGTTCGTGTCTTCTTGGTAACAAGTTGCAGTGCCTTCCCCCATTCTACTCCACAGATGATCAAGGAACAACAAACCAATTTGTTTAGAAAATCTTATTTCTTCTGCCACATAATATTAAAGCACAGAGTTGTGCTTTTCAAACTAGTCGCTTATACATAGCAGGAACTCTAGGATATGCCCGAGTTAAATATTATTCAGTTTTTTTAAAACCCAAAAGAACTACTGCTGAGATCATGCTGAAAAAGTAATGCTTAATTTTCTATTGATACATTTATGATTATCATGATGTTATTTCCCTAGGTAGCTATTAGAAAGCTGGAAAATCACTGATCAAAGGAAAATATGCATCTATCATATCAAACTGTTCTAATTTAGACTTTCTTTTCTAGACCCATTTTCCTTCTCTGTAAAAATGCATCTTTTGATTGTATTAAATCAGGGCTTTTACATGAGTTACTTTAAGATCTACAAAAATAGTTTTTTCTCCATCAAACAGAGAGGCCAGAAGATTACGGTCAACATGATTATGGTTGGTATAACTCAACAGCCTGTAATTAATTCTATTTTCATAGCTATCAGAACAGGTAAATTATTAGTTTAGCTCTTAAATTATTGTCTAAATATTACACAGTATTTTTTCTAAGCATGAGGTAAGCAATCTGTGCAACTGATTCTTGTAGCTTTTACTCTAATTGGTACTGTGAGTAAGCCATTTAGGAGGGGAGAATTTCCTGGTATGGGTATTTACTTACTCCTGTTTATATAATTTGTGTGTGTGTGTGTGTGTGCGCGTGCTTTAAAGTAGAAATAAATATGGCTTATGGCCACATAACCACTGGATTTGGGATAGTTGAGAGTTTCAGTGTTTCTCGATCCTGTGACGTCACTTGTCAACACTGGCCGCAGCTCTGGCACCACATTCCCCTCCAGAGCAAGTGACTTACCAACCTCCTGCTCCAGGGGCTCCACATCTAAAATGGGAACAACATAACTTTCTCCCTCCCAGGGTTCTAAGGATTAAAGGAGAGGAGACTTATTCTAATGAGAAGACACTTATTTGAAGACACATGGGATATCTTAGAATAAAGTCATAGTCGTCACAGAATAATACACAGATTCTCAATAGTTATTATGGCTGTCAGTATAGCTTAAAAAAAGAAAAAAGAAAAAAAAAAAAGCAGAGACCTGGCAAGGTCTGGACAGAATTCAGAAGGACATCACTGTGGTGATTTAAGACTAATCATTACCAGGAAAGGCTAACTGGAAATGACCCTATTCAGTGTGGGAAAACACATTTTGTTATAAATAGTGGGGGTAGAAAGTTTGAATGGGACTTGATCCAGGAAAAATGAAATTTTATGTCAAAAACTTAAGTTTTAATCCACCCATGTGTTGATTCTTAGAATGAGTCTATGGTTTCTAAGGATACATGGCTCTACTGTTTTTGTTTTGCTTTGGTTTTGTTTTTGGTGGATGGGAATGTAGCCAGCTAGCTAGCTAGGCTTCCTAACAAATTTGCATGATACGTCATAGTACCATTATTAAAATGGCCATTTTGGTAAAAACAAAACAAAACAATTTTTGCAAAGGTTTCTCTCAATGTTTTGATATTTGAATAATTCACTTCTGAAGAGCCTGTCTTGTACTCATCTTCAGATTTCTTCAATTCTTGACTCAGCTAAGTCAATCAGATCATCATTTGTTTTGTGGCTTTGCACAAGACCCAGGCCATTCCCCAACATGGCCAACAGTGAAATTCTGCATGTGAAAGGATTTTCAGTTTCACTTAATCAGTTTTCATTACATTTTCTTCAATGTTTAAACAGACAAGACATCAAGTGGGAGAGGGTTGTTCAAGTGGGGGCTAATTTTTTAAGTGGTGAATTCATTCGTGAATATTTGCATGATACGATCATCTTTGCTTTCCCTGTGCAAGCTTGTTCCCACAGAGATTTGGATTAAAAATGTTTACAGAAAAAACTACCCCCTCTCACATACCATTTGATAGATTTAATTTAAATATACATCCATTTTGTCTTTTAAAAATCTTTTAAGACTCCGTGTACTGAGCCTATCTAATGCTTCAAAAAGCCACCTAGCGAGTGACTTGTGTGTCCTAAGTAAACAGTAAGTCATAGGTTTAACGAAAATACTTTTTTGTGCTTTAAGGAAAGCTATAATTCTTTTGGCCTAAGATTTATAACTGGATCTCTCGGAATAGAAATACTCTATACTATTCTTAATCATGACGCTCAAGTCAACAGACTGCGAAGAGTACGTATTAACTAACAACAAGGTAGGCTTTCTCTAAAATGGAAAACTAAACAGGACACAGATGAAAATCACTAATCACGGTAAAAAGAAGGAAACTTTAGCCTCAACCCTTCATTTTGGTTTTTATTTTATTGTTTAATTGAGATATTGAGATAGGGAAGCCAAAGAACTCCATAAAAATCTGCTTTTTGCTCCTTTTCTTGCTCCCATTCTTACTAAGGCAGCATCCAACTTCACACAGGCCTCAGAATGCAAATTGTACATGTCCTCCTTGTAAGGGACAAGGAGTTATGATTTTTATGGGGGGGTGGATGACATCTAAAGAAGGACCAGGTGAGAACGAAGCTATTGGAAGCATAGCCCGGAGCATGGCGCTGGACAGCTTAACACCAAGGCTTGCTGGCTCCAAGGAATAACACTTGTGTCCTCATCTTTGTTCTAACTGGCTCCTTGATGCCTGAGGGGACACATGCACTAGACCATAATCCTCAACAAAAACCCCCAGACTCCAAACAGAGATGAGACTCCCTTCTTTCCTTTCTGAGTCTCCCGGACACTGCATCTGTATCTGTACTCTCTCTATGCCTTCAATGAACAGCTTTCACCTGCTGCTGGCTTGCCTTTGACTTCTCTCCTGAGCGCAGCCAAGGGATCCTCCTGGCTGGTCTTACAGGACCCCTTCTGGGTCCTTGGACCCATCCTGCCAGCATCAGTATCACTTATATACCATAAAGTGCCAACTCTTTAAATTTATGCAAAAGAAACTACCAAAATTTTACAAATGACTAGAAGGTGGGGGGTCTGGGAAGGATTCAGCAGCGGTGTGCTGAAATCGGTTCTCGCTGACTTGGGAGAGCTGCTCATCCAGGTTCCCGGAAACTTGCAAGCCAGGTGTCCAACTGCCAGCAGAGTGGAATCAGCCATGGGAGAGTCTCTGCACCACAAAATTAGCAAAGGCTGCCAATAGGGATCCATTTTTTTTTTTTTCCAGAGCTGGGTGTTACGCATTCACTAGCACATCACTGTATCTTATGATCAAAACAATGGGCTAATTTGCTCGTGGATCAAGCAGCCATCCTTGGGAAGAGGGAAAAAAGCTTTCATTTGCTCTCAGATTCTGACGGGGAGTTCTCTGCAGAAACCGTCAACTGGGAAAGGGAGAGCTGCTACACACAACACAAGGAAAAGCCTTCGAGTCACTGAAGATCTTCGTTCTGTGGCTCTTAGCCTCCCCCTCTGCGAGGACAATGAACAACACTTTGATAATCCAGCATCTTTTCCTCCACCGGAAATCAAGGAGGGGAAGGGAGCTAATTTGGGAAAGAAGAGCCGGAGAGAGGTCACCGGTGCCTCTTCAGACTCGCATAAATCCAGACAAGGTTCCCAACACTTCTGCCTGGAAAGCTTTAAAAATATGTCCGTGTCTGCGCCCCATCCTGAAACCTGTGAATTCCATCTGCGGCTGGAGCTCGGGCAGCAGGGACGGTGCAACGGAGAATCACTTATCCGGATCGCTGAATAATACAAAAAACAGAATCTAATCTCGGACAGCAGGATCCACCCCGAGGAACAGAGGATTCACAACCTGTACTCCTCCACAGAGAGAAGGTACTTTCTGGAGATACAACAAACATTCCATGCACTACAGACCCTTGGCCTAAACAAAGGTTTCTTACACGGTCAACAGGTGTCTGTAGTCCTCTCTCCCTGTCACCCAAGGTTATGTCCTCCAACCCTGCCCATAGACAGGAGAACACCCATTCCCGGGCCCTGCCCTTGAAGAGCCTCCATCAGATCTCCACCACTGGGAGCCAGTGACTAAGGGACTGGGCAGGGCTAGGAAGGGAGAGACAGGGAGCGCGCCATGGGATCAGGCTCACAAAATTCCAAAAATTCATAGATGAAAGGAAACTAGAGATCAGAAAACAAATCAGACCATCCTGTTTTACGTCTCAGAGGTGGGGTCTTGTTATAACAGCTACTCGTGACCAACAAAGAGTTAGCAGACCCTACAAAGGAAGGAAGCCAGCGAAGGTGTTACCTCCAGTCCTTGCTCAATGGTGGAATCAGCAGAGATGTTAGAAGGATTTCCCTGACTAGCTTTCTATAAAAGAACAACCCTGGAGGCCCTCAGCAGCAACCCTGTTGGGACCCCTCTCCCCCTTGAGAGCTTTCTCTGTATCTTCACTTAATAAACTAATATTGCTTTATTCACTCTGTGTTGTCTGTGAGATTCATTCTTTCATTTGGTGAGACAAGAACGTAGGTCTCCCACTTCACCTCGAATCTGCATTCCCAAAATTTCCCAGGGGACCCTGAAGTGCTTCCAGATTTGAGAACGACTGGTGGAAAGTAGGCGCTGCCAAAGGCCACGCTCCTTCCAGAAGCCAGCCAGCCGAGGGTCTCGGAGAAACACCAGGAGCCGCTGGGCAGTTCTCACACGCCTGACGCTGGGCTTCATCTCCCGGCTCAACATACAGGTCTCGGTTCCGCTGCAGGACACCCCTTTCATTCCTCCTCCACTCTTTATTCCAATCCCTTTCACCTCATGTTAACCTCTTCCTCTGATCCATTTCCATGAATCACACAAGAAAGGCAGTCAAAGGACAAAACAGTCAAAGTCAGGATAGATTGGTCAACTCCTAAAGGCCCTTAAACAAGGAACGCCCTTCAGAATCTCCAAAGATCTTTTCTCCTTCCTTGACCAACACCTGGTGGCCTTCAAGTGATGGTAAACTGCCTATTTAAATTGGTTGTTTTTATCTTTGCAGAATTACCTTGTGTTACAATATTGCCTTCTTTCAAACAGATGTACATTTGTTTCTGCTACCTTGTGCCTAAGATATACTGTTGTATGACAGTTTAGGAATTGAAACAATGTACCCCAAGGTTTCTGTGAGCACAGGTATGCCAAGCTCCAGTGGATTTAAGCGACTTCTGGATTTCGGAAATCAACCCATGGTTAAACAGGGAATAGCCTGTGTATCAGTTTGTCCTGATAAATCCTATAGGCTGAAGCAGAAATATATTTGAGGTACAAAAGTGTCCTGTGAACATCAGTGCCCTCCTCACCAGCACCATCCTGATCTTAAAATTTCTCACCTGCACCTCTGTAACACCTGCCTGCACCTGTGGACTGGGGAATTCTGAAAGGTAAGATAAGCCCGAAGTCATACTCACCGGTGTGCACCTTCCCCCTGCCCGTGCCCTCTGGCTCCTTCCCATCCACCTAGCATTGCTTACACGTACTAGAACAAACTAACTAAACCACCGACTCCTTAGGTGCCTGGGTGACTCAGTTTAAGTGTCTACCTTCAGCTCAAGGTCACGATCCCAGGTTCCTAGAATCAAGTCCCATGTCGGGCTTCCACTTGGCGGGGACTCTGCTTCTCTCTCCACCCCTTCCCTCTGCTTGTGGCTCCCCCCATCTCTCATGTTCTATTAAATAAATAAAATCTTCAAAAATAAACTAATAAAGATCTATGATTTTAGTATGTTCTAACATTTTAATTCAACTCATAGTCACCTGTTTGGGTTTCATATTTGTCTTTCTTTTCCCCCCTAGTCCATCAGTTTTTCCATGCTAGCTAGTCACACGAGCTTCTTATAGTTTAGAAATTTAGAAACCCTTATCAAAAGGTTTAGATGCATGTGTGTTTTGAGCCAGTAACTCCACCTCCAGAAGATCATCTTATACATTTATGTGAGCGTGTGGGCAAAAACATACTAATGAGATTTTTTTTTACACTGTTGTTCATAATTGCAAAAATCTAGGAATCATCCTCTTTAGATGACTCGTTACACAAATTAAGGAACATCTTTGAAATGGAAATATATGGAGATGCTAAAAAGTGAGACAGATCTATTTGTGCTGATATGTAACTGTCTCCTAGATATAATTTTAGGTGGAAAAAAGAAAAAGAAAGATGCAGGATACTATGTAAAGTTTCTTCTCATGCACATAAACACATACTTTCATTTATACATAGCAAATTTCTAGAAAGATACACCATGAATATTTTAACAGTAACTGCATCTTGGGAAGGAGAATCTAGAATTAATTAGTGGTGATGAGATGTCATATTATTTTTCATTGTCTTGTACTCTTTAAAAGTTTTGCCATGGCCTATATTACATTATAAATAATTTTTTAAAAACAGAAAACACCATCATTGAAAACTTTTAAGTATTCAGACTTACATATGTATATGTAGGTATAACATTTTGTTACCTAAGAGTTTGCGATGTGAAAGGGATTGCCAAAAACTATCTTCCCCTGATCACTTTGCTTCTTTAAATACACGAGAGGATTTCTGCACCATTCCCTTGGGTTGGCTTCTGTCCCAAAGAACTTGTACCAGGTTCCGGGGAAAGATGTGCTGTATGTAATAAAGACCAGGCCAAAGGAAAATTGGGCCGCAGGGGGAGTGTGACCTTAGTAAGTCAAGCCACCTCTCTCGGCCTCCACCTTCTCTTTAAGTGCCTGGGTGGGAAGAAATATTTGCAAAAGTCCCTTTCCATTTGCACGTTCAGACCTGTAGCGTTTGGAGATGAGCTGGAAAGTACATCGTTCTTTATGAAAAATGCACGAGTCTTCCCAGTGGAATGTAGTGCTTGGTTATGCAAACTGCACCCAGCTGCTCCCTCTCCCGCTGGTTTTCTCAGTGGGTCCACTGGCCCTGAAGACCCTGCCATCATGGTACCCATATCCCTCTATCAGATTGGGAAGGCTGGTCCACCCTGAAATGGACCCTCATGGTTCTCTGCTTACCCTAGGACCTTTCTAAGGACCCAAAAGAGACTCTGCTCTAACATATGCAATCTAGTTCTGGAGATGAGACAGCCATGCCCATGTCAAAGGATGTCCTTTGATGGCTGGTCCACAACCCCAGTTGTGGCCGGAGCATGAAGGGGCTTCAGCCATACCTTCTGTCAGCTCTGACTACGAAGCCAAACCAAATAAATAAGTATTAAGAGTCGGCTTCCTACACCAGTAAGCAGTGTAGCTGCTCGGGCCCCCTGCTCAGAAGGGGGACCTGCCCTTGGGGTTTAATACTCCACAGCTGCTATCATGAAATTCTTCATAATTTTTGAGTTTGTATTCTGGGAGGTCCGATGGGACAATGGAGGATTCTCTGGGGCTCTGGAGACCAGGCTGAGCTGCAGTCCCATCTCTCACTGCTCCTTGGGACAGACTCTTGGTCATCTCCAATCCCAGCACCACCCAGGAACTGTCCCCCCCCCTTTCTCTCTCCTTCAGGGGTCCTCACTGCATTCGGCCAATGACTATCCCCTTGGCTGAGGGAGTGCAACATTAAATAGCAAATAAAAATCACCAGGACTGGGCGAAAGACCGCAGAAAAAAGGAATAAACTTTTGCCTGTGTTTTGAACAAGAGTCCCATATTTTCATTTTGCACTAGGCCTAGCGAATTATGTAGCCAGCACGCAAGTCCCTAAAGTTCCTCCTTCCATAATCCTAAACCCCTTCTACATACACACTGTGGGGTCAACCATTTCCGAAGGAGGAAAGACCAGGGAGCAGACGTTGAGAGGAGAGGAGGGAGATGCCAGGTTTGTTGGAGGCAGGACTATGCCTTCCAGCTCTGACCTCCATGGGTCCAGGCCTTGAACCCTACCCTCGGCTTTCTGGATGTGAAGCCAAACTGGTTTTTATCAAACCAAGACTTACTGTGCCTTCAAGGGTATAAAGGGAAGCAATGCCTACCACATATTAAAAAACTACCTGGAAGGGCGCCTGGGTGGCTCAGTCGGTTAAGTGCCTGCCTTCAGCTCAGGTCATGATCCCAGGGTCCTGGATTCAAGTCCCACACTGGGCTCCCTGCTCAGTGGGGAGTCCACTTCTCCCTCCCTGGGCCTCTTCCCCATTTATGAGCCTGCTTTCTCTTTTGATCTCTCTCTTGCTCTCTCTCTCTCCAATAAATAAAATCTTAGGGAAAAAAAAAAACCTACCTGGAAAGATATAATCACAGAGAATAGTAGTTAATAGTGAACATGGAAGGTGATCTATGGAAGCAATTAGGAAGGTGGGCACTCAGAAGAGACTGTGCCTAGCTTGCATTCTTGGCTCATCCCTCCCTAGTTGTGTGCTTTTGGACAAGCTGTCCTCTTTGTTTTAAACAGTGCTCTCATCTTTACGATAGTCTAATAAGAGCAGCTCCCCTTCGTAACTGTTAAAAGGATTAAATGCTTAGGATAGTGCCCAACACATAAGAGTGCTTTAATTAATGTTAATATAAAGGTTCAAAGAGGGACGCCTGGGTGGCTCAGTCGGTTAATCATCTGCCTTCGGCTCAGGTCATGATCTCAGTGTCCTGGGATCGAGCCTCCTATCAAGCTCCCTGCTCAGGGGGAAGAATGCTTCTCCCTCTGCCCAACCCCTTCAACCCCACCACATGTGCTCTGTCTCAAATAAATAAATAAAATCTTTAAAAAATAAACAAAGGTTCAAAGAACCTGTTGAGGGACTCAGGGTCATCAAGGAAAGATCTGTAAGGTGCCCAGACAAAGGTTAAGTTTGCTGAAAATCTGCATGGCATTGCTAAGAAGGCAAAGCTTTCATTAGAAACAATCTTTGGTATACTGTCTAGATGAAAATGCTTTATGTTGTTATTTGAAAACACATACACACACACACATGGGACCACTTAGAAGTAAGAGACTTAGTTTAGCTATATCCTTTGTAAGGTATTTCTTAAATGATTACTGCTGGTTTTTCCAATCTCACGGAGCCCTGATTCAGTATTAAGCAGTTCTAATGAAAGTGTGCAAACATCTGTCTTTTATTCTGGCTCTTTCCTTGGCTACACTGCCACTTTGGTTTATAGTTTAGGATGACTCCAAATAGGATAAAAGTCACATCTGCCTATCCATCAATCTTTTATTTTTGTACAACCAGAACCTTGTGTCCCTGTACAGATGTACCATCAAGTAGTGTTTTAAAATAAATCCTGTTGGAAAGAATGCAAAAAAAGTGCATCTATCTGGCCATATCATAGGGTTCCTAAAATACCAATTAGATAACTGTGTGTTCAATTAATAGTTGTATACTATCAATTTACCCCAGCATCGATTTCAAGGATCATGGAAATATATCAATGTACTAAGGGTAATTCCCTTGGTATTTACTGATAATTGTTTGGGTACTTTGGATTTAATTACAAGCACTCATTCTTAAAAGAGTTCTAAACAGCTGAGGTTGAAAAATAAAAGTTAGGAAACCATTAGAATGGTGTCAATTTTCCTGACATTGATGGAATATCACCTTACTTTTCTTTTGGAGCGTCATTAACAAGGCCCTATAAGTTTACCATTCCATAGCATCTTTTTGTGTGATTCCTACCAACATGAGGAGCAAAGTAGGTTAAGAAAAGAAAGTAAGTTTAAGTTAGAGTTGCGTTCTCCATTCATTCTAGGTAAAAGAAATTTACGTTTGGATTCAAGACTTAAGTCAGAGACACTACTGAATGGTGGCTCACAAGGTGCCTTAACTTCTAGAACTTCCCTTTCATCCTGAGTAGAGACAAAGGGAGCTGGAAACACTCTGTCCAATGCCTTCCTGCACTAATGGTTTCTGATTCTATCATTAGTAGATTATGTGATCTTACAAGCCTGATCCCCTGTCAAATCAGGGGAGAGGGAATAGTTTGTTACTGAAATTACAAAGGCCCATGTCAAGAAAAAGAAGCTGAAAGGTTAATAAGGTAACCACTGAGAGTGGTTTTACCGGGAATAGTACCTCCGTAGGGGTAGAGACAAGAAAAGTCACATAAAAACACAAGGTGCTAAATTTTACTTCTATTGTAAGAGGCTTTAGAATAGCAGGAAGGAATTACAAAGGCAGGAATAGGGCCAATAACATCGAGGAAGACAATCTGAAAAGTCTTTATATGGAAATTTCATGTGGAAATTTCTAGCTTGTCCTGAATAGGGAAAATTCTCAAACAGCTCTATGTGTGTGTTCTGAAGAATAGCCTTCATTTAGATGATACGACATGACGCGTAATGCATTTCACAGAATCTAATGAACACATAAAAGAGGTATGAGTCTGAATTCCAAGCAAATCCCTTCGAATATACAGGGAATAAAGTGGCTGAGTGATTTGTATGAGGTGGAAATAATTTCATAAAGTTGTAATCAATGTCAGGCCGGTAGTCATAGTTACCATTTACTGAGTGCGTACCATGGATCCGGAACTATGCTGGATGATTTACGTGTATCATCTCACCTAATACAGCACCACAGAGAAACAATTTAATATCTAAAACAAATGTTCAGAAAGGCAAGCAACCTCATCAAGGTCACAAGGCTGGTGGATGGGAATTTGAAACCCAAGCCTCACGGAATGAAAGCTCATGTTCTTCCCCATCGTCTGCCTGGCCACTGTATTTTATGGGGTGAGCTAATCTGAAAAGCCACAGACTCTGAAACTGTAAACACCACAACTCTCTGACTGCACGCTGCATGTTTTCGATGAAGGAGAAAGTACAAAGGAGTAAATGTAGACTTTATTTTTTAAAAAGATTTTATTTATTTGAGGGATACAGAGAGAGAACACGAGTGGGGTGAGGGGCAGAGAGAGAAGCAGACTCCCCGCTGAGCAGGGACCCGATGTGGGGCTCGATCCCAGGACTCCAAGATCATGACCTGGACCGAAGGCAGATGCTTAACCCACTGAGCCACCCAGGTGCCCCTGTAGTCCTTATTTTTCATGACTATGACTCTACACATTATTTGTTTTTTTAAAAATTACTAGACCTGTATGTTGAAGGGGCTATGTGTGTATATATATTTACACACGCACCCCAATATACCGATACTGTATACACCAGTGTAATGTATATACAACTAGCATATAGGTACATTCTTTATATATACATGCATATGTATATTTTTAGTATGTACATGCATGTATGTAGTATATATGTGTGTATAAATATATATACAGATATATATGTGTGTGTATACACAGATATATTTTATGAGTACATATAAAATTTTTCACCAACTTTTCCTTTGAAGTGGAGGTACGATGTGTCCTAAAACCAGTCAACCATCTGGCACAGGATGTTCAGAGATGGCAATTATCTTAGCAGGGGAATCCTGAAGTACTGTGATATGGACCTAGTCTATGTGGAAGAAAGCAATTCTATAGGGGAAAAGATTTTTGAAAGGAGAATCAAACCAGTATTTGGCTGAAGGCCTACAGTGTGCTAATGTTGTGACAGATGCTTCCTGAATATCTCCTTTATTGCTCATGCGTGACAAATAATGCAGACTGCCTAGAGTTGAGTAGACACTCTTGACCGGAAAGGCATAGAGTGTGTACACGAATTGTAACAATGGACCACACAGTAGATTTACACAACAAACTGCTCTAACAATCTGTGATTGTGCATGGCTTCATGTAGGCACTCAGTAATGAATTAGTAACAACACGAAGGGATCCTGTCAATGAATGAACAAGTGTTCCAGGACACCTACTTCTTGGTTTGAAGAAGAAGAGATTCCAATTTTTTTTTTCCCTCCTCTTCTCAGCAAGCTTCAACATGAGTGGTAGGTCTGGATTCTCCTAACAGACCACGGACAACTCATTCTCAGAATTAGGTGCCATCACCCGTCAGAGATGACCTCTCTCTATCTGAGACCAAGAATCTAACCTAGGTCCAAGTGATGGAGACCTGAGGGTCATTATGCATATCCTGTCAGGGTAAGTGAGAGCGTCAGCCTCACGGAGACTAAGGTCCTCTTTTTCTAGTTGGCCTGGTTGACTGAAAGATCTCATTGCAGTGCTACATTTCTATGCAAAATAGGCTTCCTTTCCCCTACAGGAATTGAAAATGGTGGCCCAACAAAGAATCCATTGACCACTGTGCGAGTATGCAGGAAAAGAGATAGGAAATGCTACAAATGCCTACTACAGTGATACTAACTTGGTCCTCTAGCCCCGAGCCCGGGCTAGGTTAAGGTGAGTGAGGTACCATTTCAGGCACTTGCACCGCCAGCAGAATGAATGTTTCTAAGTTTATACCCTAAGCCCCCCACATGCTTTTCCACAGTCTCGGGCTTCACTGGAAGGACAGTTATGTCTGGACATTTCCTTTCCTTATGAAATTACCAAATTGCCTCCTACTTATCAATTCACTAGCCATTGACTCTGATGTCGGGTGCTTGAAAACTTTTGAACACCTTGGCTTATTTCTTCTTTCCCTGGCCTCCAAAACTTTCATTATCTGCCTGAGAAATGAAATCAGGATCCTCACCTCTCACCAAGAACGTTTGATCCAAATCTGATTTTACAGCCTTATCTCATACCCCATCTCCACTCCTAAATCCTCTCTGTGTCCCCCTCCCCAAAAATTAGCTTTCAACTTTGCTGTTTTCAGCCTATGTCTAAGACACATCTTCCTCTTGAAAGTTCCCTTCTCTATACGGCTTATACTGTGCAACGTTTTACATCGTATACTTCAAAGCTTGATTCAAATGCCCTTACCTCTGGGAGGTCTTTTTATATCCCGCCCATCGGAATTAATTTTTTCCATCCTTGTTCTACCACTTCCTTTGTTCACAGTAATAACGGAGCATGGATGTCAGTGCTCCTTTTATAAAAACATTATTTGCCGTTACATCTGTTCTATGATCAGCCTTCGGCCTCCTGGAGGGGAGAGCCTATTGCCCTGTCTCTGTACTCCCAGAGGATCTGGCACTGAATGGCACATGGTGGGGCGTCAATCCATTTACACCTCGCTGCATGACTGAGTGCGCTCTTTGGGAAAGTAAGTGTACATGGATTAATAAGCTTTTAGGGAGAGCAAGCAAGCGAGCGCAAGCTCATTTCTTTTTTAATCAGCAAAGCAGATTTTAAACACAGGCTGTTGAACGTTCAGGCCCATTCTACTGGGTATAAAGACTAGGAAAACACTTATAACTAATAAATGACTTCAGGGTGAGGACACGGTGTAACTGTGTTTTGGAAATTACAATCTGCATACATACAAAGTAAGTAAGTCCTAGAAGTGCAAATATTTAAAAACCTCAAAAAATGTGAACATGATGGTCTTTGGATTCATATGGTGACGAAGAAACCAGGTCTACGGCAGTCCATCTGCTTTAACTCTTATACTGATTTTCATTTTTTCAATTAAGTGTTTACTGTGTGTCTCCACTGGGCTAGGGGCTAGAGAGAGAAAACAGAGAGGAAAGTCCGTGAGTTCTTGTCAACCATGAGATACGGTTACACCTGTCAGGTTCCAGGGACTCCATAGCCTTTTGTAGAAGAAAAGACAAGCACTGGTAGAGGGAAGCATGTGGGAACCCAAATTATCAAGAGGAAAGGATACAGGGTTTTAAAAATGAGAAAATGGACTGTAGGATGGACGCTTTTCCAACAGACTGTGGAGGCTGAGTGGAACTGCTCCAGACAGCAAGGGAGGAATTGTATTCTCCAAAGGGGGAACAGAACTATAGAGAATTCTGAATGGGTTTGATGTATCTTAAGCTGTATTAAATCACATTTTAAAGATGGACATAAAATATCTTTGGAGGCCAAGATAATCTATATACAGAATCTAATAATAGCTTATTATACAGACTAAGCTATAGTTACTTGGTTACCCGAATGTTTCCAAATGTAACAACAATGTTTCTCTCTGGTTCTAGATTCAAGCTGACTACTAGTACTTTATTTTAGAAAGTCAAAAATTGTCCAAGCTAACTGAGAAGCTAACATTTCTGGATATAAGCAGCAGAATTTTAAAAGGCAGAAGGAGGTTTCCTCATTCTTAATTCATCCAAGGTAACATAATTAGCAGGTGGATTTGGGGGGTTTCATTTCTGATTCTAAAATTCTGTAACACCACTTTACCCAGTGCTCCTCTCTTTGAAAGATTCGTCATGCTCTTTTGATTTTAGAAGTCACCACATCCAAACTTTCCCCTCTGCACTTGTGCACTGAGACCAGATGATAAAATCCACAAGTAAAGAGGTGGAAAGAGTGGGGAAAGGGTGTCACAGAAGCTGGATGGTGAAGGACACAGCCTCGGAGACATTGCTCTCCTCTTGCTCTAGTAAATGCTCTCTCTGAAAAATGATACACACACACACATATAATGTATGTATATCTGGCCGGGTATATTACATTATATATATGAACATTAGCTTATACGTATGCATAGTTTCTATAGAACTATAAAATTAGTTCTGGAGAAGTGTTTTGTAACTCTGAAGATGCTATACAAGAGCTTACATGCAAGGGCCGTCTGGGTGGCTCAGTCAATTACGTGTCTACCTTTGGCTCACGTCATGATCTCGGAGTCCTAGGATCAAGCCCCACGTTGGGCTCACTGCTCAGCTAGGAGTCTGCTTCTCCCTCTCCCTCTGCCCCCTGACCCATGATCTCTATCGTGCTCTCTCTCAAATAAGTAAATAAAATCTTTTTAAAAACAGCATACATGCAAGAATACATACATACGATGCATATTTTCTTCACATAGCATTTCTATCTCCATAGAGCTTATCCATGCAGATCATCTGCTTGGGAACAGATAAGAGATAGTGACAGACTCTATGTCTGCATCATCTGCAGCTTCCTTAATGTCACCTGAAACTACTTCTATCTAAGAGACACATCTAGATACTTGACTACCAGACATTCATTTAGGATTTTTTTTTTTCTCAGATGCATAAAATATTTGAACAATGATGTGAAAAACATACAAAGTAGGCATAAAATCATGCCATAAATATCACAGAACAAAGTGGGGTCTCTGAAGTCACATAAGTTATCATCTGCGTAATGCATTAATTTACCACCGTAACTATGGTCCCCAGTTCTTTGTTGCAAATAACCGGGGACAGGGGCCCTGTGTCTCACCAGCTGGCAGCCCAAAGCATCTGCTGTGTACAAGGCTAACGGAGGACTCCCAAAGGGTTCATGGACGAAGCTAGCAAAGCACTTGTGCTCAGAGAGCTCATGGGCTAGCCTCAGAGAGAAATCTTCGTCAGTCAAGGATAGCACAAGGCAGCAGCGGTGATTGTCTTAGGAACAGCAGCGTGTTAGTGCTCTCAGAGTTACTGGAAGAAGATGCTGGTGGCTGGCAGTGGTGAAGGGAATCAAGCAAGGCCTCATAGAATAAATGGCATTTTGAGCTTTCAAGGACAGGCTGCATTTAGATATGTGAAGGGTGGTGGAGTATTCTAGATGAAAGGAATAGTATATGCCAAAGGGTAATTGCTAACACCTTTGCTTAGCTGTAAACTGTCTCCCTGAAACATCCCGCACTCATTACAAGCAGGGTAAGTACAATTTTCTATCTCTGAGATGGTTCTCATAAAGAGGATGCTATGGCCTGAACATCTGTGTCCCCTCCCCCCCATTCATATGTCAAAATCCTAATCTTAAGGTGATGATATTTAGAGATGGCGCCTTTGGGAGGTCATGAGGCCGTGAGGAGGGAGCCCAGTTGAGGGGATGAGTGCCCTCACATGAAGACACACAAAACAGCCTGCTCCCTCTCTCTCTGCCATGTGATGCACAGCCGACTGCCATCTGGGAACCAGGAACCTGCTGGTGCCCTGATCTCAGACTTCAAGCCTCCAGAACTGAGAGAAGTAAATGTTTGTTGCGTAAGCCACCCAGGCTACCGTCATTTGTTAGACTAGCCTAACTAAGACATAGGAGAAGCCATCATGTCCCTTTCCTCGGTAAAAACCTACTCATCAGCCAATTTTCAGACTCCTCAGCCTCCTGGCCGTTCTCCACAACACACCTTCATGTTTCTGGAGGTCTCCTCCACGATCTGCTTCCATGTGCCCTGACCAACCACGGCTTCTCCAGCTGTGGGTTGTTTCTGTGGATGTTAGGAGCTGAGGGCACAAGTTAAATCCCCGTCTCTCAAACCTACTGAAGGTTAACGCAGGCCGTTTCACTCGCTTGCTCTGGGATCTGAGACAAGTGATTTAACTTGGCCAATCCTCAGTGTCCGCACTTCCGAAATGAGGATAACAAGTCGCTACTCTCACGGGGCTACCACCGCTTTACTGTGGGGTTTATGTGAGGATTAAAAGGATTCGGGAAAATGCCAGACCTGTAGGAAGGACCTAATAAATGTCAAGCAGCATTAGTAGCACATTCATAGGTAATGATTTTACAAGTGCCAATAAAACTTTCAGACTCTCGACTGGTGTCTCTATCAGAAAATTTTCAAACATCTCCCCGACCCTCTTTTTCTTTGAATAAGTCATAAAAAATTACTGTCATTTTCTACCTTCTAAATTAATTTTTGCTTAATGGTCATTGACCCTACCTTTGGGTTCTGGCTGAGTAAGGAACTCCTTGAAACGTCAAATCTGGAAAACGCTATGCTTGCCATTCCCTTGCAGACAGAACATCTCCCTCTTTGGCGCGGCGATAGCTTTTGTTATGAAAATTGAGTGGATTGTGGTAAAGTGTAGACAAAGAAGGTCGCATTTCTCTTTATGGCTTCTGTAATCAACATCTACATTTCTGCTCCCTGAATTCGTCTCACCCCACTTCTGGGCACGGAAAATTAAACTTCCCTCTCTCTCAGTTTTGGCCTTCAATCTTTAGCTGGTGAATCTACCCCAGTTCAGAGCTGGAAGGTGTAACGCAGGCCTAAGCTGCTCAGAGAACACCACTGCCCTTGCCACAACAGTTGGTTTGAATTTGCCGGAGGACCCAGCCAGAGCCTGTGAAACACATGATGCATGTGAGTCCAGACTTGCTGCAGTCTCTGTGAGCCTCAAGAGGACACCGTGCAGAGGACAGAAATAACCCAGAAACAGCCTGATAAAAAGATGGAAGAAGAGAAACCTAATACCAGCAACACCATCTACTTGAAACTGAACAATTAATGTTAGAGCTTACAATTGGAGGTCCCGATCAAGCTACTTCGGGCTTCCAGTTGGTTGGAGTTGGATTTTCATCATTTCCTGCTCATAAAGAAGGCAAAGCTGATCCAAATGAAATCACTAGTTCAGTGTGTCACTAAAGAAAATCAGGGATATAAAAACCCTACAAAAGGCCAGTTTCCCAGCATCTTCAATTATCAGAAAACTCATGGAAATAAGCAGTCGTAGCTACTGTGGTCAGAGTAAACATGAGGGGTAAAGAATTGTGTGTGCATGCCCCCGATTTAAAGTATCATAGTAACCTTAGCTATTAGCTAGTTTCTAGCTATTCAAGCATGAGCATGCATCATTTATAGCTCTGTACGTCTACGCATCTATGCATCTATCTGTACCACTAGATCAATCACATCTGCCTGAAGATACTGTCACATCAGTTTAGTGTTTTTCATTCTGATAAATGGTAAATCTCCCTTAGAGATCATGTCTTACTCATCTGCAAGGTTCTAGCCCAAAGTTTGACATACATATCCAATAAATGCAAAAATAAAATGAATTAACATAGGAACATGGAAAAAATAATTCCCTGGATAAATTGTTCCTTGTGCAAACAGAAATCATTGCTTTGGACTAAACAATCTAGCTCAAGAGAAGGAAAGGCAGGGCTACTAATGTGTAGGAAACTGGAGCACTCCATAAGCCAGGCTGCCATTCACACAGATTTACTACGATGGGAACGGCGCCCCCTGGAGTTGTGCGATGGAGCCACCTGAGCAAGGCTTCTAAACTACACACAATAAAACACAGATTATCTCTCTTCATGACAAACATGAGGAGACGTGGATTTATTGAAACTTAAATGTGACTTCTCACTAATGTTTCCCTAATGGCGGTAAGACTAACTTCTTCACTTACCAAGTATAGATTTTTCTGCCTTCTCTTCTTAATATTTTATAAGCTATAAAACACAATGGCTTTGAAATTTCAGGATCTGAATCGGAAGATATCCACAAATAATGTCAGTGGTATTTCTGTAACTGTAATACCATATTGACTGTAATAGAGACTTAAGAGTAACAGAGACAAAATAAGTATTTCATGTTTTTCTGCTCTGATTCTAAATTTCTGAATCTTTAAGACTGATATGGCTGCGGGCGCCTGAGTGGCTCAGTTGGTTAAGCAACTGCCTTCGGTTCAGGTCACAGTCCCTGAGTCCTGGGATCGAGTCCCACATCCGGCTCCCAGCTCCACGGGGAGCCTGCTTCTCCCTCTGACCTTCTCGCCTCTCACGCTCTCTCTCACTGTCTCTCTCTCAAATAAATAAATAAAATCTTAAAAAATAAAAAAAAGACTGATATGGCTGCATTCATTTGTATTGAGAAAATCAATGTCCTCTGCTTTTTGGTTTTTATTATAGTGTATCTTTTATATTAAACACTGGGATACATTTATGGATGGTGTAACATAAACATTAATTTATTTAAAAATATTTGGATGTTTCCATCTGCCAAGCACAGTGCCAGGTGCTAGCAATGCAAGAATGAAAAGTCAAGGTGCTTCTTCTTGTGGAAACAATCTCTGACAGACATTTGGGATTAAAAAATTGAATCTTCTTTCAAGCCTGCATATTCGCACCATATTAGCTTGACTGCTTCTCTACTTCCTTCCTACTTTTTATATGCTGTGCTTTATTGTTTTAGAGAATCCCTATTGTTCCATGGAAAAAGAGAGCAAAATAAGAGAAACTCCGGAGGAAGAAATCAATTGGTAGTTAAGGACACTGAACAAGATCAAATGTGAGCTACCACTTACCACCAACTACTAGCAGAGTCACCTCTAACACTCTAAGTTGTATGGACAAAGGTGATCTTATGTCAGTCATAGCGCTGTTGGGAAGATCAATGAGATAAAAAGAAAGTAAGCATAGTACCTGTCACGCCATAATTTTTCTGTTGTAAAAGTGCATTCTAAAAATCAAATTTGCTTCTGGTTTAACCACATACATCATTGAAGAATTAAAAAAAAAATCAAACCAATGATTTACTGTATGGTGAAACCTACAATAAGATTTATTGTAGGTTTATTAATTTATTGTATGGTGAAATCTACAATAAGAAAAAATCCATCCTCTGAATATAGACACTCAACCTAGAAAAGGACACTAGTCTCACTGGCTACAGTCAGGGTTTACCATACAGGGCCAGGAAGAGGATGACCACAAAGCTTTCCAGTTTGAGATGTACATACAGCTCTAGGAAGGTCTGAAGTTCCTCTCCGCACACTCCATCCAAACAACTACTTGGTATTCATAAGAGGAACTGTACCATCGCCACAGATGACCATCTACAATATGGCCTGTAATCCAAGCCCTGTGAAATGCCTTGGCTCTTATCTAGAATAGGGTTCAAAGAACTTATTACTATTTCCCTTTTGTGCTTCTTGGACTGAGTTTCTGATTACATTTGCCTGTTAAAATTTACGTGAACAAAAACTCTCCTGTTTTCACTGACAGAAGATCTGCTTATTAAATGAATAGAGAAGAGATCCCATGGACTCCATCATCACGCATAGAGGCTAGAACCATTTTCCAGATTCCATTCTTTTTCTTCTCTTACGAAAGAACATGGAATTGGGTGGTGGTGGGGGGGGTTGCCATAAGGCAAGAAGGGAGAGCCCTTAATTTCATCTTTTCAACTGTTTCTTTATGAGTCCCTAATCACAAACTAAAATAGGTAGAAGATAAAATTAACTCTGTCAACTCAGGAGAAGTTGAGAATTTTCTATTTAAGTTTATTTTCTACTATTTCCATTGTTCATGGACTACCCACCAGTGATATGGAGTGGACACTTGAGATTTTCATCAGAATAACTTCTCAAGGAATTACAATTCTCCTCTCCCATTATCGGATCAGTCGTAAAAACCAAAGTGGGCCTGTGGTTTTCTTTTCTGGGAACCACCACTGTTTTATCCAGTTGCGAGTTAAACAAAGGCATTTACTCAAGCAAGTCACTTTCCAATATTAGCTTTCATGCCTCTGGAGGACCAAATCTGATTTTAAGTGAAGTTCATGTTTCTAAACCATAAGGTCAGTTGCCCCAACCTAAAAACAGATCAGTGGTCAGGAAAAAAAAAAAAAAGGAAATTAAAAAAAAATGTTATACATGCTATACTTCTACCCAGAATCAAGACAGCACAGAACCGGAGCCCAGCTTCTTTCTGCAACTGATTTCTGTATCTGGTTGCTTTTCTCTTTATGACTAAAAATCGCAGGAACTACTCTGCTAGGCTCTGAAGAACAAAGAGAATCATGTCCATGGTTGAATTTCTATGAAACCTCAGAGGAAGCCAAGCACATCGTACATACCACCTTGCCTCCAGGCGACAGGGAACTCTTCCAGAGGTGGAGAGTGAGAACGGGACCCAGCAGGTGGGGAGCGTGCAGGATCGCCCACCGGTCTTTGGAACCCGCATCCGCGGGTGTCTGCGCACACTCAACGCAGTAAAATGGTGGAGAAAGGACCAGGAGCTACCATGGCAATGGCAGAGTCTCACTACCTGGAGAGCTGCGATCATTATCTATACACAAATAATCCTTCATATTTAAATGTTCACTTTCAGATCAGCTGGTGGTCCGAATTAAGGTTTCTGAATTTTGTGAACAAGTGGAAGACACCATCTGGAACGACTGGAAAGAAAATATGGATATAGAATTCAAACATGATCAGACTCCTGTTGCCAGAACAGTTGCTAGAATGATCTCTTTGATGAAACTACGGCAGTCACTCCATTGATCGCCAATATAATTGTGCCTCCAAGTAGCTACGGCTTTGGTAGGGGTGAGGGGTTACCAATTCCTGTGACCTATTTGGCCAGAGCCCACCAGGTAACATTAGCAATTTCTGTGTCCTTCCTGACTTGGGCAGCTTTTATGGCTTGTTGTCGAAAAGACCTAAGCTTTATAATTGGCTTTATAATGTTTATTATATCCTTTTTATAAAAAGGCTCCATGCTCCCTGAAAAACTTTGAAAACACTCAAAATACATAGAACATATATACTGTCTAATAGTTTCCCATAGTAATATTAACGCTTTCAGATACATATACATATATATGTGGCCAACATTTTTTTTAAAGGTTATATTTATTTGACACAGAGAGCAAGAGAGCACAAGCAATGGGTGTGGCAGAGGGAGAGGGAGAGGGAGAAGCAGGGTCCACGCTAAGGAACTCCATCCCAGGCCCCTGGGATCAGGACCTACGCCAAAGGCAGACGCTTAACTCAGTGAGTCACCCAGGCGCCCCCGGTCAACATTTCATGTACACATATACACTCTCATACACACATACACACATATATATGTAGTTTAAGGTAAGACATGTTTAACTTCCATGCCTACGTAGTATTTACACTTAATTTATGCAGACAGAATATATTTACATGTGAATGCATGGGGTTTCTTTTAGTTCCTGCATTCTTCTGAAGTCTTCTGAACTTACAACTCACCCCGGTGAACTTTCTGACACTTTCAAGTCTCCTTATTCTTATGGGTACCATTGAATTTCTCCAGAAACCAAATATACACCCCAAAGGAACAACATATTTCCCATTACTCAGGTTCCCAGGCCTCCACATTTTAGGGCTTAAAAATAGCTGTCAACAGAAGTCCAAGTGCCCGGCAGTGCCACATAGAAGGGAAATGATTATCCCAATATCATAGATGACAAAACAGGTGATTATGGCTTTGAAAGACATCGCCAACAGACGAACTATTTTTGATAGATGTTGGGGCCAAGGGGCGCTTTGGATGTAACTAGCAGCTGCCCAGGGTCACAGACGGTGTGCGGGTAGAGGTACGGGAGGGGAAGGGAAAGATGCAGACAGGAAACCTCCTAACACCGTCCAGGACTCTCGTGAGGGTCCTGCTGTAGAGAGGAAGGAAAGAGGATGCAAAAACTCTGCCAACGCCAGCATGGCCTCTCGGATCCAGGGTATGCCAGGAACTGCACTGCATAACGAAGAGAGTCAACACTGGAACATGTGTCATAGGTTTACTTGTCTCCGAATAGCCTCTGCAGCAGGACCATGGACCATGTCAGGTGTCCTCACTCGACTAACACAATGTCAAACCCAAAAGTTGCAAAAGCAACAACTAAAAGTAAAGAAGTCAATGCTTCTCAGTGGGAAGCTAGCAGGACCAAACATTAATTGATTTAGTGTGTCGGAGTGAAGCAAGTCTGTTTGCACATCATCAGTTAGCTAGTGACCCTGGGAAACAAACCAAGCTGGGCTGCCTGGCTGCTCATGCTGGTGTTTTCTGGTTTAATGCAACCACGTTCACACCCTCTTCAAGCCAGCCGCACTCCTCCTAATGCTGGTTGCTCACGGGAAAATGCACTGGCAGATGCCCCCTACCACCCGCCTTTCCCCAAACTTTGTTAAGCAGATTCTTAATACAGGCGATCTTCAGAATATCACTCAGACTTTCTGGATCGCCAGTTAAGGGCTATCGTGGACCAAATAAGCTGTTAGGTTCTTCTCAGCTCTAGAATTCCATGTAGTTTCAGTTTCCTCAACCACATGAGGATGGAAGTTGTAAATGTGTAGATAGAAGAGTAGCACAGCTCTCTACCTCTAACACCAACCAAAGGATTGCTCATTCTTCTCTTTCCCAGAGATATCTTTGAGTCCCCTGGAGAGTCGGCGGCCAGTGAAACCTCACAAGTGATGCCATGCATCCCCAGGCACCCCTACTTCCTCCTCTCCCAGGGCTGTGAGCCTGGTGCTATTGGCGGGGCCATGCTGGGCTGCTCAGGCAAGGGGGAAGGAGAGCTCAGTTTCCACTCCACGGGCATCACAGCAGCACACCAAACACGAACTAACATTGTCTCGTGCTTCCAACATCTCAGGCACTCTAGAACAAAAGGCACCCCATCTCCCCACTATATTTCATTTATAATCCCCGTCTCCTGAAACGCACAGGATGGGCACAAGTCTGCATACTGCATGCCCCCCCACCCCCCCACCCCAATCAGTGAAGGGCCTTTTTAATGACCGAAGCTCACATGTGACTGTGCCCGGAGATACAGTCTTTCCCCAAATGGCTTCAACAAGCCCCCTGTGCCAGCTCTCTGCATGCCAGGATGGAAGATACAACACAGCCTCCACCGGCTCCATGCTATGTTTGTGTTAGGACCCCAAGCTCCCTCTCATTCATACAGCATCAAAGAAGAGTTAATACTGACTGACCATTTACTGTGCATAAAGCCTTAAGTGCTTTAAGTGTGTTAGCTTATTTGATCTTTGTAACAATTGAAGGAGGTATTATTTCCTTTACAGATGAGGAAACTCAGGTTTACAGAAATCAGTTTGTCCAGAGTTTCCAGTGACTCGAGATGAGTCGAGTATTTATATGAGTATGAGTCGGGCATTTATAATGAGTATTTATATGAGTATGAGTAGGGCATTTATAATGCTTATGGTATTCTGCATCCTTGGGGGTGATTACTGACCCTGTTATGTGCTGGACGGTAGGCTATAGTTGCTCCCATTATTTTCAATACCAGAAGAAATTAAATACAACTTTATTTTAGAAGTTTTACTTGACATAGCAGGACCTCAGATCTTACTGGCCACACTTCAAGGGACTGCTATATTTCTCTGTCATGATATTTTATAAAAATTATTTCTGACTTTCAATTCTTAATTTCCATCTCCCTAACTTGAATCCCTTTGATTAAAAGATCCGTTAACAAATACCTGACTGACTGCCTCAAGCCAGGCATCTTGTGAGCCACTGAGAAAGAATCAGAGACACCAAGTCGATGTCTTTACCTTCAGGGAATATACAATCCGCAAAGCAACAGACGCATAAATATTGAGGAAACCATTGGAAAATGAGAAGGAGGCTCAAGCTCCCAGCCTTATCCCCTTGCTTTCAGAAAGTGATGGCCTCTGGAAGCACTGACTCTAAGTTAAATCCTAGCTCAGTTCCAAGTGTTCTCTGAGCCTAGTTCCCCAAACTAGAAATGACCAGAATACTAACTCCGCCCCCCACCCTGCTGGTGTATGGCAAGGATTAAATGAGACAACATACGTAAAGTACACAACATGCTGCCTGGCACACGGCCATCATTTCCTAAATCTTTACCACAATTACCTTGGAGGACTAAAGCTTAAGAGTCTCCAAACTCCTCTCCTTCTCCATCAAAACCATTGCACTTTTAACTCCTCTTCCTTCTGTCTTAGAAGATGAATGGTCATGCCTCACACACTTGCTTATTTAACAAATATTATGTGCCCACCATTAGATTTCTCCTCTCCAAGAAAAACTCGGCCTCTGATGCTGACTCATTTTGTCTTCTTAAATCAGGCTTCAAATTTAAATCCCCTTTTCCCTTTTGGCTTCCAACCTCACATGTTGAAAAGTGAAATATACCTTTCACCCGGGGCCATGTTCCCATCTGAAGCCCAGCTTCCCTGTGTCCTCCTCTCTGCTACTGCTCAGAGGACACCCAGGGCCTCGCCCTCTGCTTCCTCCATCCCCCCAGGAAACACACAAGCATCTGTGACTTCAATGTAGGCGTTACGATCTCTGCTCTAGACATGGTCGTGTTTGTGTCCCACGAGCGCCCTACCACAGCTCCTCATGGAGTCACCCTTGAGTCTCCAAAATCACTCAAACCAAGGGTCTTTCCTCAGTCCTCACTTCAAGGAAGCTAATAGAACAGAATCTGCAGAAATAGTCTCAACCAGTGGCTGAACGTTTCTCACGACTGACGGGAGGGCTGGCTTGTACGTGTTTGTGTCATTGAGGACAGACTAGAAGACAGAGAGAGGGACCGTAGCTAAGGTGGGATGAGTAATATCGAGGGAACTCACGCAAACTCAGTTAAGGAAATCAAAAAATTGGCAGAGAGCTATGCTGTCAAAGATGAATGCTGCAAAAACCTCCTCCATCGGATGCAATTTGCATTCATTTGTATGAGTTTCTTCAAGGTAATGAACACCCGAGACATCTCTTCCTGAGAGGAAGAGGGAAGAGTGCTGTAAATGCGTTCTTTGTGAGCCTTCTGACCCAGTTTAGTGACTAGTTTAATATTCAAAGGGCAGATGTGTTCTCTTCACTTTGGAGAGTTTGATGCTCAAAGACAATTTAGGTCATTGGCTCTCGTGGCAGCATTTCCCTTGTGAGGAAGCTACATTTAAGCATCCATCTTTTGTATTATTGATAACAAAACTGGGATGGGTCTGCAAAGTCCAACAAGTTTTCTGGGCTGTTTGGAAAAAGCAATTAGATCAAGACTCTGTTCCAGCTTTCCTCTTTAGAGGGATGTGTGTGTCCTTTGAACACCAGATGGGTCAAACAAGAGTTTTAGCACAAATTATTCTTTTCAAACACATTTCAATCATCTCTTCCACACCGAAGCAAAATCAGAAATGACATTACAGACACATTAAGTTTTTGATTCAAAACATGAACGTTTTCATCTTGTAGTGAGTGCGATGGACTCCTTTACCGGAAAAGAAAACAAAGCCTGTCCCTCATTCTTCCATCTTCCTTCCCATGATGTACAAAGAGCCACCCATCCTTGAATCAACTCCCATTGTTTCTATGTTGGTCTATCTCCACTTAAGATCCTGGGAGATGGGAGTGAATTTTTATTCACCGTGTTCTCAGTGCCCAGCTCAGATTCTGCCACACAGAGTTCTATAATTATTTGTCAAATATTAGGGGAAAATGTTTTCCCCTAAGAACATTTTAGAAAAAATTTCAGATGTAAAATCCAAATTACTGAGCATAGCACATGAAGCCCTTCTCACTTCCTGTCCTAGCTCCTGTCCCATTGCCTACACTCCCCTAGAGTCTACACTACCCAGCTACACCGATCAACTTCAAGTCACCCAACACGGCATGCCCATTCACACCACGATGCTTTTGCAAATACTCCTATGTCCATCTGGCATGTTCATTCCCTCCTTGGCTAATCATCTTTTAAGATTTATTTTTTTTTTAAGATTTTATTTATTTATTTGACAGACAGAGATCACAAGTAGGCAGAGAGGCAGGCAGAGAGAGAGAAGGAAGCAGGCCCCCCACTGAGCAGAGAGCCCGATGCGGGGCTCAATCCCAGGACTCTGAGATCATGACCTGAGCCGAAGGCAGTGGCTTAACCCACTGAGCCACCCAGGCGCCCCTCTTTTAAGATTTATATAACCCCAACATAACCCACTCTACAATGTCTTCTCCCTCAGGCAAAATTATTTTGTACACTCTGCTAGCTAGAATATTTTTATGGTATGTTTTATTAGAAAGCATTATAATTCACTGCTTATGTCCATTTTTCCCCTCAGTTGGTCAGATTCTAGAATATATAAATTATGACATTTTCATCTTTGGTACAGCTAATGCCCAGCATGAAGCTTAGAACATGGAAAATGCTCAAAAATGTTTATTGAATTAAGTGGATTTCTAGGTCCAAGCCCAACACATATACTTTCTTTTGCCCCTGATTAACTAGTATATATTTTACCCCTTACCAATATTTTAATAAAATTCTAGAGGCAGAGTAAAAATAAATTTTTTAATTAGTCACAGAAGTCAAATCCTCTTTAAAATAAGAAAGCCAGTAAATACGTACTTATGTAAATAGGTAAAAAAGATAACAGCTTTAATCATTTTAAAATACCTATCCCTTAAATCATACATTAAACTGCACTGTTTGAAGTTTTCTCAAACACTAGTACTATTTTTTCCATTGAATCCTGATTGTAACGAAGGTAAATACTTCTATTAAGTTTTATTATAAAATGAGAATTATTAAAAGAAAAGGTAGAATAGGAATCTTAGAATAAAGTGACAAGTATCTTCTCTCTTATTATTTGAGTATCCTATGAAAAGTGATCTATCCACCTGCTGAAATCTAAGAAGGACTATGTATTTGAGAAGTCTGTCAGATAAGGTCTGAGATTTCAGTAGCGAGTGGTGAAAAAAAATTATGAAATACTGACACAGAAATTTGTGTCCCTGTGATCTTCAAAATTTACGAACAAGGGGGCATTTAAAAAAAGAAAAAACTACAAATACAAACAAAAGAAACTATCCCATGGCCCAAACACAAAAGATCTAGCTAACCATGGAGACCTCTTGAAAAGTCCACCCCTAGGTGGTATAAGTATAATTAATTAAGGAACTACATGTGAGGTTGGGGAGATAGAACACACCCAGAAAGATAGCCTTTTCTTCTCTTCAAATCTGTGAAGGCTAGACATACTCACTGTACAAGTGTGTATTGCCATCACCCGGTATATCTTTTTTTTTAAATTTAATTTATTTATTTGACAGACAAGAGATCACAAGTAGGCAGAGAGGCAGGCAGAGAGAGGAGGAAGCAGGCTCCCTGCTGAGCAGAGAGCCCGAGATCCCAGGACCCTGAGATCATGACCTGAGCCAAAGGCAGAGGCTTAACCACTGAGCCACCCAGGCACCCCCATCACCCAGTGTCTCTTAGGCATAGAAGGCATCTGAAAAGTTTGGTGGAGTCGGCGAATTCATCACTCAATTAACAACAGGCTATGATCTCTTTCTGAAATGTGGACACTCTCCACCTAAAACAGGGTCCATGGAGTAACCATAGCTGAGCACAATCAGACCCATTTGGCAACTCTTCAAGGGCAACCATTATCACTAATATGGACACATCCCTAGTGGTACAGCCAACATTTTATAAAAGGTCTTCATGTTAACTTCAGCTTGGTTAAAGTCATAGCCTGTCACATCCCGATCTTCCCAAGCCACAAAGCTAACTTGTTGTTTTTATTTTTTAAAGATTTTATTTATTTGAGAAAGAGACAATGAGAGAGAGAGAGCATAACAAGGGGAAGGGTCAGAGGGAGGTGCAGACTACCCGCTGAGCAGGAAGACAGATTCTGGACTCGATCCTGGGATAACAGGATCATGACCTGAGCTGAAGGCAGTCACTTAACCAACTGAGCCTCCCAGGCTCCCCAAGCAATCTGTTTTTATTTAAAATTTGTAGTAGGAGTGCCAGGGTGCCTCAGTTGGTTAAATATCTGCCTCTGGCTCAAGTCATGGTCCTGGGGTCCTGGGATGAGCCCCATGTTGGCTCCCTGCTCAGCAGGGAACCTGCTTTTCCCTCTGCCTTTGCCTCTCTCCCTGCTCTTGCTCTCTCTTCTCCCAAAAGTGAAAGAAAAAAAAATCCTTAAAATTTATAGTATTATATTTCCAAACAGCAAAAACACATTGAGTGCTTCTCACGTGGCAGGTACTATACTCAGTTCTTTACATTAAAAAAAAAAAAAAAAAAACAAACAACAACCATAATATGTACAAATGAGTATAACTCATTTCTCCCAAATACATTGCAAGGTAATATTACTATCCCTATCTTATGTAATGTCTCTTTGTCACAAATTCATCTGAAAACTGGACATAACACCTCATTATTAAAGATGACATGACATAGTATAAATTATGTCTTAGTTTCTAGCCCTGATAGAGTTTCTAGCCCTGGATAAAGTTCATTTTCTTTCCCTTTCAACTTTACCCACTTTTTTTGGCTACTGTTCTAGTTAAAAAAAAAAAAAATACTGATATTTAATATCACATTACTTACTGGAAAAATGAAAATTATAATAAAGATAAAACTATACACCCATCAGAAGGGCTAAAATTTAAAAATTAAGACAATGTTTTGGCGAGAATATGCAGCAGTTTTGAAAACTCTCATATGCTACATTAAAAGGAGCACAGAACTCTACGACCATATGCCTCCCCTACAAGCCAGTAATCCCATTCCTAAACGAGACCCATGAGTGCATATGTTCACAGAAATGTTCACAACACCTTTATTTGTAGGAGCACAACACGAGAAATAAACCAAATGTCCAGAAACAGGAAAGAGGACAAATGAGTTATGCTAGAGTCATACAACGTGCCCTTACACAAAATGAGATGAAACGAAATGGATGAATCTCAAAAGCCTTACGCAGAACAGAAGAACCCGGACACAAGAATACATACTGTCTGGTTCCACTTACTCAGAAGTTCCTAATCAGGCCAGAGAGTAACGAAATGATAAAGCCTGACCACGGTTACCTCAGGTCACGGGTGCCGTGGAATTAACTGGGAAGGGCACCAGGGAACGTGGGAGGATAATGGAAACTGACATGTTGCGATGGGGATGGTGGTCACCTAAGTGACTTCATTTATAAAAAATGACTGAGGTTAGAGGTAAAAGTCATTAATTTTACGGTGAGTACGTTTACCTCGATTTAACTAACTTTTCTCGATGACGTTCAACAGTTGGTTTGAGTAGTTCACCCGTTAGACATTTCACAGGATGGGGAAACACATCCATGCCAGAGAAGCCCAGTTTGAAGTTGGAGAGTTTTGAGTCTAAAGGTCATGTGTTTGCTGTGCGAGGACAGCTGCGAATGCACGTTCACTCCTTCTCCCCAGAGACGCAGCACCATGAACAAGGGCAGAGTAAGCTCCTCACTCCCTCTGCCTAATATTCCAGAGCCGTCGGGAACAAGAGAAAGCGTTCCATGCCAGAGCTCCTCTTGACTAGAATTCTCCTAAGGCCATTCGATCACTCTGGAGGAAGACATTTTAAAATATACATAACAGGGGGCACTTGGGTGGCTCAGTTGGTTAAGCATCTCCTTCTGCTAAGGTCATGATCCCAGAGTCCTGGGATCAACCCCACATCAGGCTCTCTGCTCAGCAGGGAGGCTGCTTCCTCCTCTCTCCCTGCCTGCCTCTCTGCCTACTTGCGCACTCTCTCTATCTCTCTGTCAAATAAATAAAATCTTAAACAAAATAAAATAAAATATATGTAACAGGAGGTGCCTGGCTGGCTATGTCAGAAGAGCACACCACTCTTGATCTCGGGTCAAGAGTTCGAGCCCCACACTGGTTGTAGAGAACACTTAAATAAAAACTTCTCAAAAAATAAATAGAATGTATTCAACAGAATGAAACACTTGTCCATGAGGGGGCAGTTTGCAAAAGTGTCTGGATATGGAAAGTGAGTTTGCCACAGGCACCAAAAACAAAACAAAACAAAGGAAAAGCAGGTGCCTGGGTGGCTCAGTGAGTTAAGCCTCTACCTTAGGCTCAGGTCATGATCTCAGGGTCCTGGGATCGAGCCCCACATCATCAGGCTCTCTGCTCAGCTGGGAGCCTGCTCCCCTCTCTCTCTGCCTGCCTCTCTGCTTACTTGTGATCTCTCTCTCTCTGTGTCAAATAAATTAACAAAAACTTAAAAAAAAAAAAAGCCAAACAAAGGAAAAGCAAAGCGAGGGTCCCTCCTACAATGTAACTCTCTTAAGAAAGCATCCCGTGGCTGCTGAACCACTCTGCATTTAATGACTAACTCATCGGGGCTCGCCTCTGCATTTACACAGCTGGGGATGGCAGTGCTCTGGGCAGAGTTCTTTGAGGTAGTGGGTGAGGAGGTGGTGGCACTGAATTTCAACTTGAGCAGCCTCAACTGTGCGGACTGGTGGGGTACGAGCTGTACATCAGAGCAACGTACCCATACCCCACACCCACCACCCCAAGGAGCCCCACTTCTTGTCCCGGCATTCCCTTCATACTTTGTGCCTCCACGTGCTAGACTCCCTAGGAGGCTTCCTTGCCTTTGTATATGCCACTCTGCTTCTCTGGAATATTCTTTCTATTCCAACTTCCCTTAGAGATCCCTTCAATGCTTTGCTCTAGTAACTCCCCAGCTCGGTTTGGTGGCACTCATCTAGGCTCATCACTATGAAAACATCTCCCAAGCCATAGGGTCATCTCCAATTTGCTTGTCTGTCTCCCTAACTCCATTATTAGCTCCTTTCGATCAGGGTCTAGTATTTTTTCATCCTTGAATTTCTAATACCTTTGGTAGTTTGACACAAAGCAACATATGATTTTGGAATAAATGTGGTAAGCATGAATAAATGGGGGAGAAAAGCTAATTTTGCACTCTTGTTTTGATATGTGAATTGCTGTAGACCTAAAAACAAAATGCTCATTTTGACAGCATTCAATATGTATCAACTTTCCACCTCAAAAATGTCCACAGAAACAGGAATACTCCGATTAAAATGTTAATCCCTCTTACACTGAATTCCTTTAAGTGTCGTTAGTTAAAAAAAAATCCTAAGACTGTTCTCATATTCAGTTTACTATCTTATTGCTTTATTTTTAAAATATTTATTTATTTGACAGAGAGAGATCACAAATAGGCAGAGAGGCAGGCAGAGAGAGAGGAGGAAGCAGGCTCCCTGCTGAGCAGAGAGCCCGAGACGGGGCTCCGTCCCAGGACCCAGGGATCACGACCCGAGCCGAAGGCAGAGGCTTTAACCCACTGAGCCACCCAGACGCCCCTCCTATTGCTACTTCTAAACCACGTTATTCCGCTTTCTTTTCTCAGGGATATAGATTTGGGATGCTGCCATTTTACGAAGCCAGAAGAGTTGACAAAACCCATTAAAAGTCCCACACGACCTTTTAGCAGGCATGGAACCATAAACAAGGGAGAACTCCAGCAGAATTTGAGGTGACATAGGAGCCTATCACGCCATCTTGCAGTGGAACTCTAAAAGCATTTCTTCTGGACTTCAATGTACTCCAGTGAAGGAGAGATTCCTATGTTTCTAAGTTCATTAAGGCTCCTCCTCAGAAACACAGTTTATGGCCCTCCAGAATCAGGTTCTAGAGCTGGGAGTCCCTCTTCTCTTGTTACGTATTCGGAAAGGCACAGACTTGTTGAGTTTCACCTGCAGAGTGAAATCTTAGTTTGAGATGAACTGCAGTTTCAGGCCTGGGTGCCTTCCAGAATCATTAAGCTACTATGTATCTAGGGAGATCGCCACTAATTGAATTAGTTAAGCCTTGTGCCTACATCCACTCTATAGAGAATCCGTTTTGGCCCACATCACCCGCGGGAAGAATGGGTCTAGGTGGCCACATATTTATCTGGTGATTCAATTCCCCTACCGAGAGCCACATAGGCAAGGGTGGGTATCTGTCCAAACCCTGGTCAGTGAGATTCCACAGGAGAGGGAGAGAGACAAACTGGTGAGACATGAGGAATGCAACTGTAGGATCACGTAGTACAGAACGCTGTGGCAAGTGTTAGTAAAATATGGAGTAATGGATAAAGCTGGTCTACAAAGAAAAACCCAAGCATAGAGTAGATGGGCAAGAGGAGTGGAAATGAGACTCCATGGTACCTAAGAAAACTCGATGGTCTAGTTGGACCTCAGATGAAAAGAGAGAAGTGGAGGGGAGACACAAGATGGAAAGGAGTGCACACGACGGAATTCTGAATTGGGGATCAGAAAAGCCGCTAGTATGCTGCCTAACCTATCTGGGCTACATATACACACACACACACACACACATATATACACACATTTTTTTTTTTCAGCTAAAAAGGAGAGTAATTGTTTACTTGCTTTGCAGGGTGGCTGTGAAGTTCAGCTCCTTTGATGTAAAGCAAGGTACTCTGCAAATTGAAAAGAACTTTACAAATGTTCCATTTTAAAAACATTTCACTGGGTCTCCTGGGTAGCTCAACGGGTTAAGCCACTGCCTTTGGCTTGGGTCATGATCCCAGGATCCTGGGATTGAGTCCCGCATCGGGCTCTCTGCTCAGGAGGGAGCCTGCTTCCCTCTCTCTCTCTGCCTGCCTCTCCGCTTACTTGTGATCTCTCTGTCAAATAAATAAATACATTCTTTAAAAAAAAATAAATATAAAACCATTTCACTTTCCGTCTCTGTGCATTTCAATAGAGTTCTTGAAAAATACCATCTTTTGTAGGACTGGAACGTTCCTTTTTCTCAGAGCATTAGAAAACAAGGACCCCCTACAAACATTTGCTAAATGTGAGCTACATGGTGAGACATCAAGCCCACCACACACCACTCCCCAACAAGCATTACATTATTATAATTAATGAACCATTTACTCTCAGCTCTTTTAGATATTAAGGTAATTTTAAAATAACTAAGGACATACAATGACTTTCTCCCATTCCTACTCAATCCCAGAATGTTAGAGCTGTAAAGGACCTTAACAAGCATCTCAGAGTTGGCAAACTATAGCCCACAGCCCAAGTACCACTGCCCTCTATCTACAGCCAGTGAGCTAGGACTAGTTTTACATTTAAAAACAGTTGAAAACAATGAAAATAATGTTTTATGCCCTGCCACAATTATAGGAAATTCAATTGTCAGTCTGTCTTAGTCTCCTTAAGCTGCTGTAATAAAATAACAGAGCAGGTGGCTTATAAAAAAAAGAAATGCATTGCTCACAGTTCTAGAAGCAAAAGTTCAAGATCAGGGTGCCAGGATGGTCAGGTGAGGGCCCTCTTTTAAGTCAGAGACTTCTTGTGTCCTCACATGATGGAAAAGGCTAGGAAGCCTCTTTTACAAGTCACAAATCCCATTATAAGGGCCACCTTCAAGACTTAAGTACTTCCCAAAGTCCTCACCTACTCATATCATCACCTTTGGGGATCAGGATTTCAACGTGCAAATTTTCACCATATGAAGATTCAGACCATTGCACGGTATTCCCAGTAAGTTGTCCTGGAACATAGCTACACCCATTTATGCATTGTGTATGGCTGCTTTCTAGGCTACAGTGGCAGAGTTGAAAAACTGTGACAGAGACTGTATGACCTACAAAGCCATTTACAATGTGGTCTTTTATAGAAAAAGTTTGCCAACCATGATCTAATCCAATCTTGTCATTTTACAGATGAGGAAACTAAAGCCCTGAAAGATAAAATACTTATTCTCAGTAATTCAGCTAGCATATTATTTAAATGCAGAATCAAGGCTAAAATCTAGTTTTTCTGTCCATTTTTGATCATGCTGAATTTAATGACTGAAAAATTAGCTGTCATTAAACTTTTGTTTCTTTATGGCATTAGTTTTATTTGAATATAGTTGACACACCAGGTTATACTGGTTTTAGGTACATAATATACATAATATAGCTATATGTTATGCTACTCATCTTTAAATTATACAGGTTCCTTGTGCTAATTATTGGATTTATCTTAAAATCTTTGATTGCTCACATGAACTAGCTTCATACAAAAAATTCACCTTGAAGTAAAACGCTTTCGTGTGTTCATGGAAATGGATTTTCTATCTTATTATTCTTAAATAGTTCTAAGTAGAAGTTATTGTAGAACAAAATGATGATAAAAATTAAATATTTCACTGGATACATCAATCAAATAAAATATGCTCTGCTTTTAAATTACAAAGCAATAATGTATGGAACATTCAAACACTTTCAGACAAATTGGACCCACTGAATTTTCTTACAAGAGATGATTGACAATAAAATTGAGAAACGAGTTCCTTAGTCTTTCTATGTTTAGTGAATAGAACTCGACCAGTTAATTTCCCAAATGTAAGCTGAATTTCAGTCTTTTGTAAAATAAAAAAGGAAGTGTGTCTGAAGCTGAGCATCCCCATCCCATCACTGGAAGGTGTCTGTTGGGAAGCTGGTAAAATCAATTACCTACCCAGCTCTTAAAATATTCATCTTCAAGAGGTAATGTTTACAGCGTTGGTTCTCAACTGGGGGTGATTTTTGTCCCCCGACGGATATTTGGCAATGTATGGAGACATGTTTGATTGTCACAATGGGATGTGGGAGGAAGGTGCTCCTGGAATCTAGTCAATAAATCCAAACATATTGCTAAATATCCTACAATGCACAGGACAGAAAGCCTTACAACGAAGACTTATTCAGGGCAAAATGGCAGTAATATCATCATTGGGGAACCCTGTTTTAAAGGGAAATCACTAGGCTGGCCCAAAGCACTCAGCAATTACAACTTAAATTTCCAGAGCTTAAATGTCATTCACTCTTGAACTAGCACTATAGAGCAAATATGTTCTACAGATGCCTGTATAATAGTTCATTCTTTTAAATATTTTTATTCATTTCTTTATCCCAGAAAATAGATGGGAAAGCATGGAGATGATGCAAAACAATTTTTTTTTTTTTACTTTCTTCCCAGCTACTTCTTTTATTGATCTTAGCCAACCAGTACTAGGATAATTTTTCTAATGATTCTGGTATCTTTCCTAAAAAATTTATTTTGACTTTGATCTATTTTTTCCCAGTAGTTTATCAGGTAAACTACTGACTAATAAACTAAGACTTCTATTTGACTTGTATCCATAACAGCTGATATAGTAAAAATAACCTAATGCTAACAGAAAAAAAAATTCTAAGTCACATTTACCTTTAAATGGAAATGTCAGGATACTTCAATAGGATTATATCTTACCGTTATCTCTAGACACTCACAAGAGGCACATTTAAAGAAAGCAAGGGACATCTAGGTGGCTCAGTCAATTAAGTATCTGACCCTTGATTTCGGCTCAAGTCATGATCTCAGGGTCATGAGACGGAGCCCTGTGTAGGGCTCTGTGCTGAGTGTGGAGCCTGCTTAAGATTCTCTCCCTTTGGAACCCTCCTACATGGTTGGTGGGAATGCAAGCTGGTACAACCACTCTGGAAAACAGCATGAATGTGCCTCAAAAAGTTGAAAATAGAGCAACCTTACGACCCAGCAATTGCACTACTGGATATTTACCCTAAAGATACAAATGTAGTGATCTGAAGAGGCATGTGCACCCAAATGTTTATAGCAGCAATGTCCACAACAGCCAAACTATGGAAGGAACCTAGATGTCCATCAACAGATGAATGGATAAAGAAGATGTGGTACATATATACAATGGAATACTATGCAGCCATCAAAAGAAATGAAATCTTGCCATTTGCGACGACATGGATGGAACTACAGGGTATTATGCTTAGCAGAATAAGTCAATCAGAGAAAGACAACTATCATATGATCTCCCTGATATGAGGAAGTGGAGATGCAATGGCAGCGGGGGGAGGTTGGGGGGGTAGGAAAAGATTAAATGAAGCAAGATGGGATCGGGAGGGAGACAAACCAAAAGAGACTCTTAATGTCACAAAACAAACTGAGGGGAGGGGCTAGGGAGAGGGTGGTTGGGTTACGGACATTGGGGAGGTTATGTGCTATGGTGAGTGCTGTGAAGTGTGTAAACCTGGCGATTCACAGACCTGTACCCCTGGGGCTAATAATACATTATATGTTTATAAAAATTTTTTTTTTAATTTATTAAAAAAAAAAATTCTCTCCCTTTGTCCCTATCCCCTCGATTATACTCTCTCATGCTCTCGTTCTCTCTCAAAAAATAAAAAATAAAAAAATGAAGAATGGCCCAGCAAGACAACTATGTAGAACAGCACTGCCTCTAATTCACATCCAATAACATTATTAAAGGTAATATGTTAAAGTCTCTTACATCACAAATTAAGGAATGTCCTTTGTCCAACATAATTGATAGATGAGGTAATTACAATCTCTCACTTTCTCTTTCAGCAAGTATTTTCAAAGCAGGTATCAGGTGCTATCTATTTACAGTTTCTCTCTTGAGTATGTAATTCTATTCTGCATCACTTTAACTGAGTATTAATTATTGGTTCAATTCCTTAACTAATCATCCAATTTGGGGAACACACGAAGTATATCTACTCAAGCTCAATGTTTTCTTTAATTAGACAAAAATGCCAAGACCCTGTAATAGCATTTGGTTCTTTTGTGTAATAACTTCAGAGAACTGCATCAAGAGCATAGTTACCTACTTGGACATTTCCCCGGTCAACTGTAATTCACCTAGCACTCAAAATATTCTCAGCCCTTTGCCAAATGCACACACCAAATTGTCTAAAATATGAATCCCATGGGTTGAAAGAACTAATATTACAACATACTAAAAGCAAGATAGAAATGCCCACTGATTTTTAGGGACATGCATACAAGTAGAGCCTAATCTGGTTTTTGGGATTCAGGAGAATTTTTCCTAAATTCATCCAGCTCACCTGAGTTCTGTCTTCAAATATGGGCAGGAGTTGGGTAGGAGGCGTGACTCAGACTTCCCAGGTAGTAGAAAGAGCGTGTGCAAAAAGCCCAGCTAGAAGGAATGTCGAGGTTTGAGGAAGGAAAGACAAAATATAAAGGTCAAGAAGTAGGCAAAGGACTGGTCAATGAGGATGCTTCGTACCACAAGAAGGGTCTTAGATTTTAGTCTACATGAGAAAGGGAACCACTGAAGAATGTCAAATATGGCAACATCCTACTCTTACTTGCATTGCAAGTGGACCACTCTGGTGACTGTGGGAAGGATCAATTTGAAGTAGACAACTACAGTATTTTGGATCCAAGAATAAGAGACTAATCTTGGGAGCTATGGATAGACAGAAGGAGTAGAGCAGAGACATATTTATGAGGAAACCTGGCAGAACGAATCGGCTGGTAATGGCAGGGATGAGAGCCAACAAAGGAAAAGGCACAAACCCAGGTTTTGCAGTTCAGACAACCTGGGGAATGGGTGACGGTAAACGGGAGACAGAAGGAGAAGCAGCAGATATAAAGGAGTCACAATTAATTCAGCAATGGCTGAACGATTAGAGCAAATGTTAGACTTATTAAAGTCTGCTGCAGCTGAAACCATGTAAGTATGTTGTTTCTTCACGTAAACAGAGGTTGATAGGTCATGCTTTATTTTTCTAAAAAAGATTTCTTTTAGAGAGAAAGCAAAAGAGAGCGGGGGGGGGGGGGGGGTGTCGAGGAAGAGAGAGAGAATCCTCAAATACTGACTGCCCACTGAGTGCAGAGTCCAAAGCAGGGCTCGATCCCACAACTGTGAAATCATGACCTGAGCAGAAATCAAGAGTCAGACGCCTAACCTACTGAGCCAACCAGGTGCCCCTCCTCATCTTTTCTTTTATTACAGGATACCACTTACCTACTGTACATTTATAATACCCAAACTAGCTCCCTCCATGATCCCTTAGGGGAGCCTGGGTGGCTCAGTGGGTTAAGCCTCCACCTTAAGCTCAGGTCATGATCTCAGGGTCCTGGGATCGAGCCCCACATGGGGCTCTCTGCTCAGTGGGGAGCCTGCTACCTCTTCTCTCCTCTCTCTCTCTGCCTCTCTGCCTGCTTGTGATCTCTGTCAAATAAATAAATAAAATCTTTAAAAAAAAAAAAAAGAAACAATTGTGAAAGTCATCCAATGCTCTAGGAATGTGGGGACTTTTAAGATATGGAAACATTACGGGCCTATATACACTTAGAGAGACTGTGTGCTCAATTTCTAACCATGAAAATCAGATACTGAGGTGTGGTCCTACCAGAGGCATGATTTTAATGAGTCCATGTCTCTTTACTTAAGTGTCACACTTCAGAAGACAGAGCTTCGAAATATTACAATGCATACGGTTCATCTGCCTTGCTTGTTAAAATGCGAATGCTCAAGGTCCTTCCCGGTGTTGATCTTAGTTGGTTTGGGTGGAATCCCAAGAAATGGATTCTGTAACCGGGAGTCTTGGACCACACTTGGAGAAACGCTTCAAGGGTTCATTTGGTGGATACATCTTCTTCCAAGGCAATTGAACATAGAAGGTGTTGCTGTTAACAGATTTATAAATAGAATCACTCCTGCCTTCCTTCCCTCCTAGTCATCCATCCATCCACTCTCGAAAAATCTTTAATTATTTGGAGGAGAAGAAGTAAAAATTATCAGTTCTATCCCAAATCTGCAATTACTATGCATGTGCCTCTGAAAATGGAGGTAGAGGGCAGCCCCTGGTTGGTGCATTTCCAAATGTTTTTAAAAATAAATTATGCGTGATAAACAGAAAAATGCAATATCCCTCTCCTAGAGATTTTGTTAGGTCTGCCCCCACTCATCACAGCCGTTACATTAGTGTATCTTTCCCCTATGCTTGAGGGCCAAGAAAAATTTGTTCAGCTCAGCTTTCCTTCTTTAAGAATTAATATTGGGAATTATTTTAAGAAAAATTTCAAGTATAAAATTAATTTTAACTTTGAAAGGGTTTTTCCAAATGAAAGCCCCGAATGTTCTCTTCCTCCCCTCCCAGTTCCAGTCCAGATTCTCCTCTGTCCTTGGTTTTTGAAGGCTGTAGGGTAGAGTGGGTGGGGCGAGTGGGGAGCAACTCTACCACTGTAGACATTGGCCATGGCCGCTTTGGCCTTGGCCCCCAAGTGAACAGGCCACGACTCACTTGGTACAACCACATCCCACTGGAATCAAAGGAACATGCACTTGAATGACCTCTGCCATCCGAAGGGCACAGGGGAAAGATAAAGGGGGCCTAGACAAGACACTGCAGAATTCTCACCATACACACCGTCTCTGGGAGCTCCGGTTCACAAAGCTCCGGGTGAATTCCAGAGAACGGAAACATCTGAAATCCGATGTCCTGTGACTGAGAACAACTTGAGACAAAAACGGAGAAATACACAAATAAACGAAACCGAAAAAGAGGGACAACCTTTCCTCCAGACTGTTTTGTCATCTACCCATCAAAACAGGGCAGCTGAACTCAATTTGCTTCTTTATCTATAAATGACTGCTCATGATTAAATTCTGAAAACCTGGGAACTGTTTACGTAAAACCTTTTGCTCTCACTGTTGACTATCACAAAATCTGTTCTGCCCAGATGCCAGCATAGGAAAGGGCATTTAATCTAGTTTCCCTCCAGCTGAGCTGAATCTGTGTCGGCTTTTCTCCTTGCATGGTCCTTCTAAGAGCTGTTCCCATCAGAATCACTGAAGAGCTTGTTAAAATGCAAATTCCCAGGCCCACCACCTACCTACTAATTTGGGGGTGGACTTGGGCATTTGCTCCCCAGCTCTCCGGGGGATTCCTAAGCATCCCCAGGATTCCACACACTAGCACTGTTTCTTTACTCTTCAATAAACACTTACTGAATACTTTTTTTTTTAATTTGTCAGCCAGAGCTGTCAAACTCCTTTCCCTGTCAGCAATAGAGAGGAAGGAAGGGTCCGATCTAGCCGCCTGCAGCTGAGGTTACACCAACAAGATGAGGGAAAATCCACTTGGAGAGGCAGTGCTCGCCTGAGCAGCCGGAAGTCCGGTCTACAGCAAGGCAGAGCCCTCTCCCTGGGGACAGAGCTTGCCTGGGACTCCACAAGTCATCGCGGAGCCAGGGGGCCCCGGACTCAGACCCCCAGCCACATTCTCCCTCTTTCCCCAGCGACCACAACGTTCAGCCTTTTTTGCTGTGGGAGACGGCCCCAGAAGACAGAGCTCTCCAGAGAGACAAGGAGGGTTTCTGGTTGCCTCAGGAATTTCCGTCAGGCTGCCCGAGGAACATTTCACAAAGAAGGCAAGTCACATGGTGAGTGCTCGGCAGCCGGAATCAAGCCACCATCTGAAACACACCAGACAGATTCTCTCTCTCTCTCCCGGGTTTCAGTTGAGCACATTTTTCTTTTCTTTTTTTTCTCTTCTCTCTCTCATTTTCTTAAAGGGAATATGAGGCTGGCTTGCCGAGATGAAAAGCCCGAAGTTTCTTTATTAGTAGCCCTTCACATTTTCCCTGGCAACCCACTGTGTTGGCCTAAAAGCAGTTGATTCTGCAAGTGTCTCATCTTGAAGGCACTTACTTAGTGGAACGGCCCCTCAGACACTCCCTGACCTTGCTCGCCACGGCTCACCGACATGTCTAGATAGAACAGGTGTGTGTTTTCTGTCCTGTGCTGGATATTTAACCGCTGCTCACGAGGAGGTGGCTCAGGAGTGCCTCGTTCTGGCTAAGCAAAAACAGTCTGGTTTACTGAGATTCCTCTATGTGCCATGTAAAAATTCGGGATTTTAGATGTGAAAAGGAGACCTTGGAAGTGTTAAATTTAAAACACACATTGAAATGAATCTCAGTCTAGGGGCACCTGGGTGGCACCTGGGCACCTGGGTGGCGCCTCTGCCTTCAGCTCAGGTCATGATCTCAGGGTCCTGGGATCGAGCTCTCTGCTTGGCAGGGAGTCTGCTTCCTCCTCACTGCCTGCCCCTCTGCCTACTTGTGATGTCTGTCTGTCAAATAAATAAATAAATAAATAACATCTTAAAAAAGAAATTTAAGAAAAAAAAAAAAAGAAATCTCAATCTAATTGTTTCCTACAAGTTCGAGACCATCAAAGGGAAGTCAATTTCCAGAATGCCTGGTATCAACTACAGAAGACAGACTCAATTCATCTTGTTGTAAGGATCTCACTATGATTCAGGGACAGCATGATGGACACTGGTTACTCTTACAAGGAATTATAGATGTAGAAAACCTCAGCAGAATTTATGTTCACCTGGTAGACTACCTTGATCACTACTCTCAATTACTTCCTTTTTGTGACCCAGTTCACTTTCATTAATCCTTTGGCTAATACTATGAAAGAAAGGAGAAGAGAGAAAAACGTGAGCCTTTTGACTGGATTCCAAAAAATTAGCAGTTTATTATGCATACAATCTAAAAAAATATATTAGAAGAGATATTCCTGATTACATATTATTCATCCTAAAGTGTTCTGTGATCAAGCAGTGACTGGGGCTCATACTCCTCAATGACATGGGGTTATTTTTTTTCTCAATCCCACTAGAAGAACTGACATCCCCTTTCTAACTCAACAAAGAGGAACCACAAAATGAGAAGGTCTGTCCTCCCTTCTCAAGACTCTTCTCAGATGGGGGACCTCTAACCAATGATCAACCAAAGATCTAACCAAAGATCAAAACTCAGAACTTAGCCTCAATTCCTCCCTTCGCCACAATGAATCAAGTGTTAAGCCCTGTTTATGTTACCTCCATTCCTACTGCCTTAGCCCACCTCCTCATCAACTGTCTGGGTCTCCAACTTGACCTCCAAGCTTTTGATCCTACCATCTTCTATCCATTCCCGACAGTCTAGCCGGAACAATGTATTTAATGCCTCAATCTGGAAGTCTGCTAACGTCCCTTTGGGGTACTCCATCATTTTCAGGATAATGATCAAACATCTTAGCTTAGCAGCTAGAGCCCTCTATGATTTTAAGAGCTGCTGAATGTTCTAGTTCTCTTCTATTTGAATATCCAATCCAGACGAACTAAGAGAGTATGTGCTTTCATACCCACAGAAGATGGTGGCCTTGACCACGTGGAATTTTAGCACTGGATCCAAGTCAAGACCTAACCATTCATTTTAAAGAAGAGGGCACTCCCTCCCAATGACTCTTAATCTCACAAAACAATCTGAGGGTTGCTGGGGGGAGGGGGTTTGGGAGAAGGGGGTGGGATTATGGACATTGGGGAGGGTTTGTGCTTTGGTGAGTGCTGTGAAGTGTGTAAACCTGGTGATTCACAGACCTGTACCCCTGGGGATAAAAATATATGTTTATAAAAAATAAAAAATTTAAAAAAAATAAAATAAAGAAGAGGGCACTAAGTTACCAAGAGTTTAAGTAAGTTACCCAAGGTAACACAGGTGGTTAGAAACAAAACACATTTAGGATCCAATGTTTAGGTCTAACCCTGCAGAATATAATTTCTTTAATCTATTTTGACATTGCTCTAAGTACGAAAGCAGATTCCTTCTCAGTATAAAACTCTGAATATCCTAAAATGATAGGTCTTGGTCTTGGTCTTGAAGGACAAACTGACTTAAATGTTTGTATCTAAAATCTGTTCAAAGTATAGAGCTTCCCTTTCCCCTAGAGCAATCCATTTTCAGAAGCCTTCTCTTCAATAAGTCCACTGAGACATCAATACAAAGCTCTCTGCCCTAAAATTAATCTCCAAATTCATCGTTAAGTCACCAAAATAAAAATCTCCCAAATAAAACAAAAGCAGAGGCAGACCTAATAATGAATATGAAATATGCTAACGTTCTGTCACTGAAATTAACTTGACTTCTTGTGATTAGCAAGATGATATCTTAAAACACAAGAATGAAGCAAAAGACAACTGAAGAGAAATAGTCTGGACAGGGTCCCATTTGAAATGTATCCGTTTGAAAACAGCCTCTGTCTTTTGGCTATCATCACCACGAGCCTGTCCAAAAATTCATTTTCAAATGTTATTTCCAAGTGCAATCTCAAATTCAAAATGTGAGTTGGTTGGCATGTTCAAAATTTGCTCTGAGATGGACAAAGCAACAAATGAGATGTTTTCAGAAGGAATAATAAGTATATTCCAACATTCATTCATTGAGTTTAATTCATGCTTCAGATGCCAGCCTTCCCCTTCTAATTCCTTTGTATCCTGTTTCTATTAGGAAATAGGGAAAATAGGATTATAAAGCCATTTCTAAATATTAACATGGTACTGAAGTAAGTTAGCAAAGGAACATATACATTCTCAAGGAGAGGGCAGGGAGGGAAGGTGGCTTGAGCCCAGTCTGTGAGAAATGGTGAGTGATCCGAGGTTAGCTAAATCCGACCATTACCGTCACATCCTCTGCGGTGTTACTGACAACAAGTCAGAGCACTGGAAAAAAACATATGACATCAGAAAAATGCTTGGAAGGGGACCAAAAATTACCTGTTGAATAGGAGAAATGGGTTTGTTAGCTTGTGATTTCATAGACTCTCGGATGCCCAGAGAAGGCATCCACTAAATCACCATGGTGGCAGTGGTGTGGGGGAGGGAGAAGAGGAGACTGGCAAAGGAGGGAGGGGAATGAGAAAGAACTGTGAAGAATCACAGTTACTAAATATTTAATTTATAAACTAAACCAGGAAGAACACAGACCAAAAGATGCAAAGGATTACTCAGGAACTTCTAATTTATATATAAATGGAAATACGAAAGCAGGGCAAGGATACATAGGGACTAGCAAAGCAGGTAAGACAGCAGCAATCCAAAGGAGGCCAAATTATATGAAATCCATATCCAGAACGTTGGTGATATAAAACTGAATAAACCAAAGTAGCTTTCCTTTCTTTTTAAGTATTGCTGGAAGAATCTGGTGTCACTTTCTTTTTTTAAAGAGTTTGAAATATGTTCACTATCTGAAGTTTCCTAGGATAGGTACGATCTTTCAAAAATACAGATGTCATTTGGAAAGGAACTTCTCTAGTAACACACATCCTGTCTTTCATGTATTGAGAGACTCAGAAGGACACTCATCAGTACACTTTATTAGATGAATTGTTATAAAGTACCATGTTAAAAAAGCATGGTAGGAGCCAACTGTACACCAATCACAGTATTGGTATAACATTGACAATGCCTGCTGGTAGAGAGCATCAACAGTGGTTTCCATTAAAAAAGACAACAGCTGTTCTCAAAATAAGTAATCTACCTCAAATACATACTTCTCTGCTGGTTTTGTCACTATGGAATGATGAATAAAGTTTTCCATTAAAAAAAAAAACTAGAGTATTAATGAATAATATATTGAGAGTGCTATTTTGCACATGCCTGTTAAGAAGGTCATTATGTAAGTTAAAAAGCATTATTGGGGGGTGGGGGGTAGGGCCAATGAATGACTTCAAGTGAAAAATGTTTCTCATTGCACATGGGATTGCTAGAGTCAATTTTCTCAGTCCTTGTTGGATTTGCCAAGACATCTTTTGCCCCAGACCCTTGATTCAACAGTGATTCTGAAGGAAAAATTATATTCATTTGTTTCCTTTCCTGGCCTCATTCTCTCTCATGCCCTATCACACATGTTGTTCCTATACAGCAAAAACACTTACACCCAAGGACGCTTCTCTCCCACTCCTTATTCCCAAATTGGCTTTTCCTCCTCAATACTCTCTTAGGGAGGCAAACCATCGCCATGACAACATTATGGTGGGGCTTTGAACAGGACATGGGGCAGCCTTTGTCAAAGTTAACATGGGGTTTTTGCTGGACAGGATAAAGAAAACTCGGACCGTGGGTAATGCTCCCTTGTGAGCTGCTTAGCTGCACAGAACTAACTGTCCATATCTAACTTGACCCAACCAAACCACAGCCTTAACAAAGAAGAAAGAAAAAAAAAAAAGGAAAAAGAAAAAAAATGCTGCAAGTGTCATTTATTTAGGACTAATTCCTTAATCCTCTGTTGTGGTCAATTACGCTCAATATCCAGTGGTCATTACATCACGGTATCATATTAATATGGAAAAGAGAATAAGGAACTTTGCCTTTTTAACTTCACGTGGATGTGGGACTTCCAGAGACACCTACTTTTCCCAAATAAGTGTTAGTACATTCTCTCCTCTAGGGAAAAATACTTGTTTTCTGCACCTTTTAAATTTCGTGGGATTTTTCTTCCCTATGTGGCAGATGATGAAGATGAATTATTACGCAGTTGTGGGGACTTTTCCCGGATCTTTAACATACCAGCCTCCAGAGAGAGGAGTGCTGCAAACACAAGGTGACAATTCTGAGCCCAGGTGTAGTCCCATTCTTTTGTGTAACTCAGAGCAGAAGCTCAAGGATTACGTTCAACATATATTTAACAACACTTTCCCACTAGGGCTTCACGGAGGAGACGAAAATTATCACACCTTTCTAAAAACAAGGACGCCTAAGAAGTCACCCACTGATGAGATTCATTCTTTGTCTTTACCTGAGCGACCACCTAAGGACACGGGGCTTTTAAAATAGTGAGGAGAATCCTTTGTTCTCTCAGGTTCCATTTAAAGGGAAAGTGGGTCGAAGGGCTTCCCCAGGGAGCGGGGTGGGGATAAAAAACCACAAGGAAGAGCCAAACACCCAGGAGTAAGAGATTTCACTCCCACTATGGTTCCCACCCTCCCGAAGAAGTTAATTAATTCTATTTCAGGGATGTTTAGGGCGGGGGGCTGAAGGGGGAGAGCACTCAGGCAGCCCATTCTCTGCCATCATACTCTCATTCTCAATGTGGCTCAGACCATCTCTCCTCCTGACACCATGGGGTGGGGGCGGGCGATGGACCGCTGAGAGCCTCTCTCCAGCCTTAGGCAATGGAGCCGATACCATAAGCGTTTGTGCTCCCCAAAAGGTGTGTCCCAGCCCAAGTGCGAAGTTGGGTATTTAGACCTGAAAAGCACAATTAGAGCCATTCAAAGCAGCAAGTTACAGTACCTTCAGAAGTCTGACAGATGGGAGAAAGGCCGCGTGGCACAGCTTCCGGATGGTCCAGTTTAGGGGACGAGGAGCATCAGTCTGATTCATGACCCCTTCCAAATTCCACCGGGAGAACCAAAAACTGCAACCCTGAGCAATGCCTAGAAAACAAACGGTCCCCCACGGCCTTGGCATCCCATGGTCATCTCCACACCTGCAAATTCCATCAGGGCAGAGGCTTGCTGGAACTTGGGAGACTAGTCAAGTGGCGTTGCCTGAGCCACGGAACCTTCTTAAGAAAGCCACCTCCCCTCTCCCTGCAGCCGTGCTCATGCATACCAAATGTGGCTGAATGGAGGCACACTGCCTGCTGCTTCGGGGAGGGGATGCACGGTTTTGAAGGAGAAGGACAGCCTGCGCGAACCAGCCTGTGGTCGCAGCGAGAGCAGCCCGCTCCGAACGCGCGCTCCCTCTGCGGCTCTCCTCCCAGCGAACGCAAGTCAGGCACTGGGGGAGAACCCGGGCCATTTGCTCTGCTCTCGCTTGCTTTGGGGGGGAGCCAGGAGGAGACCAAGAGGGAAAATCAATAAAGCCAGAACGGGCAACTTGCACTTTCTGGCACAAAGCATCTTTGGGGGGCTGGAAACTGGCACGAGGGGAGGGGCTAGGACCCAGAGGGAGAAGCGATGCCTCCGAATGATAAGATAAACACTCGCCTTTTGATTTATGTGACCGAAGAAATGGAGAGCTGTTGTAAAATGGATCTATAGTAAAAGGGATCTCTGTCGTGTTCCCGGGATTTTTATTAACTGTGACCGAAGGTCCTCGCCCTGATATCCACACATTGTATCCATGACGGACAGGCAGACTGACAGAGAGAAGCGAACCAACCCCCGGCCACAGGGAGCAGCAAGTTATTCCTTTCTTAGAAAGCAGTGCAAACTAATGTACATTGGGCTTACCTTTCAGAAATGGCAGTTTCTAAACTGGGGCTTATATCTTCCTGGAAAGCCACTTGATACTCTTTCTCTGCAACAGAAATTTAACCCTCAATGTGCCACACAGGATGCTTTACATAAAAAGACGGGTTTCCTCATGTGGGGATACCCACCCCCCCTCATTTTCTAAGGACGGCTTTAAGAGTGAGAGAGAGAGAGAGGCTGAGTTAGTAGGATTCTGGTTCCTGTGGCAAAAGAGAGAATAAAGGAGAACTTTCTATCTGGAGGTAGAAATTGGATAATTTCACTTGAAGTGAAGTTCTGGCATTGGCAAGAAGAAGTTCATGTCACAACCCAGTGGGACCTCCTGCTCCCGTCTCGCTCCCCCAACCCTCTACCCCCAGCATCAGACTCCGTGGGTGCAGTTGACCCTTGGCTGGCCAGGAGAATCCCTATATTTTTTTAGAAAGATTTTATTTATTTATTTGACACAGAGAGAGATCACAAGTAGGCAGAGAGGCAGGCAGAGAGAGAGGGAGAAGCAGGCTCCCCACTGAGCCCAGAGCCCTATGCAGGGCTCCATCCCAGGAACCTGGGAACATGACCTGAGCCTAAGGCAGAGGTCAACCCACTGAGGCACCCAGGCGCCCTGAGAATCCCCACATCTTTATAGCATTACCATCTTCCTGATTTTTCCTAAGCCCCCCCCCCCCCCATGGTTACACTGATTTTGCATTTCTAAGGACCTCAAGGAGATTAGTAAATGCTAGCCCCACAGTTTATGCATTGTGAAGCAGAATCAGGAGAGGGGAGAGCAGATGTGACACACTGGGACCCTGCTGTAATTCAGATTTGGGGACAACTTGAATTTTCCCTGCAGAGTAATTAGCACCTGACACGCGGCATTACAATGCTTCCTCCCTCACAAGCTAAGGACACTTGCAGAAAACCTCATCTATTGGTGGAATCCAGACCACTGACTTGCCCTGTCGAAAATTCAGCATCTGAGTATCTTCTACTCAACAATTTCACTTTAATAGATCCCCCCCCCCCCGCCAGCTGCTTCATTTTGTCACGATTCTATTTCCACAAAAGATGAGTGATCATGTTTTGCGGTCAGCACTCTGAACACATTACCAAAGTTCCCATCAAGAGCACCCTACCGAGTAGATGCTGTGATCATGTGCCCACTTCAAAGATTAAGCAACTGAGGACTTGAGAAATTACTAACAGGCCTAAAACACGTAACTAGTAAAACCAGAATTTAGATCAAAACTAGTCTATTGCACTCCAAAGACAAGTGTTCTCTTCCGTCTTTCCTAATCATGGGGACCCAGCTTTAAAGCCTGGGGCTCAGTTTTCTGGTGATTCAACCATCTAATTGCTGAGCTAAAAGCCCTTGAAGAACAAATGCTCTACATTTCTTCCAGATCATTTCTTTGGTGTGACGCTGATGCAGTAGTAAGCAACTGAACTCTAGAATCGGGCTGCGTGGTTCCCGTTTTAATTCTGACCCTGGCCTTGGGCAATCTACTTACCTACGCTGGCCTTTAGTCTTCCTCTGTAAATGGAGACACAAATGAAACCTAAGGTTATTAGGAGGACTGAATGAGCTCCTGTCAGCCAAGCCCCCAGAACAGTGCCCGGCCCAGACTGAATCCCTCCCACCAGGACCCGCCTTCTAAGGAGGCTTGTGTTGATGCTGAAGTAGGAGCCTGCTAATCACTTCCATTAAGTATGCACCACTGTGTGCACTTCTAGGACCAGATAATGAAGCTGAGAAGGCAGATTAAACCTGGATATTTCCTTGCAGTTGCCATGCATTTCATAAATGGGGGAAAGAGGAAGGGGCGAGCCTGTGAGGTCAGTATGGGTTTCCTCACGCTATACTGCAGGGTGGCATTGGGCAGAATGCAAGAGGTGGCCTTTCGAGAAGGCCACAGGCTTAATAAAAGGCCACATGGTGAGGCTCCCTTGTAGTTGGGAGAAGTCCGCCCCAAGAAAATGCTGAAACATGCAGTTGCCTCTCCTCCTGCCCCTCACTGTTCACACTGTTAAAGGACCCCCACAAAAGTGCCAGCACCATTCTGAAAACACACAGCTTTTGATCCTCGGAGCCCCTTTAATTTTTAGTGAGTAACTTTAGTCAAAGAGAATAGTTAGGAAGCCTGCAGAAGAGCGAAGGAGAAGGATTCTCGGCTCTCTCTAATGGCAATTAGAGAGAAACACAGAAGCTCTGGAGAATTGCTTTGGAGACGAACGACAGTGCAGGAGAGGTACAGATCAAAGAGGGAAGGGGGTGTGAGAGAGGAGGGTTTTCTTCCATCACTGGAGTAGTTTGTGCCAGAATGGTCGGCTGTCAAAACGTCTCAAGCCGGGTTCTCAGGACCCCGCCCCCTTCAAGAAATGAAATTTTCGGGGCGCCTGGGTGGCTCAGTGGTTTAAGCCTCTGCCTTCGGCTCAGGTCATGATCTCAGGGTCCTGGGATCGAGTCCCGCATCGGGCTCTCTGCTCAGCGGAGAGCCTGCTTCCTCCTCTCTCTCTGCCTGTCTCTCTGCCAAATAAATAAATAAAATCTAAAAAAAAAAAAAAAAAAAAGAAATGAAATTTTCACCCGGAATGATACCTTCTCCCAGGGCAGGGAGAGAAGTCTAATGAGGGGTATGCTGAGAGCAGCAAGGCCAGACCTGGAGGTTAGCCGCCCAAAATGCTTCTTTACCAGTTTTATGAACGTGGGTGTTTACAAATCTACAGAAGAAATTCTAGCAGGCTTAAAGACCTGACGCGACCACATTAGCTTTCAGGATCCTCACAAACAGCAAGCCCAACACACAGCCAGTCTCTGCACTCTGAAGTCCGCCTTTGCGCAAACTAATTCTCTTCCATGCTACATAAGCCCACTTCCGAGTGATCGATCGTCTTTGCATTTTATTTCCTATGTAAATGATACTAAATTTAAGACTCATGATAAGATTTGAGCTGTCTCATGGCTGACAATGAGCCATGGTAGAGATGTTCTGCTTCCCTTCCTTTTGAAAAGCAAGTTCCTTCTCTTTAAAGAAAAACACTCACGGAACCCCCAAGGTACCACTTTGCGCGCTGTGTTCCTTTACCCTCTTTAACTATAAAAGGGCCTGGCCCAGGAAAACCTAAGACAACAGAAAGGAAAGGACCCGGACAGTTCAGTGTTCCTCTACCTCATGCTCAAGAAAACCAAAGCTAAAACAAAAACTGCAATATAATTTTTCACAGCGTAACACTGAAATTCATAGTTATCTGGACATTCATTGAGCATCTATTTTCAGGCTCTAACAGTGAATATAAAGTACATAAGTGCAAAAAATGGCATGTAAGCATCCAAGGGAAATGCAGGAACAAGCCCAGTGCTCAAGCCTTTGTCGATAACTCCATTTGCCACAAGATTCTGAGACCCTGATATTAACTTCCTGCTTGCTTTGTGACTGGCCTCAGCTCTTACCTTTGTTACATTTCATAGTTCCCCATTTTTATCAGAAAAATCATTCATGTTGTGAACTCTGGCAATTTAACAGTCTTATTAGAAAAATGCTTTTCCCATTTCTTCTCTTTAACTACATTTAAATACTGCTATAATATTGTTAGGAATTTCTAGATGCTTCTACAGTATTTTCCAAAATAGCAAATCTCTTTATAGATTCCGATGACACTCGAGAGTCCTTAACTAACTTCCAAGTGTATGTTCTTCCAATAGAGGAAATAACTTTTTTTCTACTGAAGGTATTTTTCTGCTTGGCATCTTTTATAGGTAATAGTTTCTGAAGTACACTAAAATCTATTAAAATAAATGACTCGCATTTATAGCTTCGATGGCATTTATTTTGTGTAAAATGACAAGATCTCAGAACCAGAAGTTTCCTTCTCTGTTCCCTGCAGTACCGAGACCTTGCCCCGCTTCCCCCACTGCTGGCTGCCCTCCACAGGGGACCCCCGGGGAGCAGGTGAGCCTCCAAAGCAGCCCATCCTGTCGCTGGGTGGCTCTAGCTGACACAAACTCTCCCCCTTTAACTCCCAAGGCAAGTCTCTCCTCCAGAGAATGGCTCTCCAAGTGGAGAGGCTGACAACAAGCTTCCTGAAACCTCCTCTCCACGCTGGCCATCTCTGACATGCACTTCCCCTTCTCCACATGATGCAGCGCAGTTCAGGGAAAACCCTCTTGGCTGATCATCTAGATTACGTCATAAAGGTACTTTCAATATCATAGTGTCTCATCCTCTTAAAGGGCTTCAATTACTTCTCATAAAGGTCCTTTTGAGAACTTTAAGTCACAGCGGATACACACACAGACACGCAGGTCTTCTTCCCTCAACCTCCCGTGTGAGTGTGCCAAACAGATCCTTGTTGCAAAGTGGCCTCCGTGATATCCGACATCTGCAATGTTGTGTGTAATTTACTTTTACGATCCTGACTGGTCAGGGAGGTTGTGGTGAGCCCTGGCTAAGGAGAAGCCTATGCTCCTATCAAGACATGGGTGAGAGGGTGCCTGGGTGGCTCAGTGGGTTAAGCCTCTGCCTTTGGCTCAGGTCATGATCTCGGGATTCTAGGATCAAGCCCCGCATGGGGCTCTCTGCTCAGCAGGGAGCCTGCTTCCTCCTCTCTCTCTGCCTGCCTCTCTGCCTACTTGTGATCTCCATCTGTCAAATAATAAAATATATATATAAAGAAAAGACATGGGTAGAGACTGGACCACTGTGCTTCCTCCTCTCTACCCTTACCTGCCCACTTGAAGTCAGATTCATTTCAAACTCAAGTCCCACCCTCACAGGCAGTGTGGCTCTGGGCCAGTGACACAACCACTCAGCCTTGGTTTCCATGTGATAAAACGGGCCCTGTGATAGTTTCTCCCTCAAGGTCTTTGTGAAGATAAAAAAGGATTAGCACAATGCTTAGAGGGTAAACATACATTTAATTGAAATTTGGTTAGGATGATGATTGTTCTTTCTTTCTTTCTTTTTTTGAAGATTTTATTCATTTATTTGACAGAGATCACAAGAAGGCAGAGAGGCAGGCAGAAATAGAGGGGTAGGCAGGCTCCCTGCTGAGCAGAGAACCCGATGCAGGGCTCCATCCAGGATCCTGAGATCATGACCTGAGCTGAAAGCAGAGGCTTTAACCCACTGAGCCACCCAGGTGCCCCATGATGATTGTTATTTCTTTCACTGACATCACTGGCATAGCCCGTAATAGCCCAAGCCGTACATCCAATGGCCTGGGTTTGAACGCCCTTCACCACGTACACGTGACTTTGAGAAATTTCTTTACCTTACCATGCTTTCGTGTCTTCAACTGCAGACTGAGGATAATTATACCCCCCATGTCAGAGGAATACTGCAAAGCTGATTAGCTAATATGCACAGAGCCCTTGAAGAGAAACTGGTGCATGGTAAAAGTTCAAAACATATTAGCAACTGAAACTACCAATACGAAGTCCTCTACTGTCTTTCCCCAAGCTACTGCTCTAGGAAAAGCAAAGCAAAATCATCTTCATGCCCTCCATTGCTTCATCCAGGAAGAAGATAAGCTGCAAAGAACAGGAGAAAGGAAAAGCACGTGGGGCTTTGCTCCCGGCTCTCCTCTCTGCAGCTGAGGGGACCGGATAGTCCATGAGTAGAGTACAAAACTTTAATATAAAAATGTTTCACTCTGGAAAACCCTAAGGGATATAAGCAGCTTCTGTCTCAGCAAAAACAGAAAGCCTACACACACACACACACAGACACACACAATGTATAACAAATATTCAAAGGCCAAAAGCTAAAATACATCCTCATTCAAGCTTTGAAAACCTAAAATTTCCATTTACAAAGGGGATAATTCTTGTATGATTCTAAAATTTTAATGAGTCCATAGAGGCTTGTTAAAAATAAAAGAATTTGAAAGATGCATTTCTAAACCACTTAATATATGCCTTCTTCTAATATCTGCAATGCTATTCCTTAGTGTAGATGTTCTCTACTGTGAGCCTAGACCTTGATCTCTCTTTCACACACACACACAGACACACACATGTGCACATTAATATATACACACACACACAGAGAATAAAGATATTTTAGATAATTTTCCATTATGAAACCAAGAATCTGACCAACTTGGTAAGGAACTCCTGAATGAATACCTTTGGGTATTTAAGGGAAAGGGAATTTAAGCCTTGAGGCTTCAATTATTCTTGGAATAAATAGTGTCAATCGGAGAGAAGCTCAGTGTTTCATTACTCACGGGACAGCAGTGTAAATCAGATCTTCCGGTCAATGTTGCTCAAGATACAAGTTCAAACTCAAGCCTCACATATGCCTTTCTCAAACACCATCTGACTTCCATCCCCGAGAGCCGAGAGCCTGCCCCAGCCACGCACACACCCCTTTCTGCGTGTGGATTTCGGACATGAATGGCTAGCACGGGGTTCAACCCTGAAGTCCACCCACCTGGCAAGCAGAGCCATGCTGGGATTTGGCAAATCCTCAGCCTGGTAGCTGTGCATGGTAGAGGATATTACGGAAGAAAGCTGACGGAAACCACACTTGCCATCTATTTTGACCGTCTTTCCATAAAATGTATGACTGTTAATGTTTACTCCAATATCATTTTTAACAACCGTGAGCCTTTCATTTTTCTTTTGACTAAGAGTCGTGGCAGGAATTACATGACTTTAGTTTTTCAGAGAGGTTGTCCAGTTTTTCTTTTGTTTCTCTCATGAGGCAGCATGACATCAATGCAAACAGTACCGATTCTGAAATCAGGAAGAACTGGGTTTGAATCCATGTTACAACACCAGGCAGTTCGAATAACCTTCATGAATCTTTCTCTTAAAAGCAATATAATGGCTAATTATACAATGTAAGATGATGATAAGTAACTGTGAGTGTAGAGCATGTGCTAAAATGTGCAAACCCTCTTTTTTTTTTTTAATATTGTATTTATTTATTTACAGCCGGAGATCACAAGCAGGCAGAGAGAGATAAGGAAGCAGGCTCCCCGCTGAGCAGAGAGTCTGATGCGGGGCTCGATCCCAGGTCCCTGAGATCATGACCCGAGCCAAAGACAGAGGCTTTAACCCACTGAGGCACCCAGGCGCCCCTGTGCAAACCCTTGTAAAGGCATAGCTCTTTTGATTCTTACAGCAGACCTATTTTGTTTGCAGACAAGTTTTGGAGCATGACAATCTTCGTATTCTTAGATTGGGTAATAGAATGAGGTAATAGTCTCAGGGAGCCACAGACTCCAAGAGGTTAAGAAACTTGCAGGTCATGCAGCTGGTAAATTGACTTGAATCCAGGTCTACAATTTTGTACCTTGTGTGTATCTGATTCTATAAACTCCCTTATCCACTACCATGTGCTCCTGCCAATTAAAAAAAAAAAAAAAAGGTATCCTGCGGCATTCCAAAAGCAATGTAGTGTTTGATCACTAATATACTTCGAAAAGAGGAAAAGCAACTCAATGGATCTAACCTTAACATCCAAATCCCGCAGAGCACAGAAGTACCAAAGGTCTCCCCAGTGGCTCTGGATTTCCACACTCTCCTACTCTCCACTTCCATCTGGCTGAGGCAGCCCACCCTGGGCCAGAAGCTCAGGCCTCTCGCTGAGACAAAGATTTATCATCCTCATTTAATATGTCAGTATATAACACAAGTGCTGGGGACACAGTATTTATTAAGTGGAAAAATGAATGTTCCTGAAGAACTCACATGATTCTTGCAAATATGAATTAAATTCTTTATACATACGAACTCATCTAATTCTCACGACTACCCCATTTTATACCCACCTGCATTTTCTAGATAAGGAAACAGAGACACAGAAAGTTTAAATTTTTGCCCAAGTTCACACAGTTTCAGAGCCATGGTTTTAATTCAAATATAAACTCTTGATAATTCTGTATACTGTCTTGGAATATATAAATGAAAAATAAAATCTACTTTTAAGGCAACTTAGTTTCAGATCCTTTAGTTAGATAACTAATAAAACCAGGATCTATCATTCTTCATGACTGAAGGATGATATCCTCAAATATTTACGAGGGCAACAGGAGTTTGCAATCACACAGAAGATGCACTTGGCCAGAAAACCTGATAACTATCATGGTAAGTAAATACCAAAGGTATCTGTGTAACCATATAAAACATTAGGATGATTCTTCAAGGTTTTATGATGCTTACATGAAATATGCAAAGCATATGGGGAGGGAAAAGTATATCATCAAACTCTACTACTGATCTGAAGCTGCCGTGTTAGAAAATGAAGGTGCCAAAGAATTTGATTTAAATATCTCTTCAACTGGCTAATAAATTAGATTCTAACTGCTATTTTTTTTTAAATCCAGCCAAAGCCAGCCACAGGAGCCTAAAGAATACACATGCTGACACAGGGTATGTGGCTCACTACATTGGGAACCCCAGGCGGGGAGCCTCTCCCAGTAAGCAAGTGGACAGATTAATAAAGGGAAGACTATGGTGTCCCATAATACCTGACATTATCCCAAAGGGAAAATCATGATAAATTATTGTTTTAGGAAATAATAGGTGAAGAAAGCTTTAACGTATTTTTTCCTTGCATTTTAATTAAATTCCTTGCAAATAAACCACTGGCAACAGATGTGAGAATGATCAGTTCTATTTATGAAAATATCCAGGATTAAAACCTAGCAAGTCACTCTCATAAATAAAACCAACCAATTCTCCCTACGGAGTTAGGGCATCCCTGTTTGCAGCTCTTGTTTAAATTCTTCTTAGTTATCAGAGTTTGTAACTATTTCATTGGTTGGTTGGTTGATTTTTGGTCTTCATCTCCTATGTTAATGTAATTTCCATTAAGGCAATTCTCAGGTCTACAGGGTATCTAGAACACGACGGAAACGCAACCAAAATTCAGTTGGTTGAACAAATAATGAATAAATAAATGAGGCATGAATGACCCAGACATGTTTGTTGCATCCTTTCTTTCAAGTCATTTAGAGCTACTTCCTAGTGTCTAGCACTTATCTGCAACTTGGTTTGAACACTTCATGGTTTTTCAGTGCCTTGTTGTTCCCTCAAATCTTAACTGTATTGCCTTGGAAAGTCTAAGAATTGCTTATTAGATAACGAAAGATTCAGAAAACGAGGAGGGTGTTTGTGGACTCTTAACCCACTAGTAGAGACGATGTTCTCAACACAGACAGATTTGGAAAAGAAAGCCAAAGAAGTAAGAAGTATGGATATCAGAACTTGGGTCTGGAAATAACATGCTAGAGAATTCCAAAAATTACCTCTTGTAGTAAAACATTCTAAAACATCTGGCTCGTTTCTCAACAATCTCCATGATGGCTTACCGTAACATCAGGAATTGCAAGGACAAGCCTCCTTTTCAAGGAAAGGAAGACCGACCTGCATACCCACAATCTTAATTAGACTCATAATGACAATAAAACCAGAAAATGATGCTCATGCCTCACAAAGTGGTTTAACGAGCATATTCTGATTTGTTTACCCATAACGATGCTGCAGGATGGGTGAGGATGGTATTACTATTAGCCTCACTTTACAGATGAGCAAACTACGAATCAGAAAATGTAATGACTTGTCTAAGGTCTCCAGGCTCAGTAACATTATTCTTTCCACTATGCCCATGGACTGCCTCTTCAACCCAAGGTTAATTTTTGAAACGAAACCACACAATGAATACTCTTTCAGAATAGATTCTTTAAAACAAGACACAGCATATACAATGGCATGGATCTCTCTTAAAAATCATACTGAAATTCTAGAGAAGACAGAACAGCAGTGGCAGAAAGCAAAGCCGTGGCTGTCAGGAATTATTTGGGGGGATGCAACTGACTGCAGAGGGTCGTGAGGAACTTTTAAGGGTGATGAAAATGCTTCCTACCTTGAAAGCAATGGCAGTTACTCAAATGTAATGTAATTGCTGCAATTTATCATACTATACAGTCAAAATTTGTGGATTCTGTGTATGTAAGAAAGTAGGGAAAATGTCTACTGTGTGGTTTTTTTCTGATTGTGAAAGAACTTTTCAATATAGAAAATTTAAAAAGTTATACATATATAAAGAAATAAAAATTACCTTTAATTCCATTACTCATAAGTAACCATTGATGAGATTATACGAAATCCCATCAGGTATTTTAGGAATCGTGCTTTACCTATATATAGCTTAGTAAGATTATGATATCATAAAATAATCCCCATGTTATTGAATATTCTGATTATATGGAATTTTATGTGTTATTCCCTGCAGGATAAGCAGCCTGCCTCTATTTTTATTGTTATAAATAATGCTACTATGAATATATTTGATCATACACTTTTGTGCACAACTCTTGAATATTTCCTTAAGATACAACTTAGGATGAAGGATAATTGGCTCATAAATCAGGAATATTTTTTCTGGCTCTTGAGAGGTACTTCCAAATTGCAATCCAGAAATGTACCATTTTATATATACATATGTATATATAAAATATATTGCCCCTCAGCAATATATAAAATAATAGCCCCTATTACTGAACCATTGAGAAAACTCGTCATATCATTAATTTAAATTAACTTTTGACCAAGTTGATCATAGGAAAAGAAACATCGAGCACTGATTTGGTAACTTACAAAGCTCCATTCTTCTGGTGGCCATTTATCTTTCTTCTAGTGAGTCCCTTCTTCTTGTATTAGCTTTTTACTTTTCTTATGAATTCATAACTGGTCTTTTATATTAAGGGTATTAATTCATTGTCATAGGAGCTGCTACTGTTATTACAATTTTCCATTTGGCTCTTTATTTTGTTAGTTAGAAGAAATTTTTAACATGTATACATTCTAACCTAGAGATGTTTAACTTGTATACATTCTAACCTAGCAATCACTTCCTTTGCATCTCCCAGTATGGTTGCTATGCTGAAGGAAGGCCACTGCCAACCCACACTCAGATTAACACCCATTTATATGTTCTCACAGCTGTTCTGTGGTCAGTGAGAGCTCGCAACACCATCTTCGCTCTGTTCTCCTTCCTTCGTGACCTCTGTAGTTTGCCTATTACCTATGAAAGCGTGTGCTTGTGTGTGTGCCTATCTCCATTTCTCGCCCTCTCTTTCATTATATTTTAAATATTTTGACTAAAATTTCCTTGCTGATACTTAACCAAACTGCAATTCTCTATTACTCTTTTTATTATAGTCCCATCCAAATGGTGTGATAAAATTCCTTAAACAGCAACTGTGAAGACAGGGATCTTCTGTTCCATGATACCATCTACAATCTGTTCTAAATGAGGCCTGTTGCTTCATATTTTCAAATATTATTAAGGGCTTCTTCTTTCCCACAAACACTCTCTTCACAGAGTAAAGAACACAACTGCCTTGGAATCTCGGTCATCTCAGTCTCTGATCGATGCAATGCTGTGGGTTCAACGTGGCAGTGATGTCTACCACAGGATGTGCAGGAAGCAGTGATGAGTGAACCGTATGCTCTCTTACTGGCCAGCCACTGAACAGAGAAATCTAAACCACTAGAGACTTGTGGACGATCTGAGCCAACACCTTGAACTGAGCTCTCTGGACTGGTAGCCAGAAAACAGAGAACTTCTGTTTCTTCGAGCTGTCAACCTGGCCCCAAACCAGCTGGGAGAAAATCCAATGTGAAAACACACTAAACCCTCACAACAGTAAGCACAGGCAAGAAGCAGACAGACAAAGAGTATGTCAACAAAAGGAACACATCATAAATATACCTTCCAAGAGCATAACTTACCTAAACCCCAACATTCTGGAATTATTAGGAGAATCTTTAGCGTCCCTGAATGACATGAGTGACTCCTCAAGCATTCATCTGGAATCAAAACTGATTTTTGGTCTCCGGAGGTCATCTTCTGTTGGCAGCCTGTCCATACACTGGACGGCAAATTCTCAGCCACCCTTCACCTCCCTGGTTCCTCTCTTTCCAAAAACCTGCCATTGGTTATCTCTAGCTCATTGAGGGGGGAGGGCAGAGAGAAAGGTGCCAAGCGGAAGACGTGGAGACATGATTACACAGAATGGGAGTCCTACGGAGGCCAAGGCAGCTGGATTCTTCTCCTGTGTCACACTGAGTAGCAGTGTGGACTTCATCAGGGCACCTCACTCCTCTGGGCCTCAGGAGGATGGTATTAAGGAACAGTGATGTGGATGCTCTGGTGAGCTCATTCCAGAGCTAACATTTCAGATTTTAAGACTTATGCCTTTCTAGATTGTTTCCATCCATTTTCAGGGTAGTAGAAATAAAGCATTTCTAGCATTATCTATTAAGAATAAGAAGTGAATATTGACTAATATTTACCACAGATATTTACCTAATATTGACTATTTCCTAATATTTACCTATTACAGGACAACCTAAGAAGCTAAATTCATCTCTAGAGCCACATGAAATGCAATCAGAGATATAAATGGAGACTTCTGCATCCTTCAGGAGTTTATGCTGTGAAACATCTGGACCAGAAACACCTCAGCATATGGTTATCATCAGGCAAAAAACAAACAAACAAACAACCTAGTTTTAGCAAATTTTGGATGTGCTTTATTTTTCTCAGATTGAAACAGTCATGTGTCAAAGGCTATTAATATAAAAGGCAAATATTATTGTTTGCTGAGGAATTGCATAAACGTATTTCTCTAGGCCTCAAACTTGTTTGGTGCCATACTCACAAACTGATCATGAATTTAAGAATTTTGCACATTTATGAAGAAAATGTTTAAAAGGGATTTAATTAACACTGATGCACTAATTGGACATATTGGCTAATCCAACGAATTCCTTCTGACTCTCTGCTCTATGTCCAGCACTACGCCAGTTTCTGAGGATAAAAGAGATTAAAATATAACCCACGCAATGATGGAACACATCAGCGCATTACTTGAGAAAATGAGACGTTCACACAGCATAGTAAATGCCAGACAAAAAGCAAGACTGGACAGAGAGCCTCCTAGACACAGTAAAAACACAAATTCTTTAGCTACTGGATCAAGAATGGTTAATCCTTTCAATCTTATTTGGAGGAGTGGCTGAGAGTTGTGTGGGGAATGATGAAAGATTGCGAGGCCCAGCCTCTCCTCTACTGCCCTAAGTCACTTAACTCTGACACCAGATATGGACACCCCATCCAGTAAAACACAAGTGTCACAGGTACCCAGACTCATCCACCTGAGAAGGTAGCTTGGAGCTCAGATTGGAACCGACTTCCTGGGGATTTTCACTCTTTAACCCTAATGACTTTTCAGTCAGTCCTTCCCAACCTTCCCAACCCTATACCTTAGTGTCCCTGAGAGATGTTCTAATAAATGTGTTCTCATCTTCCTTGGGACACATCCAGTGGTATTACGGTATGCCAACAACATTCGAACGTCCATTATACAACAGGGACCAGATAGGGGCTCCTAGTTTTTGCTCCTGAATCCAGGTCTAGACCAGGAGATGCCCAAAATGCTAAAAAGAGTACAGGAGAGGGACGTACCTGTGGGCGGTCTCACAGTACCAAGCACAGGAAGACATGTCATTTCTAAACTACTACTGGGAGCACAAGATTTTTGTCAGTCTAGCCAGAGAAAGGAATTCCAGGTACAACAGCCCTGGTAAAAGCAAGGAAGGAAGAGGCCCCATGGTACCTTTCAAAGACAGGAAGTAGTCTTGTATGACAAAAGAATAGACAGGAGAAGGTGACAGTTTCACTTGTACCATTAAAACAGATGGGGTGGGGGCGGTCCTAAAGCTCTAAATCCTGGGAGTAAGTGTTTTCAGTGTAGACAATGGATCACAGTGGAGCATGTGTAGCCAAGGGCTTATTGTGGGGGATGACTAGAGGAAGGAAAACAAATAGTAATGCTGTGTGTGTGTGTGTGTGCGTTTGACAACAAAATTTTCTTTAACCGCTAAACTCAACGCTAAAATTTTCTTAGAGTTGAGACCAATCTAATGCTCCAAGCATGTGCTTACTAATGCAAAATTACTTATGTTGTGACTGTTCCTTAAAACTAACATGAAAGTATTGAAATTCACACAAAAGACACACAAAAAAAGGATATTACTTCAAAGAAATAAAGATTAAGTGTCACCATTTTCATGGTTTAAGACTAAGACAAAAATCTATTGTTTGAGATAGCTTCTCCCCTGTACCAAGAACATCAAATTAAAATCTAATAGTCTAATAAATATCAAGCAAACAGATTATCTTAAATACGTTAGTAAGTACTTAAGACAAGCTCATCTGAACATAACTAACATGAAGAAATGATAACTGAGTTTTGAAGTTTCATCAGTGGGATTCTAGACAATATATTTAGCAACGGTGTTAATAAATAGGTAAAAATGGCCGAGCAATTCCAATTATTTTAATCTCTTTTCTTCTTGAAAAAAAATGGTTCTTTCCATATTTCTCTTTAATTTCCCACACGGAATAGGCACGTGAGTTTGAGCTGTAATCCTCACCAGTTTACTTTAATAGTTCACTAAAAGTCTCACATGCAAAAGATTCAAGAGTTCTGCAAAATGTCCAAAAGGAAGCTTCCCGTTTAGATGATACTTTTCAACAATTACTTTTAGGAAAGAAACATTTTTCTATTAAGTAGCTTAAATACATGTTTAAGTAACTTCTTCAAGTAGAAATAGACGATGGAACTTCGAAAAGAGGAACTAATTCCCCCCCTCATCTGTGGGAGGTATGTTCCAAGACCTTCTGTGGATGCCTGAAATTGTGGACTGTACCGAACCCCCCCTACTAGGTTTGCTCTTATACCTACACACCGATGATAAAATGGAATGTATAAATTAGCCACAGTAAGAGAGTAACACTGATAAAGTAGAACAGTTTTAACAATATACGGTAATAAACATTGTGTGAATGTGGTCCCTCTCAAAATAGCTTACGTACTCTACCCATCCTTGTGATACTAGATGACAAAATGCCTACGTGGGAAGACAAGGGGAGGGGAATGACATGGGCGCTGTGACGTCACACTAGACGACTGCTGACCGTCTGACACTATGTTGGAAAGAGGATTTTTCTGCCTCCAGACAGCAGCTGATCACTAGCCACAGTAACTGAAACCACAAAAAGCAAAATCGTGAGTAAGGGGACAGTGGGGGGCGGGGGGTAAGGCAGGAAGGGGGAGGAGGGGAGGCACAGACGACTACTGTATTAGGAATCAAGAAAAACCCAAAAGGAAACATGCCAACAAAACCTGCATTCTCCAACTCACACACCTGGCTCCACATCAAAGGTCTCCTTAGCATCTTTCTCTACCCAGCCTTCCCTCTGCGTTTTTACTTGCTCCCATGCATGTGGGGCTTTTCTATTTCCTGGCGGATTCTGCGTGAATCCCAAGGATGAAGAACGCGCAAACTCAGGGCATAGACACCACAGCAGAGCATAAATACTATTTTTAATAGGCTTTCAGGTTTTAAATGAAAAAGAAATGTTATCCAAAAGGTTTTTCAGTATTCATAGGAGTTTCTAATTCAAAATCAGCATTTTCTATCCGTTCTTTGTTTTCTGTTTACTTAAAAATAATAGAACCAACCACCGAATGGTATACTTCAAATTGATGAAATCTTATTGTACATAAATTGATTCTCAATAAAGCTCTTCTAAAAAATGAAGCAGATTATAATAAGGAAACAATAATAGGTCTGGGTTATGGTTCCATTTTCCCTAATATTTCAACTATTTATTAGGTAGAATTCTTCTGATTTCTCTGGTTAGAGTCTCTCCTTTCTCTAATTTACCCTCTGATCCCTTCAGTATATTAATGACCCGTACTTCAAAGTCATGTACATTTCTGCTTGCTGCAACACAAAATTGATTTTTAGGGGCAGCTAGGTGGCTTGATCAATTGAACAGCAGACTCTGTTGCAGCTCAGGTTGTGATCTCGGGTCCTGAGACTGAACCCCACCTTGGGCTTCACGCCCAGCAGGGAGTCTGCTCAAGGTTCTCTCTCTCCCTCTGCCTCTCCCCCAACTTGCACCTGTGCACACTCTTTCTCTCTCTCAAATAACTGAAATCTTTAAAAAAAATTTTTTTTTAATGTGATTTGTCTTTCCTCTTACAAACATGAACAATACTGTTCCCAAAGGCTCCTGGCTTGGCAAGTTAACACTAGCATATAACTTGTATAACAGAAAGTCTAATGATTAGTATGTTCAAAGGGATCCCTCATAGATTTTATTACTTTCAAGCTTTTTTTCTCTCCTTTGCAGATTTGCATTTTGTTTACCTCCTTGGGGTTCTTACTTAATTCCCTGAATACATGCTATTTTATCTTCCCCAAATGCTGTCTGCTTTCACCACAACACGTGCTGTGACTGAAACAAGGGACAACCTCCAAGAATAAACTGATGACAACAGCATATCAGAATTTCTCTCATTAGCTGAACATGCCATGTAGAAATGGTCATGTGATGAGGTATTATCCCAAGAGGTTTTCTGCCATGAAAATTTTTATAAGTCATGAAACTCTGAAGTAAAATTCACTTTAATTCCTAAGAATATATTTAAAATAATTAAAATCAAAACTTCCACTCATCTTAACTGATAAACCACTGTTTATATTTCCGTCCTGAACACAGGTATGAACTCTTGCCTGGGAAGCTTCAGAAAAACAGAGTGGGAGTGGGATTAGAGAAAAGGCAAGAATTGAGATGATACATAAAGGATAATAACAGTATCCGAGTTTATAAATAATTTCTGAAAAAAAATTTAAGTGGTAAGAAGTAGCCCATTTTACCATGGAAAATCATAACTTATATTGGAATATTTCTCTTAAGTGCAGTCTGGGATAGTCACAGCAATAACAGTAATACTGAATATTAAGGACTTGACATCCTGGGTTGGGGGCACCTGGGTGGCCCAGTCAGTTAAGCGTCTGACTCATTAGTTTTGGCTCAGGTCATGATCTCAGGGCTCTGGGATGGAGCCCCATGTTGGGCTCTGCGCTCAGTGTAGACTCTGCTTGAGATGGTCTCTCCCTCCCCACTGCCCCCACCACTTGTGTGGTCTCAGTGTCTCTCTCTCCCTCCAATAAAAAAAATAAATAAATCCTTAAAAATATATATATATATATATATATAAATAAAATCTGCACCAGGCATGGTGTAAAGCAGGAATAATCCTTGCAATGACAGCAACACAGGCTCTCTCGGCTGGCGGCCCCAGAGCCATTCACAACCTCTTACTTGTCCTTCTGCTAGAAAAACCAAGAATCAGAGGCTTATTGTCTAAGCTTCCTTTTCCATCAGTTCTGGTCAAAAAGGGAAAGAAGGCATGTGGGACATGGCGGAAAGACTTCCCTTTGGGAAAAATGAGAAAGGTACCCAAGAATCTGGCAGCTCCTTCACCAAGCCACTTACTGTCCCTCCACCTGTTCCTTCGGGAAGCTGTCATTTGAAGAGGGGATGTCCGGGGCTGCGGCAATCATCTGGAAACCCCGAGTGAGGGGTCAAAATGCAGGCAGAGGTGGCAGCCCAGCAGCCTTGTGTCCCGGGCTGATGAGCTCATGGGGAATGTGTTATCTCCAAGATTTCTAGTTACACAAGATAACCAGACCCCTTTATTATTTAAGAGGGTTTCTATTACCTGCAGCTTGATGCTTCAGTACAAGCAGCCCTAGGGAGCAAATTACGGATGAAGAGACTGAAGGGGAGAAAAGCTAACCTCCCTCAAGACACGTAGGCAGGAAGTGGCAGAGACACGTTGCAACCCAAGCACTCTGTCTGCGCTGTTTTCAGTATCTGCTCTACACTCTGCCCCGCGTCCTTAATACGGCATCCTGACATCTTGCCACGTTTGGTCCTTTACCCCATCCTAGCATAATGTCTGGGAAGAGTTTCATGTCATGGTACCTTTCAGGCCAAGAGGCATATAACCTTGCTCAATGATTGCCCTAAATTAACAGTTAATCCATCCATCCACCCACCCAAAATGTGCTGAGCTTCTAGGTGCCTGGCCGTGAGATAAAAGTAGCAAGGCGAGAGATAAACAGGACTAGTGCCTAACAGTTGAGTCATAAGTGTACTTGTAGAGAAAAACACTATTAATATACCACATAAATATATCACCGCGATGAGCACAATACAAACAAACAAGCTAGGATTTTAGCAGAGGAGAAAAGCAGCTGGCTCTGCCTGGGGAAATCTGAGGGGTTCACAGGGTGTATGCTTGAGGTGGACTATATCATTCAAATTTAATTAGTGTCTAGCCTCAAAAGTAGGCAGATAAAACCCCCGATGTCCACTTGTCATGTGTCCATTCGTGTTAAAAATATTGTGATTATGCATATCCCTGTTTTACCTTTTTGTACTGACAAGAACCATAATCAAGTACATTGAACATGATATTTAACTTAACATATAAAATTAAAATTTCCACAAAAAACTAAGATGGTTATAGTGTTGGCATGTTCCTGAAAGTATTATCATATGCATTTGACTTCAGAGATCTTTCTAACTAGCATCTACTTGAGTGAGATTCCAATATCCTGGCACAACTTATAAATATTTTGAGCTTTTAATATAAATACACAAAAATACTGAAATTCATACATAAGATGGATTTTAATGTTCAAAAAGATTGTAAGAAGTCGTGAACATTTAGTTTTTAATTTGGGGATGGCTCTAACTGTCCTTTGACTTCTGATTCTGATTTCATCTTTTTGTGGTAAGTTATGCCTTTTCTACATTCGCGATTTATTAAGTTATAGGGGCTTTTCAAACACAAACCTAGAAATATTCTGAGTTAATGAGGTTACGTGTTCATATGATTGCCTGGATCTGTAGCAAAACATGACAACGTTTGAAGTCTATCTCTGAGGCCTCAAGCAACAGAATTAACAGTATTACTACCACTTACAATAAACTTATTACATTTCACAGGTTGATAACATTTTTTACATAACACTTTCACTCATGTTTGTAATTTGGATAGTTGCTGTCCTACAAAACCCCAATTACTTTGCAATGGCCTTATGGTTTCCCATGAAATGCTGTTTTTTTTTTTTCCATCATAGCACCTATAATGCTGTGTTACTAAACATTCTGTGTTTTGATCGTTCCTGGAATTCTATTCTCTTGGCCTGTGCTATAACCAAGCTCCCGGTGTATGAAAGATGTCATCAAAAACAACAGTGTGTATCTGAATGTCTTCAAAACTGAGCAGGAAGGGTTTTTGTTTCTGTCTTCATCTTTACTTCTGCTATAGTAAACATTTTTAAATGTTGAGAATGCTCACGTCAAGAACACAAAGTCTGGAGTCCAGAGGGTAGAACATTCTCTCCTCTGTTTGTGACTCTGCATAGGCCTCCATGTCTCTGGACCTCCTGTTGCCACTTTCGCAAGACAGGGGCTCGAGCTGGGTTATTTCTTTCTTTTTTTTTTTTTTTTAAGATTATTTATTTATTTATCAGTGATAGAGGGGGAGAGAGCGAGCAAGCACAGGCAGACAGAGAGGCAGGCACAGGCAGAGGGAGAAGCAGGCTCCCTGCCGAGCAAGGAGCCCGATGTGGGACTCGATCCCAGGACACTGGGATCATGACCTGAGCCGAAGGCAGCCGCTTAACCAACTGAGCCACCCAGGCATCCCGAGCTGGGTCATTTCTTGACAGGGCGTATCTCCAAAATGCCTCTGCATGTGGTGGCCCCTTGTTCTGAAATGCCTGAGGTTGGGTTCTTCCCCCAAACCACGCAATGAGACCGTGAGGGCAAGCAGTTCGTTTGGTAGCGAGCCCGGCGAACAGAAGGAAAGGAGGAATTGAGGCTGGTCGGGAAAGACAATGAGGATGTTCCTAAGTCACCGCAAGGAGCACCTGGAGCTTCTATCACCAGATGCTTTGGGACCAGAGCGATCCCGTCTGAAGGCTGAAGGAACCGTGGGATTTGCACACCAACTCCTGTCGGTCACGGGCTGAGGGCTGCTGTGAGGTGGCGGGGGGGCGGGGGGGTACACTGTCCCTGACCCGTCCGTCCTGCCACACAGGCCTCCAGCCGCTGGAGGATGTTCTCGAGCAAAGAGATGCAGATGGGAGGAGATCCAGTGGAGCTTGCCGAACGATATGGGAGGTACGGGGGGGAGGGGAGGGCCCCCTGACAGCTTGCTACACCACGGTCAGTGCCCCTTTCCCCATATCTACCAGGAAGACCATCCTCTGGACTAGCTCGACTGTCACATCATCTGTGAACAGCTTCTCTGACTCCCAAGCTCTGCTACACTGTTTGCTTTTGTTGCGGGAATGGTCACATCAGGTCCCTCTCTCCCTATTAAACTCCCACATTCTCTCTCTACCTTGTAGTCCATCTCCATCTACCTGATCGTCGCTGTTAGATAAGCCTGTGGTTCTTCTTTCGAAATCTACCCTTCGCCAAACTATCTCTTAACTCATTTCATTAAGGAAACAGACCATACAGAAGTTTACTATAGTAGCTTGGGCCAAACAGGTATCCCTGTCTGCAATTCTTAAACTACTTAGACATCTAAATAGTTGAGTAGTTTATACTGACATTTTAACATTGCTATCAAATTCGCAACATCAAAAACATGGTGGGCCAAGAAGTTTCAGCAGCTGCAGCTCCAGCAAGCATATATTGGGTGTCGACCTAATATGTTTAAAGCACTGTAGTGGGGTACCTGGGTGGCTCAGTGGGTTAAGCCTCTGCCTTCAGCTCAGGTCATGATCTCAAGGTTCCGGGATCGAGTCCCACATCGGGCTCTCTGCTCAGCCGGGAGCTTGCTTCCTTTTCTCTCTCTGCCTGCCTCTCTGCCTACTTGTGATCCCTCTCTGTCAAATAAATAAAATCTTTAAAAAATAAAAATAAAAAAAATAAAGCAGTGTAGTACTTAGGACACTTCTAGCATTCTATACATTATAATTATGATTTCTATACTTATAGAAATATATTTATATTTATATATTATTCTATATTTATAGAAGTTATAATTTTGAGTATTCTATACATTATAATTATATATTAAATTATCACTATACATAATTACATAATAATTATTGATATTATTAATTCTATAATCCATAGACTATATAGAATTTAACCTGAGATCAGATCTAATGTTTAAATTTTACTATTGAAAGGTTATCAAAAACCAGCAACCAAGCTATTTTGATCACAGTCACTTTAACAACGGTAACCTCCCCAAATTTACTTTTCACTGATAACTTATAAAAAGAAGCTCGTCTAGCAATTTATATTAGAGTTGTCTCTTCTGCTTATGTGAAGATGTGTTTTTCATGCACTGTCAGATTCTGTTACTTTATATAAATAGTACACAGTCTTCAAAACAGTCATGTATTTTTCCAGTTAGAATTTTGTCCCATTAACTATTACCCTGGTTAATAGAGCCACATTTTATTTTTTTTAATAGAGCTGCATTTTAAAAGCATATTATAAACAACTTTATTTCTTTTCCTGTTGGTTAGTTCTGAAATGCATGTTTTCTGTATGTTTCTAGAAAATCTCCCTTACTTTACGGCCATTCCCCCTGGGAAAGAAGAAGTACAAAAAGTGATTAAGAGAGTTCTAAATTTCATTTCTTTTTTAGTTTACTATTACCCAGGTTTGAGTCTATGTACCTAGCAGCAGTATATTTTACCCAAAGAAATTACTTTTAAGAAGACTCATCTGATAACTTAATTTTAGTTCTAGCCAATCTTGGCTTATTAAAACACACACACACACACACACACACACACACACACACACACACACACCAGCACAGAACAAAACAACCTTTCCCAAATCCTCTCTTCCAACACTCTGCTCATGGGCACTGTGACCTGGATCTGGTTCCACCCACTTCTCCATGCATTTTCTGTTTCCCTCCTTCCTAGGTTTCAGTCAGCTCAGATCATTTCTTGCTTCTAGTCCCTTCTTAATAATAATTGTTACAGTATCCTTGAAATAGGCAGTGCATGCAATGAGATTTGAGGACTTTTTTTTTAGGCGGAGCAAAGGTTGCAATCCCCCCATCCCCCACTCTGGGTCAATTAGATTTCTATGAGCTCCCTAGTGGGTTGGTCTAACACATTATAATATGCACTATTCTGAGGGTTATACATAAACCTTCCTTAACACATCGGCAGGAGAAAGAAAAAAGTCAAACCAGACTGCTGATCAGTCCTTTTGACACACAGTTTAAACTGTGCCCTTGGGGTGGGGGTGGGGGCGGTCTTTAGAGAAAAAAGAATTAAAAACAATTCAGGAACAATATGCTTAATAAAATAAACCTAGTGAAAAAGAAAATGAACCCCAATCAAAGAGCCGTGCTTTTGGTTAAACTACATTACATGCTAAAAATAGTTCGTAATAAATTGATGAAGTAAGCTTCTCCATGTACGTATCCATGACAACTCAGGTTTATATTTTTAAGTTTCAAATAGCTATGCCACCAGAAGTATGTAAATTATTTAAAATGGTGTAATAAGATAAAGTGATTTTTTTCCATAAATATCCACTAGCAAACAGTCCAACCACAGACTTCACAAATTCTCAAGTGTTTTGATTATTTAGAGAAATTAGAAAAGCTATTTATTATCATAATGGTAACGGAGAGCAAGAGGTAAGGGGTCACATACCCTTCAGACTGTCGTGAAGCAGAAGGATAGGAACATAAGAGGAAATATGGCTGCTACCTAAGCTAGCAGATGGAACTCCATTTGGAAGTCTGACAGCGTCACTTCCTTGTTGCTGCTACACGCCAGAGGAAAACCGCCACTGAGGAGTCAGCGTGGGTTTCCAGGCAAGGGTTCCTGCTAACTCTTTTCTTTTTCCAGTGAGAGGTGTAATCGTCTTTCGAAAAGAGACTTGAAGAATGGATTCTGGAATATTCTTTCCGTGAGAAAGCAGCCAATACCACACCGTTAGACTGTGTCTACTCAGAGCATGTTGAAAGCCCTAGTCAACAGTGACAAATTCTGGAGGTGCCCTGCAGGAAAACTGTGAATTTCTGGGAAAGAAAATATTGATGATATGAAGAATGGATAAAAACGGGCATTCCTAAGTCCATATTGTCATGTAGAATCCCAATTTTTCTTTTGTATAATGGAAAAGAAAAGCATACTGCGATTGTGATGTGCAGAAAAAGAAGCACTGAGAGAAACAGGTCTTAAAATATGGAATTTAGGGGCACCTGGGTGCCTCAGTTGGTTAAGCATCTGACTCTTGATTTCAGCTCAGGTCAGGATCTCAAGGTTAGGAGATCAAGCCCCAAATCAGGTCCCATGCTGGGCATGGAGCCGGCTTTAAGATTCTCTCTCCCTCTCCTTCTGCCCCTCCCCGCTCCCTCTCTCAAAAAAATATGCATACACACACACATGTGGAATTTGTATTTCAGATTAAAGTTTTCCAATAGTATCTAAAATGTCTTTTAAAAAGGGAAACTTATAAACTAACTGGAATAAAACATGAAAATTAACGGGACGCTAAAGTATAAAATTAAACATTTTAATTCCTCCCCTGATGCCAGATTCTATTTCTCAGTGCATCAGGTCTAGCAAAGACTTCTGAAGGAGAAAATGTCTGCCTAGTAAGCAGCATTGACACACGGAGTCAATGCACAGCTTGTGCTGAGGTACTCGGATACAAAGGGAGGTGCTGTTTACTCTCTGAGGCAGGCCTGTTATTTAGATTGATTCTCCCCCCGCAGACAACACGAATCAACACTTCCTGTCTTTGGGACAGGAAGGAAAGATGACCAAACCATCTTGTATCTTCCTGATACCTATTCACAAGTTCGTTAACTTGCTGCATCTTTACTGAGAAAATAAATGACACAGAACATTGTCTGAGGAGAGTTATCACGCTGGTCACCTCACATATAGCTTGTGTGTGTGTGTATATGTGTGTGTTGAGAACACTAATATCTATTTTCCTGTGGGGGCGCCTGTGTGGCTCAGTAGATTTAAGGGTCTGTCTTCAACTCAGATCATGATGCCTCCTGGGGATCCACTCAGCAGGGAGTTGGCTTCTCCCCTCATTCTGTCCCTCCCCCTAAATTGTTCTCTCTCTCTCTAGTAACATCTTCTTTTTTTTTTTTTTAAAGATGTACTTTCTTGTCAACTCTACTGAAAAAAAAAAAAAAAAAAGAAAAGATCTAGTTTCTCAGTAACTGCAAAATTACAAAAAAGCATTAAGTATGGCCCCCGTGCTGGGCATTAGATCCCCAGAAAATATTCATCTTCTTTTTCTATTGAAACAAAAGCTTACTGAGGTATAATGGACATACAAAGAACTGTACATATTTGATGTGTACAGCTGGATGAGTATGGACATGTGCAAGCAGCCAGGATTCTGTTATCCATGACACCATTAATTATACCCCAATCAAGGGGTATTGCCATATGGTAATACCATATTATCTCATAGCTCAAAGCTGATACCCTTTGACCAACTTCTCCCCATTTCTCCCATGCTCTAGCCCCAGCACCCATCATTGTACTGTCTGATTCTAGGGGTTTAGCGGTTTTAGACATCTCATATATATATATGGAATTATACAGTATCTGTCCTTCTGCATTGATTTCCTTTACTTAGAATGTATTCAAGGTTAACCCATGTTGTCACATACTGCAGGATTTCCTCTCTTTTTTATGCCTGAGTTATATTCCCTTGTATTTATATACCATAACAGAAATTGATTCTGAGAATGAAATAAACTACAGGCAGGCACAATTGAGAAACAAAAAGAAACCTGATAACATTTCTTGAGCCCCTGGATATACCCTGCGCAAAACCGGTAACACCAACTTGGGCTTGCCAGCGTGGTGGCCGAAAGTTCCTTTTTTGCTCAAGCCAGGGTGAATACGGTTTCGCCTGCAGCCCACAGAGACATCACACAACATTTTCAACAAGGAAACAGCTCCATGGCTTTCTTACATAAATTAGAGTTCACAAACAGGAAATTTCTTAAAGAATTCTCCCTGCAAAGTATAAGGATGTTACAGATCAATCAGCACTTTGCCTTGCCCAACCCTGTTCTCCGCCGTATCCATTTGTATCAGTTGGGTTTGTAGCCTCAGATCTATTTTTCTTCTTGTTTCCAAAGCGAAGATGGGGGAGGGGCGCAACAGAGAGATGGATGAAGGACTGAGCGCCCCTTCTAGAGGTACTGCTATGAAAATGACAGATCTATGAGTATGGGGAAATGAACAGACAGTTGTCTTGCATGTGATGCTAACTAAAGGAATCATTTTATGTATGGTTTTGTTCCCCTTGCTTACCAATACGTTGAAGTGTTCCATCAGGTGTCCGCGGGGGCTGAGCCGTCTGCTTTAAACGCTATGAAATAGCTTCACTGAGGTCAATGCATCATCAGGTCTATCCATTTTCCTAATAATACCTATTTAATTTTTTCTTTTATAATTCTACACATTGATACAATAAACACCCAACCAACCACAGGTGTCTCAGACTCAGCACCTGACTTCTATGAGCCCCAGACAGCACTGACGGTGGTGGGAAATGAGGCAACACCCATGTCCTTAGAATCTTGAAAGAACACACTTTTCTCCTAGAGATCGCAGCAGCTGGTAGCCTTGCATAATTTATTGAACAAACATTTGTTACATTACTATCTCAGCAATGTCCCTAATCGTCAAACAGAAAAATGGAATGAATTTGCTTCCTGCCTTGAAGGAGTTCACAATTTATTACACACAATAATGATGAGAGGAATATATACCATATACACATAATTATTGACAATTATTATGTGCCAGGCACTTGGCTAAGTCCGTCACGTAGGATACCACGTTTAGTCTTCGTAAGGACCATATCATTCTCAACTTACAGATCCAATTAAAGGCCTAATGTCACATAGCCAGTAAGGCTCAGAGGTGTATTTTGACCCTAATACCTCTGTCTACCAAAACCAGGTTTATAAACATGGCATAAACTGCATCTAGAATGAAAAGGTTTATGTTCTTTGGTATTGGATGAGCACTAGCTTGAGGGGAAATAGGTAGACAGAAGGCCACGCCACAGGCCTGACCTACTAATGCTATGCAAGGGGAGGCCACAGAATTTGGAAAATGAAAGTTGGATGCTTAAGAATCCTAAAATAAAAAACCCTAAAGCCAGGAAATGCCAAACACACATACCAGAGCTCCTATTTAGTTTTGGGTACTCGGTAAAGGTCCCACGGACGTCATATCTGCAGAGCACCCCTTCCATGGACTCCCAGTACTCCTCTACAGCATTGCTTTCCCAGTTCACAGGATTCAGCAAATGTTTGCTGAATTAAAGAACAGAAATATGTAACATTCTGGGGTGCCTGGGTGGCTCAGTTAAGTGTTTGCCTTCGGCTCAGGTCATGATCTCAGTGTCCTGGGACCACGTCCCACATGGGGCTCCCGGGGAGTCTGCTTCTCCCTCTTACCCTTCCTTTGTGCACTCCCTCCCGCCCCCCCCTCTCTGTCTCTCACTCTCTCAAATAAATAAATAAATGAACATACTTCTAGCTGTGTCTTAGAAAACAGAAAAGCCTAGAAATTACAATGTACTGAAAAGGCATAGGTTAATCTGCCCCGTTTTAAAATTGCTGTGCATTAAAAAAATAGAACCTGGAACCTTTAGAACAGAAATTTCATAGAGGAATATCTAAACTATAACTGGCCAGAGTCCAGATAACCATTTCTCTTTAATATTAAAACAAAATACACTTATCATCAAACACTCCTACCAGTATGACCCCCCCACACACACACACCCAGGGCAATAAAATTTGAACTTGCTAGGAAAGGGTTAACGGAAACCAAACTCAACTGTTATGTCTGTTATGTCTCCTAAGAGAACTCTTTCCCAGAGCTTCTCTGAAGTCCTATGCCCACACTTGACAGAAACCCTCCAGAGATCTGGGTTGTGTACTCAGTGATTTTTTAAACTGATCTCCACTCTGAATGGAAATCAGGTGAAGACTGCACTTCGGAATTCAGCCTATTTCAAGGGTGCTAATCACATAACAGCCTGAAAAAAATAACTGCTGCCAACTTTGCTGACTCAAGTTCTCACAGACAGAAAATCCCGCCCTCGGACGAAGGCAGGTATTAGACTCTTACCTCAGACCTGCCAACGCAGCAGCAGCATGACAAGCAGGGGCCTCTCAACAGGCACCCACTGTATGGCACTTTCTGACCAACATGTCATTTCCCAGCAATCTAGAATATTCTCCCTCTCTTCTCTACCTTGACAAAAATCTATCCAGCCCAAGAATCAGCTCAACAAGAAACCTGCTTTGAAAAATCTACTCAACGACGGCCACTCCTTCCTGTCACTAACAGGTATCATTATGGACTTAATCACTAATTCTCAAATGGGGATGACAGGAACTGGTAGAACATACTTGTCTTAAGTTTAAAAATCTTCTCAAGTGGTCATCACATACTTGTCCTCCCATTTTAGAAAAACTGTTAGAGACTTAAGTACCACATACGGCTTGAGTCCTTAGGAGATAAATTTCAAGAACCAAATTTTTTCATCAGCTAAAATTACCAGATAATGTTAAAAAAGTATTAGATCTATTCAATTACTAGAATACTTCCAAAACAAATTATACACTTGCCAAATTATTATAACTAACATTAAAGGTGATTTACATTTTTCTTAACACCTTGAGACATTATAACGTATATCATTATGATGTGACATGCTGCCGTAATGCTTACAGACACAACTGAGGTGTGTGGGATGTTGTTTTGAAAGGCTTCACTTTGGGGGGGCTTCATTTAGATTTTTATGATTTTGTTAAAAATCTCCTCTCTCGTTCTTCTGTCAACTGTTTACAGAATTCTTCAAGAGCGGAATATACAATGAGCACATGCTAAAGTGATGACTGAGAAGATCTTAGGAAAAGCAGGAACCAAGAATTTTATATCCAGCTAAGCAACTGCTTAAGTATGGAGTCCAAAGAAAGGTTTTTTTCAACATACAAGAACACAGAGAACATTGTTCCAAGATAGCTTTCTTGAAGCAGTGTGAAATTTCTTGAAGTCTGAGGATACATTCCAGTTGAAGAAAAGAAAAATGGAGTAAGAAAAGCAATAGCAGTGGCCTCTGAAGTCATTTAATCCTAGGATAAAGAAAACAAACAAACAAACAGAAAAAAAAAAAACCAAACCTATAGCCATTATGGTAACAGAATCATAAAATGTAGAGTATAACTACCAAAATGTAGAATGTAACTACCAAAACTTTAATGAGAAGGACACAGTAGTCAATTAGATACTGAGTCTTTTCAGAACTGGGGATTCAAAAATTATCATATACAGCTGATAAATTCAGTAAGAGGAACAGAGGTATATTCAAAGATAGAAATAAAAGTATTAGCATTAATTAAAATATAATCACCCTTAATTGTGAAAGAAAAGACAGGAAGGAAGGCAAGTGAGAGGAAGTGGAAATTTACTAACTGAAGCACCACACACCAAGGAGAGACAATACATTTTGTCTAAATAAAGAGAAGCACACACAGCACAAAAAGTGATGATAGAATCAGGCCAAAGTGGTCTTCTAATTATAAGAAGAATATTCTCAACTTTTAAAGAATGATATTCTTGAAAGCAGACCTACATGTTGTAAATAGACGTGTAAGAGATACACTTAAAACAACGGGCTCAGGGATGGTTGGGGGAAAAAATGTGAGCAAAGGTTTTCCAGGAAAAGTAAATAAAAAGAGAAAAGGTTAAGAATTAATACTAAACCGGTCGATTCAGGGCCATAAACATTAAATTACAAAAAAGAAGGCATTCTGCGATGATGAAGAATGTAACCCATGGAAGATTTAACAATTACATCATCTGTGAATAAAATAGTTAAGCACTAAAATGCATAAAGCAAAACTTCTAGGAAACACAGGAGATATAGACAGAATCTTATTAAACATAACACATTTAATTTCTTTTTCCCAGCTCACAAAAAAGCAAATGGACTACAAATAACCAAGGTATCTTAGGCCTAAGGAACAAGCTTAATAAGGTCATTGATACAGATTCTTATAACCTATGAACCAAGACAATAACTCCTTTTGAAGTAATGATGTAATAACCAACAAAAAATTAAGAAACCTCCATAAACATGTAACAATATAGATATACAAGTTAAAGAGGAAATAAATGTAAAATTACAGAATACTTAGAAAATACATACAATAAAAATTCTTTTACAAAGTTAAGATAGGGGGGCGCCTGGGTGGCTTAGTGGTTAAGCTGCTGCCTTCGGCTCGGGTCATGATCCCAGGGTCCTGGGATCGAGCCCCACATTGGGCTTTCTGCTCAGCAGGGAGCCTGCTTCCTCCTCTCTCTCTGCCTGCCTCTCTGCCTACTTGTGATCTCTGTTTGTCAAATAAATAAATAAAATCTTTTTAAAAAATGTTAAGAAATAGCTAAAGCCAGATTAAGGAGAAAATGTACAGTCTAAATATCTGTAGAACCATGAAAACTGAAATTACTAAAAGATTTATCCAATCTTACACAAGAAAGTTGAAAAAGAACAGCAAAATGAAAGTAAGGAACGCAAAGAGAAAAACGGTAAAGAAAAAGGAAAAGCAGATAATTAGAATATAGAACTTTTGAAAAATTAACTTAAAAACACAAGAGATCCTTTTTTAAAAATGTTTCATCTCACATCTTTTTTTTTTTTTAAGATTTTATTTATTTATTTATTTGACAGACAGAGATCACAAGCAGGCAAAGAGGCAGGCAGAGAGAGAGAGGAGGAAGCAGGCTCCCTGTGGAGCAGAGAGCCCGATGCGGGGCTCGATCCCAGGACCCTGGGATCATGACCTGAACTGAAGGCAGAGGCTTTAACCCACTGAGCCACCCAGGAGCCCCAAGAGACCCTTTTCTTAAAAATATAATCAAATACGTTAAGCAATGAACACAATCAAGAAAAAAAATGGGAGGCACACACATAGATAACATAAAAGGAAATCATGTCAAGAACTGAGGAAGTTAACAGAAATGAGACTGCTACTTCTCTCAGCAATGTGAAAATGCACGGGTATGAAATGCATGGTTCGCTAGGAAAATGTAATTTGCCAAAACTGGGCTAAAGCAAGAGACAAATAAGCAGAGCACTGAGGATTTTCAGGGCAGTGAAAATACTTCGTATGATATTACGATAATGGATACGTGTCACTCAACATCTGTCCGAACCCAATCAACACACAGCACCAAAAGTGAACCCTAAGGTGAGCTATGGGCTCTGGGTGATTATGATGTGTCCATGTAGGTTCCTCCTTGGTTTAAAAGAAAAAAAAGTTACCATTCTGGTCAGGGATATTAATAACGAGGGAGGCTCTTAGTGTGCGGTGTATACCTTCTGTAAACCTTCCTCTCAATTTTGTTGTAAACAGAAAACTCCTCTAAAAAATAAAGTATAGAATAAAGGAAACAAGATGGGATCAGGAGGGAGACAAACCATAAGAGACTCTTAATCTCACAAAACAAACTGAGGGTTGCTGAGGGGAGAGGGCTAGGGAGAGGGTGGTGGGGTTATGGACATTGGGGAGGGTATTGCTATGGTGAGTGCTGTTAAGTGTGTAAACCTGGTGATTCACAGATCTGTACTCCTGGGGCTAATAATACATTATATGTTAATGAAAAAGATAAATAAAAAAGAAAAGAAAAAAAATAAAGTATAAAAACCACTGGCCTAGCATGACAGAACCTATAAATATCCCAGTTGGTGGAAATAAAATTGAGGAAATGTAGGACAGTGATTTCTTCCCCCCTATTCCATCCCACCATTACCGTATACCAGTCTCAGGTAACTCCCAGGTGACAAGAAAACTATAAGGAATAAATAGCTCCAATACTGTATCCTCCAATACCTCCAGAACTGAAATAGTTCCAAAGCAGAGAGAAAGAAAAAAAAATCCCCTACATTATTTAAAATGAAGCCAGGATAATATGGACACCAAGGTCCAAAGTCCAAGAGTCTCCCAGTAAAACCCCTAACAAATAGCACTTCGGAAAACTGATACAGACACCTTAAATACAGCGGCAACCTATTTGTTGGGCCGGTATCGAGCTATTTAATTTCCCTATGGAAAAATAAAGGTGCACAAAAGGGCAATATTTTAGAAAAGAATCCTGTTTAAGAGAAGGAGATAGAGCAAAAATATATTTTAAGTCTTCTAAGTCACAGATGTTTACTACTATTAAAATACTGTTGTCCTGTTGCATAAAAACGTAGATCAGTGAACGGAGTCTAGACAAAACCCCACACACATACATACGGGACTTCAGGCTAGGAGGTAAAGGCATGTGGAACCAGCAGGGGAATGGGACCGAAAGGCATTGAGATAACTGGGAAGCCATCTGAGAAAAACTAGAGATAAATTCTAGATAAAACCAAATATCTTTATTTGGTTTTTATTTTTATTTTTATCAAATAACTTCTAGATAAACCCACTCGAATCAAATAAGAGAGTGCCTATGTGTGTATGCACATGTGTGTGTCTGTATGTTTGCAGGCAGAAATAATCAAAGATTAATAAGTAAAAAAATCAATTTTCTTTCATAGGTAAACATATTACAAAAATGTCACAAGATCAACAACAAATGAGGAAAATATTTGCAAATCTTGTCAAAAAGGCATGTTCTTCCAACATGGGAAGATTTTCAACAAACTTTAAGAATACCAACTCGCCTACATAACAAGGACAGAAGAGGCAGGGAGAGTTCAGAGCAAATGAAATAGCGATAACCTCCGATGCTCTCATGTGTAACAAAATCTGTGTAAGTTAAAAGTATACAGATAGTATTTTTCACCTATCAGATTGGCGAAGATTTAAAAGCTTGATATACATATGTGACCCATTATGTATCTTCTCACACTTCTGGTGGGAGTATAAACAACAAATCTTCTATAAAGGACAGTTTGGCCACCCTTATCAAAAATTTAAAAAATTGGGGGTCCTGGGTGGCTCAGTTGGTTCAGTGTCTAACTCTTGGGTCAGCTCAGACCCTGGGACAGAGCCCCTGGGCTCAGCCATCCGGGAGTCTGCTGGAAAGTGTCTCTCCCTTTCTGTCTCCCTCTACCCCTACCCCACTCAAACACGTGCACTCTCTCTCTCTGAAATAAATAAATTAAAAAAAATTTTTTTAAGTTGTACAGACCCTAGGGCCTACAGTTTTACCTAGGAATTTCTGCTGCACAGCACTAACCCATTAGCTACGTGGCACACACCGATATTCTTGACATCATCCTTTAGAGCGGCCGAAGTCTGTAACCAGCGTAAATCTCCATCCATAGGAGAATGGCTGCCTACACTGTATAAACTCACATAAAAGGATATTTGGTAGCCCTTACCAAAAAATGAGGCAATTCTACATGCACTAACGTGGAATGAGCTCCAAATGAAAAAAGCAGGGTGGCTAATACTGAGTCAAGCCCATTTCTCTTACTGCAAAAACATGTGCCAAGCTCTCATGGGAAGGTTGTGAGTTTATCCCTTCAGCATCTGCCATCGACAAGTGAAAAATGTACATTGTAAAAACCATACCAGGACAGATCTGCCTTTCCTTTCAGAAGAGGTTTAAGAACTATGGCTGGTTCTATCAGTTGATATGTCATAGCGGATTTTATGATCATGGGAGTGTTTAAAATCCCGATGCACATTATAAATAACCAGAAGCGCACGCCCTTAATCACATACAAACCTGTAAACTCCTTGTTGATGAGAATTTCATCACCTTCAACCTGCGCTGTTATAAACTGTGAGAGAAATGATCCCGAAACTTACTGCCTGAGTATCCTGAGGATTTATTCTCCAAGTCAAGGCCGCCACCAGAAGCTAAGTCACTTTGAGGACGTGTGTTGTTTCTTTGCCAAGAAGCGGCTGCATGTTGATTGTCTTGCACTTTGCTTCGAAGGACTTAAGGACCTGACAAATTCCTTTACAATTATTATTGTACTTAAGTGAGTAAATCATCATACTGACAAGTTTCAACCTCAAGGAAATCTGCAAATGCAAGAGCAAATACAGCTCTGACCAAAAAACAGGTTTTCTTTTCTGTTCAACTGGATCATTAATTTTCAATAAAAATAGTATAGGTGCTCCTGGGTGGCTCAGTGGTTAAGCATCTGCCTATGGCTCAGGTCATAATTCCAGGGTCCTGGGATCGAGCCCTGCACTGGGCTCCCTGCTTAGCAGGAAGCCTGCTTCTCCCTTTCCCACTCCCCCTGGCTTGTGTTCCCTCTTTCACTGTATCTCTCTGTCAAATAAAATCTTTAAAAATAAAATAAATAAAAGGGAATTTTTTCCACTTTTTGAATTTCAACCCACCATATTTCAAGTGGACTGAAATACAGAAAGAAAATCCAGTGAGAGATAATATATACACATTGTTTGTCCTAATAGTGGAGTGGCCCCTCACTAGCTCTTCCTTGCCTTTTACTGCCCAAGACTGTTGAAGCCCTTAGCAAGTAGAATCAGGACTCAGTCCTCCTTTATTAGCTCATTATTCTGTGAAGAACAGACATCTAAACTCTCAAAATGATAATAAGTTCTTCAATTAGGTAACTCTTGGATGATGGACATTCATTTCACCTCTTTACAGATCAGGACCTATTCCAGGGCACCTGGGTGGCTCAGTCGGTTAAGTGTCTGCCTTCGACTCAGGTTATGATTCCAAGATCCTGGGATTGAGCCCTACCTCTGCTCCCTCTTCAGTGGGGAATCTGCTTTTCTCTCTCCCTCTGCCTCTCCTTCCCTTCTGTCTCTCTAACAAATAAATCTTATTTAAAAAAAAAACCCCCCCCCCCCCAAAAACAGCAGGTCTATCAGCAGTGAGCATCATGTTAAATCTAGAGAACTGAGAAGGAGCCCCAAATAGTCACAACGACCAATGCCAAGCTGCATTTTGTTGAATCTTCTTAACACCCATCTGCCGGCTTGGTCAGAACACTCTCTAGCAATACTGACCCCAAAAGTGATACCGTTAGACCCTGGTCATCTGTCTAGATGCCTGTGGGTTTTGGTAACGACGCTTGTCACACAGTGGCTTCCTATTTTAATTACTCTTTCTTGCTAACTAGATTCTAAGCTCAAAGCATGTGCTCTCGATATGTAAATGTCAAACCACTGTAAATGGCGTTAAAACTTTTATCTTTTTGAAGTGTCTGCACTCCCTAAACAAGGGTGCTGTTACGCTGATGACTCTACAATGCTTTTATCTTAAGGTGATTTGGCAGCTGATCCAAAGAAGGGTCAGGAGTGTCCTCTCACTTGTCCCAGGGCCCTGACTTGAAGCAGTAGAGTGAGACTTAAAGTCCCCACTTTTTCACTACACCAACTCCCGGAAGGCAAAGGAATTCTCTACGCCCAAATGTGACCCACCAAGTACAGGGAGCACGTTCACGCTTTCTTGTACTTCAGCAACTTTGCTTCTGGACACATAACCTAACTTAGGGTATTTCCCCACAAGCTTCTTTAACATTGTAGACTTTGAGATGTATACAGCCGTCCTTCTATAGGGCCGACTTGACGTCACCAGGAGTAGATTTATGTGGCGCTCTGAGAGTGAAACTGTGGGGAGCTGCGCTAGTCAACGTTCAACTCCTAAGCAGCACAAAACCTCACAGTTTATAATCCTGGAGTTCTCCAAACAAATGGGACTCTACCGTAGGGAAGCCCGCAGAAGAACAAATTTCACATTGTCACTTCAAATATCCGCATATGGGACACCTGGGTGGCTCAGTTGGTTAAGTAGCTGCCTTCAGCTCAGGTCATAATCCCAGCGTCCTAGGATCGAGTCCCACATCGGGCTCCTTGCTCAGCAGGAAGCCTGCTTCTCCCTCTGCCTCTGCCTGCCACTCTGTCTGCCTGTGCTCACTCTCTCTGACCAAAAAAAAAAAAAAAAAAAATAGATAGTTTCTGTAAATACCCGCATATGCTTTAGATCTCTTACTCAGGGATATTTTGCATTTATAATATAACTATACCTCATTATTTTTAAAACATGTATTTTCAGGATTTTTAGTATGAAGCAAAATGATTCTTCTAGAATAAACCCAAGATAGGCACAGCAAGCCCCCCAGTGCATTAGCCGGAAGCGCATTAGCCAGGAAGGCACAGTGTGTGCCCTACATGGCCATCACCTAGGGAAGCTAGAGTTCCAGTGTCACTTCCTCCCGGGCCTCCCTTTTCTGATGTAAAGTGAAGTGGCTGAGACAAATGATACATAAGGCTTCTTCACATTTGAAGATGCCTTGAGTCCACTGTTGCTTGGCAAGCCAACTAACTTCAGTCATTTGCAGGTCAAAATATATGTGCATGGAACGAAACCCAACCGTCCTTCCCTTCCTTCCAAATAATCTAACTGAAGAAAGCTTCCCTGTCCCACAGGAATCGTCAAGCCGTTTTTACTTAAGTTGCAAACTTTCTATTATTCTAGGAATCGGTACCTGGCTTGGGCAGTTTCTAGAAAACTGCACTCAGGGATAAGTGGACAAAGGCTAAGACGCCCTCCTATGAGATATTTTCATTACTCCATACTAACCAACTTCTTATCTCTTGGGGGAAAAAAAGGAGTTTTTCCCAAACAATTTTTTTGTTTGTTTTTGGTTTTGTTTGTTTGTTTGTTTTTGGTTTTGTTTTTTTTCCCAAACAAATTTTTTTCCCAAACAATATATTTTTCCCAGTTTCTCTAAAGAATATTGTGTCCAGGTAGAAACCATTGTCACCAGAGGAAAGAATGATATTGCTTAGAATTCAATACCCGAGACTCCCTTCAAGCTCATAGAAACTACAAATTATATCTAGTGTTACTAATGATACGAACTCATCAAAAAAGCATTATGTCGGTCTTATTTCATTAGTTTCTTTTCTTTTCTCTCTTTCTTTCTTTCTTTTTTTTTTTTTTTTTTTTTGCTGTTTTAAGTCTAAAAGCAGCCTGGCTACATGCTAAAGGGGCTAGTTTACTGGAAAACACAACTAATATTTTCCAGATACAGTATTATCCTCAAATGAGTCACCATTCCAGGAAAGGCCTTATCAAATAACCTTAATTTTAAACTGAATACAGAATACCTCTATTTGAGCACCAGCTGTGCTTTCTTTCCAATTATCCAGAAAATGATCCATAGAATTTGTGTTTGAACTCAGAACAAATGAACTAACCAAAAATCTGTCCTAAATTTTTGCTGTTCATTCATTCATTCAAGAGACATTTGTTGACTTCTTATTAAGTGCCAAACTCCAGTCCCTGTGCAAGGGACACACACATGTTCAATGAGACAGATAAGCTATCAGTGCATGTTTTTGCAAAGACACCAACAATAAACAAGTAAAAACAATATTTCAGAAAATCAGAAGTGTTTAAAAAAGTTTTTTAATATAATAAACAATTTGGAAGGAGTTATTTTGGGAACATTCATAGGCAGTCTCTCTAAAGGAACATTACAGTAGAAACCTTAATCGAGAGAGAAAACTACCCAGGCAACACTTCTCAGTATTGTAGGCCAACTGCAAAGACCCTGAGGCTAAAGCGAGCTTCGCTCATGCTGGGATTAAACTTTTATACTTCATACATCTGGATGAGTTTTTTATTATAGCTATTTAGTGGTTCAAATATATTAAAAATTAAATGAAACAAACTCGAAGCATTTCCACTGAATTCTGTTGTCCTAAAAGACACAGTTTGCTCTAAATAAATGCATCTATAAATGGCTATACATTAACATCAATTACAGAGTAAACACACCAGCGCCTAGGCCCCACCCAAGATCAACGGGATCAGAATCTCAGTATAAAAATTCCCCAGACAGGGGCGCCTGGGTAGCTCAGTGGGTTAAGCCTCTGCCATTGGCTCAGGTCATGATCTCAGGGTCCTGGGATCGAGTCCTGCATCAGGCTCTCTGCTCTGCAGGGAGCCTGCTTCCTCCTCTCTCTCTCTCTCTTTGTCTGCCTCTCTACCTACTTGTGATCTCTGTCAAATAAATAAATAAAATCTTTTTTAAAAAATTCCCCAATTTTAATATATAAGGAGAAATGAATGCCATCATTCTAAATTAATCTAGAAAACGGCATATTCTAGAAGCCAGACACTGTCTGGGGATCCTTCACTCTAATGGTCAACCTTAGGTTGACTTTTTTTGTTAATTCAGGTACATTGGGAGTTTGAGAAAGGCCCTCATGTGTGATGGCTGAGAATGTGAGTCCTGAGTCAGATCTTCCTTCTCATCAGGAATGAGTACTCTCATTAGCTGTTGAGAGTTGGGCAAGTCACTGAATTCTTTCAGTGTTTACTTCTCTATACAAATTATGAGTATACAGCTGGTATCTACATGATTGTTCACCAGCTGACATATATACAGTGCTTATCACTGCACCAAGTACATAGTAACTGTTAAGTACTAACTACCGTTATTATTAATTAATTGAATAGTCTCTTTATCTACTTAAAAAAAAACAAGTATAATTTCTCGTTCTAAAGATTCATTTTTAATGCTTTAAATGGGAAGAACTAATTGTGATTATGTTGCTATCCATGTAATACCATATAATTATTTTGTTAAATGCCTTCAAATTATGAGTAAGATAAAAATGAGAGTTCTATCTCTAAATTACTCACCACCATACTTATGAAAATTTGCTATAAGCATTCTTCAGGATCCTTAAGAGACTTATATATTTATTTTTAATATAGGATAGGGACTTTTACCCTCTTGAAAATTTGCAGACTCTTACAAAAGAATGTTCAATGTCACTTGTGAATGCATTCCAAATTGCTTTGGAAACAACCATGATTGTAGCTTGATGTGATAATGGGCATCTTCATGATGACCGTTCTCCAAGACCAAATCACTTTGAAGTGCTTAAATTATAACCCCTGTTATACAGAGGTGTCCCTGAGAATGTGTCTAAGAATGTCAAAGCCTAGTATAATTTCCATAAAGTAGACTTGATCAAATATTTAAATGTTCCATTTCTGCCTTCTTCCCACACATGGATGACTGAGGGCTTCCCTGACTGTAATAATCCACACTGAATACTTAGCAACTTTCTTAGACTCTAGGTTTATTTTCCAAACATTAATAGAAGATGAAAAGCAGTACATTATCAACAAAAAACATAACACCTACACAATGTTGAGGGAACATTCTGGTTTGCTGAGCTAACAAATGTTACAGCTCTGAAGGCAAAGAATAGTTTTGCCTAAACAAGTGGCAAAGTGTGTGTGTGTGTGTGTGTGTATCAGTATCACACATATATATACATATATATATGTATATATATCTCCAAATTATGAATAGGTCTCTATAATACTATGTAAACATCTTTAAAAGTATTACTTTTTTTAGAGATTTATTTATTTTAGAGAGAGAAAGTGTGTGTGAGTGCATGTGTGAGTGATCAGAGGGGGAGAGGGACAGAGAGAATCTCAAGCAAAGCCTCTCTAAGCACAGAGCCTGATTGGGGGGGGGGGGGTCCATCTCATCAACCCTGAGATCATGACCTGAGCTTCACTGACTGAGCCATCCAGGCACCCCTCTAAGTATTACTTTATATTTTTTAAATTTTATTTGCTTTTAAGGATTTTATTTATTTATTTGGCAGAGAGAAAGAGGGAGAGTGCACAAGCATGGGGAGTGATAGGCAGAGGGAGAGGGAAAAGCAGACTCCCGGCTGAGCAAGAAGCCCGAAGGAGCCCGATATGGGGCTCGATCCCAGGACCTCGAGATCATGACCTGAGCAGAAAGCAGACACTTAACCAAATGTACCACCCAGGTGCCCCTAAGTTTTACTTTTTATTCCAGAAAGTTTTAAAGGCTATAGCTATCAATTTCAAAAGACGTTAACCTCTATGATGTTCTGTCCTCCAATCACCTGAAGATACAGATAGCATCATTTAACTCTTGCCTCTTTCCCAGTATGAGCAGGATAAAATTAAACCAATGACACTTTTTAGGTAAACTTATTAAATACGATGAGGATATCAATGAAAAACTTCAAGTCAAAGCAAAGCCATTCTAATTTTTCATCAATACATATTTTTGGCAGAAACTCACAACTCTGATCAAGCTCAGTAATTAGCCATGCTCTTGGTCTAAAGATGCTTTGCTGTATCATTACTGTGTTTAAGTACTATAGGAAGCAAAAACTATAGATCTGTGCTGGCCTAACATTTAACGAACACTTTATATTTGAGTGCAGATGGTAAGTAATAAAACGACTTGGATTAAAATATACTTTTATTCGTCTTTTGTGAATCAGAGGAATCAAGTAGTTCAGTAAGGTACAATGTAAGCCAAAGAGCACACAGACAGATTGTTGAAACTGTAATAATTAAATTATGCAAGAACCATGAGACAGATTGTCAAAAAATTTCTGCATTTGGTGCTACAGAACACTTGACTGGGTTAAATGAGGTTAATACAACTTGCCATTCAAGACTGGTAATAAACTTTTCTTCTTCCAACCTAATTATCGAATCATACCTTGAGCTATATTATGTGTAATCTTAAAGTGTGACACGGAGTAGACTATTAACACTCAGTATGGAAACATGCTTTGCCAACCACACAAAGAAAAGGTCCTACTATAGTCAACTGATGAAAACTCCAAGCTTACTCAGTCTAAAATAGATCCTTATTCAATTCTGTCAAAAAAAAACCTCTGCAGGGTACGTGCAATTATCCTCAATTTATAGATCAGGAAATGCAAGCTCACCACTGTATGGTAACTTGACAAGAGTCATACTGTTCACGAGGAGCAAAGCTAGGACTTGAATGCAGGATTTTCACACCCTTTCTACCTTCCACAATCTAGGATGCTCTATCAGGTCAAGAACACATGGTAGGTATCAACCTATTAACAATTATCCCCTCTACCAAACTCTAGTTTCATAGAGTAATACGAAATATACGTTTCAAAGAGAGTTAAAAAGAAGGTGACAATTTAATTGTATGCAAATACAAAGAATGTGGGAGTCATAGCCACACGAATACTACAGCACAAGAACATGTATGCTGTGCAGCTTGAAGACAATTTTTTAATCTCTGTAAGCTTCAGGTAACTCTTCTTTAGAATTTGAATAAAAGTGTCTCTTTTACTGACTCCTTTTGAAGATCAGAAATAAAATACAGTGCACACAGTAGGAACACATGAACGGAAGGCGGCCATTAACACACTCAGGCACACACAAACACGTTCCTCATACCCTTGCTGTAGATAGAATCACATGGAGAAAATAAGGATCAGCTAGACCATCTGTGTCAGTTTAGAAGAGGGAATTTAACCATTACTACGTGGAATCAAATATATCAAAATGCATAACTTCATTGTTTGACCAAAGGAAACACATATATGTAAAAAAAAATTCTCTACATACATAAAATCTACAAACATAATTTTTTCTCCCCACCCTTTGTTTTTAAAAAAAGTTATTTTGTAATGGCCCTCTTTCTTTCAAACAAATTTCCTTCGAATATCCTTGGTGTAAAAACCCTTTCCAGGAAAATAACTCATACCTGCTGTGTCTAACGCAACAGTGTATGTCTCCATCACAGGGAACACATAACAATCTGAAATATTACCTCCTTTCTACTCGAAGTCTAGTAAAATCATCTCCATTTCAGAGATCTATGAGGTTGGGTCAAAAATTTACAATGCAATAGAAACTAAGTGGATTCCGTTCCACTGCGATATGAGTAGATCAATCGCCACATCCTTGCCAGGGGAAAACTGCCGGGGAGTACGTTTTCTTTGAGATTCCAGGACTGCAGAACTACAGAGTGTTCTGGGGGGAGTTGGCATAGGAAACAAGAAATACTGTCAATCTTCTACCAGACCTTCTAGACCCCCCTAACCCCCACCCCACACCACTTTACTTCTCGGCGTCTTCAACTTCTCCCCTCTGCACCTGGCTCCAGTAATATAGACATCTGTGTCATTTCTTGAACACACCACTCGCAGTTTTTTCTCATCACTATCTTGCTGGAACATTCTCCCTTAAGATATCTGAATGGTTCTCTCCCTAATCCCCTTCAAGTCTTCGCTTGGACTACCCAAATTATGCTTGGACTACCCAGCTTAACATGTTAACTTGCAATTTAGAAGGCACAGCAATCCCCCTTACTCCACTTTTCTCCCCACATTATTTTTGTAGGACATAATTACTCTCTAAAATCCTTTATAATCCTTCTATTATGATTATTGTTTATCTTTTATCTCTCTCCATTTGCACATTGTAAGTATTCAATGCCTGTCGAATGTGAAACCCATTGTTCTATTTAAGGACATTTCTCTACCTTGCGGCACGCCACTCTGCGCCAACACAAGAAGGTACTGACTGTTCATTTTGCTCTAATGTCCATGTGTCTGCTTGGAACACATTTGTAATTAAAATGGTTTCCCCCACTTCTCTTTCACTGGTCAAAATCCAACTATCCTCCAAGCCTGTTCAAGTTCTGTCTCCTCCATAAAGTCTTCCTACATTCCTCTAGGAATTCCTCTAGGGAGTATTAAAGCCTCTTGTCTTCATTCCCATGACTTTAGTTAAGTAATTATCACAGTTGAGTTTCTTTCTCAAGCTCTCCAAGAAGGTACAGTCTTTAAAAAACCATCTGAATATTCCCCTAGAGCCTAGCACAGCACCTGGCACTTTAGAGGCATTTAATTATAGATATGAAACTGAACTGGCCTTGGGAGCCTGGGTGGCTCAGTGGGTTAAAGGCTCTCTGCCTTTGGCCCAGGTCATGATCTTGGGATCCTGGGATTGAGCCCCACATTGGGCTTTCTGCTCAGCAGAGAGCCTGCTTTCCTCTCTCTCTGCCTGCCTCTCCGCCTACTTGTAATCTCTCTGCCAAATCAATAAATAAAATCTTTAAAAAAAAATTGAACTGGTCTTAACTTTGTGGTTGTATGTTGTTACTAGACAAACTATTAAACAATAAGTGTTATGCTTTGTAGACAATGGCAACGAACTACTTCCAACTCAATGCAAATCCTTTCAGTCTGATGAAATATGAGGTTTCCTACTTAGTGACAATATATTGAACAATGAGGGAGCCTGGGTGGCTCAGTGAGTTAAGCCGCTGCCTTCGGCTCAGGTCATGATCTCAGGGTCCTGGGATCGAGTCCCGCATCGGGCTCTCTGCTCAGCAGGGAGCCTGCTTCCTTCTCTCTCTCTCTGCCTGCCTCTCAATGTACTTGTAATTTCTCTCTGTCAAATAAATAAATAAAATCTTTAAAAAAAAAATATATTGAACAATGAGGTGATTCTGACAATGCAGTATTTCCCTTCAAACTTAGGTAAAATTGTATCACTCTTCCCCATTATAAGAAATGAAAAGGTTCCTTTCTGACTTACTGGTCTTGGTTTTGTAAATAGGCTTCAATTTAGTTTTAATGTTTCTTTAAAAGGAAGTTCTGAGTGTACTTTCACAGAATCTAAGCCCTCTTCCATTTTTGGTTATCTCTGGTGTGGCCTCATCTTCTACCCTCTCCCAACACAACATGACATCCTTCACTCCAGAAACAACCAAACCTGATTTCAGAGCTAACTGACCTGAGCTCTGTGGATCCTAGAGAGTCAATGAAATGCCTTTAGAGATCTATGCCCCCTGAACCTATTGTTAGTATCTGTGAGTATGAGTATGTGCGTTCTCTTTGAAAGAGGACTCTATCAGATGGTCAGGGGGCTACAATCCCAAGGAGATGAAGAAACACTCACTCTACTTCCTATTCTCTACTGTGTTATATCCTTGAATTCACCTTGGCTTTGCAGAGAATACATTAGAGCTTTGGTAGGTTGGGAATCCTCTAAAATGGTCAAACTAAAAAGAAAGAACAGCTTCAAGAATGCAGACTCAAAATACTGTCACTGAGAACCTGCTTAGCATCTGGTACTATGCTAAGGAAGAATTGAAAAAGGGAACCTCTAATAAGTCAAACTCTAGAGAAAAGTTGGGTTATTTGGGGGAAGGTTTAGACTTTCAGAAAGACACTATATTCCAGGAAAATTATTTCTAAAGGAGATGTTTATTTTTGCTTTTGTTTCCCTTGCCTCCAGAGACATGTCTAGTAAGAAGTTGCTGTGGCTGAGGTAAAAAATGTTGTTGCCTACTTCTCCTCTAGGATTTTGATGGATTCCTATCTCACATTCAGGTCTTTTATCCATTTTGAGTTTATTCTTATGTATGGTGTAAGGGAATGGTCCAGTTTCATTCCTCTGCATATGGCTGACCAATTGTTCCAGCACCATATATTGAAGAGCTCTCTTTTTTCCACTGGGTATTCTTTCCTGCTTTGTCAAAGATTAGTTGGCCATACAGTTAAGGGTCCATTTCTGGGCTCTCTACTCTGTTCCACTGGCCTATGTGTCTGTTTTTGTGCCAGTACCATGCTGTCTTGATGATGACAGCTTTGTATTAGAGCTTGAAGTCCGGAATTGTGATGCTCCCAGCTTTGGTTTTCTTTGTCAACATTCCTCTGGCTATTTTGGGGGGTCTTTTCTGATTCCATACAAGTTTTAAAGTTGTTTGTCCCAGCTCTGTGAAAAATGCTGGTGTCATTTGATAGAAATCTTGCCATTTGCAACAATGTGGATGGAATTAGAGGGTATTATGCTAAGCAAATTAAGTCAGGCAAAGAAAGACAAATACCATATGCTTTCACTTGTATGTGGAATTGAAGAAACAATACAGATGAACGTACAGGAAGGGAAGGAACAATAAAATGAGATAAAAACAGAGAGGGAGGCAAACCACAAGAGACTCTTAACTATAAGAAAAATACAGAGGGTTGCTGGAGAGGAGGTGAAGTGGCAGGGGGACGCAGTAATTGGGTGATGGGCATTAAGGGCACATGATGTAATGAGGAGTGGGTGTTACATGCAAGTGATAAATCACTAAATTCTACCCAGAAACTAATAATACAGTATATGTTAACTAACCTGAATTTAAATGAAGTTTTTAAAAGGAGATGTTTAGTAATTTAAAACATTGCACAGAGATGAGTGAAACACCTAAAGCTTTGCTATATTCAAATTACCGAGTCTACACAGATGCCAGAAGATCTTTTAAAGCAACTTTATTTAAAGGAAATAGCTGCCTTGGGGATTAGAGTAAGATTAGTTCATAATAAAATATAAGTACTTCTGACTTTCCGGTAACCTATACTTCTCTTACCTACTATACAATAAACTGACAGTTACGACAATGGACAAAGGACAAGAAAACACTGTAGACTGAATCATTTAGAGTAAGTAATACATTTTTTTTGTATTACGTACATATTTTATTATATTCTAATTCAATAAAATGGGCATGCTTTATATAGCATAAATAGCTTTACACACTATAACTGAAACATTTAATTAGCAAGAATGTAACTTCTCTCCAAATATGCAGAATAGAATTTGAAAATAGAAGTGAAATTACCTAAATGGAACTGCTCAGAGGAAGCATGCGAATTTTTTTAATGTAGAAAAATTTCTGCTTGTATCTTCATTTATTTCATTCATTTATATATTAATCATTCATTCAATAAACACTAATTACCAACTGTGTACTAGGCTAGATTTGGGGACATAAAATTAACAGGATTTGACCAAACATTTTAGTGTAAGAGACCGAAAAGTCAACAGACTATTCCAGAAGGGTATGATAAGTACTAAGGTGGAAATGTATATGTATAGCCTTCCAGAGGGGCAGGAGTCAGAGAAAGAATCTTGGAAGGTGATGCTTTCTGTAGGTCTTACAAGCAGGCCCTAAGAATATACATGGCACACTTATAAAACGTCACGTTTGTTATTTCTGGAAAAATGGATACATGCAGGAAAGGATAAGTGTTAGATGGGCCAGGTTATAAGGGCCTTATGTTGATAATAATTAGAGGACACTGTTCAAAAAAAGAATGGTCATCTAATGACAACTTTTACCCAGAGAAGTGAAACGATCAGAGTAGGTGCTTTAAGGGCTCACTGGAGGGAGAGGAGAGCAGAAAGAAAATGATCATTGATGAACCATTTGGTGATGTGGGGGAGAAGAGAGGCACACCTGCACGACACAGAAGCAGTGGTGATAAGGAAGGGAAAATGGGTGGGCGGACAGTGGTTGAAATCAACCTGGGAGATGGAAATGGTAGGATCTGGTGGCCAAATGGACAGAACAAGGTTGACTAAACAGCGGTACCATTTACCAGATGGGCAATGTCAGAGAGCACAATTTGGAGAAGGATGATGACAAGATTGAACTGCTTATGACACAAGCAAGTTGAGGTAACAATTAGACAGTTGTATAGCTATCTGGAGACCAGTAGAGAGGCCAAACAAGAGATATAAATTTGGGGATGGTCAATACAGATGCATCCATTGGCATCACAGACACAGAGAAGTACATCTAGATGTAAAGGAGGAACCCAGAGGATCAAGGGCTCCATTCCACAGAAAGACGATATTAAAGGGAGTCAGTGGCTGAAGAGACATTTGTCAAGGTGGCAGAACTAACATCTAGAAAAGAGACCATGAATCCTGGAAAGGAAGATTCTGGAAACCAAAGATATTTCAAGTAGTAGAGAACTATCAACATTGCATAAAAGCAGGAAGGTTATTGAGAAATATAATGACAGAAATACAGCTACTCAGTTTGGCCATATGAAGGTCAATGATCACTGGGGGTAGAGAAATTTCATTAAAGACTCAAATCCAGCCCTAAGCTAAGTAGTAACCCTAAACCAAGTCCTGGTGTTTATCTATAATGCACACACTAAAAAGTCCAGGCTTATATTTTGAGTAATACAGGTACACAGGCCACATGGGACCACAGAAAGTCCGAAAACAGGAATGCCAGATGACTTAGAATTTTCTGCCACTCCTGGAAGAACTGCTCAAAGGACTAATTGAACTACGGTTCGGAAGTGTCAGTCAGGACACTTTCTATCAAGTCACAGATGGTAGCCAGAATGAGCGGAAGCACAAAGCATGCTGGGAGAGCAACAACCAGGAAGGCAGGACCCAGGGCAGCCTCAGGGCCCATATCCGGAGGGAATTTACCATTTCGTCAACTGGCTGAATGGCCATTGTCTTCTGAAAGCCCATTCACTAACCAATGAGTTCCTCGAATTTACTTGTTGCTTTAACAATCTGAATTGGGGAGCACCTGGGTAGCTCAGTGGGTTAAGGCCTCTGCCTTCGGCTCAGGTCATGGTCTTGGGGTCCTGGGATTGAGCCCCGAAATGGGTTCTCTGCTCAGCATGGAGCCTGCTTCCCCATCTCTCTGCCTGCCTCTGCCTCCTTGTAATCTCTGTCAAATAAAAAAACAAAATCTTAAAAATAAAATCTGAAATGGTTTACAGAACTTTATATTAGCTGGGATAGGGGTAAGAGCTCGTGAAGAAATTTATGCATGTTGTAACTGACCAATTTTCTTTATTTTCTCCCTCCATAATAGCACAAGAGAGTTCAGTGTGTCCTGGATCCCCACGGTTAGAGCTGAAGGGGTAGAAGCAGCAGCCCCACAGCTGGAGGAGAGCAGAGGCAGCCTGCATCCCAGCCAGTACTGTGGATGAACTGATGGGGAATCGGGTGGGTGCAGATGAGAGCCAGAGGCAGAGTCTGGAGGGGAAAAGGGGAGTGAGAGGCAAGGTCCTAAAAGCATGTGTTCAAAGCTAGGAAGAGAATCACCAGGGTTTTAAGAAGATGCAAAGTGAGGACAATGAACCGCATTGTTCTGCATTTTATTTTCCTATCAACAAAACCAGAAGTGCTAGATGCATCTGAGGCCAGATAGCCATACGTTTTGAACTTTTTGTTTTTGTTTCCGAACATCTAATACATTCCGGAACACTCACTAAATAACTGCTTTGACTCTTTGGAAAGAATTGCTTTAACATTCTCAATCCTTTCATGACTCATCCTTTTGCTTACATTTAAATCCATAAAGTTTCAAATTCACTGAGTTCAACAATAACTTACAAAGTTAAGAACATAGGTAGGAATAATCTGATTTTTTTAAAACAAAATAATGCATGGAAATTACCATTTAACGTACTCCCTCACACACCAAATCCGACTGAGCAAGTTATCCTTGTGTCTAATTAGCTTTACCAACAACACCTGTTCACAGTGATGCTGTATGTTTATGACAAGAATAATCAGTCTAGAGGAGCCTCAGAGGGCCTCCTGGGTTCCATGCCCAGCTTTACCACTCATCAACTGTGGGACCTCAGGCAAGTTACTTAACCACTCTGGATCTAGTTTCACAAGCCAACACTGCAAGAATGACCTCTGAAGGTTTATGAGGATTAAATGCAGTAATACGTATGATGCTTCCAGGACAGGTAAGCACCATTTAAGCGTTCACTATTACCGTGCTTGTTATTTCTTAAAAACACGTCTTTATTTATTTGAGAGCAAGACAGAGTGTGAATTGGGGAAGGGGGAGCGAGAGAGAATCTCAAGTAGACTCCACACCGAGCACAGAGCCCAGGGCAGGGCTCAATCCCACAACCCTGAGATCATGACCTGAGCCGAAACCAGGACTGGGGCGCTCAATCGACTATGCCACCCAGGCACCCCGTTCTTATTTTTAAGATTTTATTTATTTATTTGATAGAGATCACAAGTAGGCAGAGAGTCAGGCAGAGAGAGAGGGGGAAGCAGGCTCCCCACCAAGCAGAGAGTCTGATGCAGGGCTCTATCCCAGGACCCTGAGATCATGACCTGAGCTGAAGGCAGAGGCTTAACCCACTGAGCCACCCAGGTGCCCACCCCCCCATTCTTATTTTTATTGAGCATTTTTTTTTCTTTAATCCCTATGAACTACCCTTATAAGACTTGATTTATATCTTAAAGTAGCTTAAAATTCACGGAAGAGAGAGAAAATATGACACACGTACACAGATGCACACGAACATGCTAACAGCATGGTAAGCGGGACTGCATACATTACAGGAAGTGTAAGAAACTGTATGAACATGTTCAGTGTGCTCCCCATTCACCAACCTTTCTCCCTGCCCTCTGTGTCCCAGTCCGCAGAAGCGCGAGCCTGAAGGGCACCCTTACAGTCCACAGGTACGCACACTCTGTGGTGAGAGGTTACTCACCCTTATCCCAACTGTAACAGGCAAGAACAGCTCGTTCCTAGAGCCAAGCATTTCAGGGGAGGAGGAGACTCGTGAGCAGCTGCTTGTCAGGGAACCTGGCAGGCTTATTCCTGAGCTGGAACCAAGACAGAGTGTGAATGGGGGAAGGGTGAGAGAGAGATAGAATCTCAAGTAGACTCCACGCCAAGCACAGAGCCCAGGGCAGGGCTCAATCCCACGCTAAAACACGGGTAAACCTGCTATGCATTTCTGGGCTGGAGCTGAAGCTGAAGACAGAAAGCTCTTCCGAGTGGCCCATGTCAGCAGGTCTGAAAAGGATTAAGTCCATTATATGTGTGAAAAACAGGAGACAGGCCCCCTCTAGGGTGCCAGAGGCCATCGGTGGGCATAGAAAAGAAATCCTGTGATTCATCTGGCCCCACAGGAGGTAACAAGGGGAAGAGAGGAAGGCAGAGACAGATGAGGAAGTCCTCTCCACAAGAAGGAACTAGAAACATGATCTCCTGGAAGGACACAAGGGATTCTAGCTGTCCTTCTCTCCAGTACTTGTGAACAACAGTAGTCACCAACAGGAGGATGAACAAAGCCCTCACCACCCCCACTGACTTTCCCCCACAAATGCAAAGCCCCTACAGAAACCATTTCCTCAGAGCATAATACAGACCCGAAGGAACCAGAACAGCTTAGTTACAGTAAGTTCTGCTTCCATTACTCCTCTCCCTCCTCTTTCAAGAGACGAAACCTGGAAAAGAAAAAGAGAATGATGATCTAGAAACCAGACCCTCCTACTCTCCAAGTCCAAGTGGCCAAGATCATAACCCATGCCTGGACAAAGAGAATTTTGAATTAGACACGACACTTGAGTTTCAACAGGATTAGATTAATTATAATGACCCAAAGTGACCAGAAAGTTATGGCATGTGGCTAAAAAGGACCAGAAGGAAATTCAAGTTAATAGGCTGAAAGTTGTGACTAAGGGAAAAAGAAATGTTTTTGTGTTGGCATATTCTTTTGAAAGTGTTCTGAAGAGAGAAATTAAAAGGACTGGCAGGTCATCAATGCAGAGGCTAAAAAGTCAAACTTCAGTCTATCTTTGATAATATGAAAGTAAATTTAGGCATATCATCAAGCATAAAATATTTGGAAGTTGACTAAGAGAGCAACAAAGTAAAATAATGGGTTGTACGACTGAAATCTCATACAAAGAACTTGGAATCGTTCACTTGGAACTGATTAAAGACATTACAGCAAATTAAATGACCTGGAAATATCCTGGGTACTGTCAATATTATTTCAACTTCTTATCATTATGTAGAAAAATGAGGTAAATGGTAGAAGAGATTTCAAAAACTCCATTTACTATTCCATTCTCATACCTAGAAAGTATCAGTAAAGTTGGTCTCCAGATCTTAGATCTTAGATCTCCAGATCTTAGAGACCAACTGGTCAACAGATACAGAGTT
>NC_081565.1:79407630-79430378 GCF_022355385.1 Mustela nigripes | reverse complement strand
GAAAGAAAGAAAGAAAGAAAGAAAGAAAGAAAGAAAGAAAGAAAGAAAGAAAGAAAGAGGGGGGAAAGCCCAAAATTTATAGCTATAAACTATAGCTATAACCAAAAGTTATAGCTAAAATTTCAAAATTTGAATTAGGTTAAATATATGATGTATTACAATTCAAGATTAAGACTTTACCTGAGCTAGTCATCAGTGATTGGCTGTGGAACAATATCCAGATAATTCTGAAAAAGATGTCTCCATTTCAGCCCAACCTACTTTAGATAGGTAGTTTTTCTCTTTATCTATTTCTATCATATGTGTTTCCTTAAGATTACCGGGCACGGTATAAAGATACTATCTTTCATTTAAAATTCACTGTCCAGGCACACAGGTGGCTCAGTCAGTTGGATGAGTTGGATGCCCAACTCTTGATCTTGGCTCAGGTCATGATCTTCAGGATCATGAGACTGAGCCCCATGTTGGACTTCACACTGAGCATGGAGCCTGCCTAAGATTCTCTCTCTCCCACTCTCTCCAGCTGTGCATGTGCTTGCTCTAAAAACAAACAAACAAACAAACAAATAAATAAAACTAATAAAAATAAGATAAAATTCACTGTCACTTTCCACTGGTACTCCCAAATTTTATACACAAAGACTTGCGAAACACAAGAGTGAACTGACTGGAGTGTTACCTAACTGTCCATAAAACCAGCCACACAACCAAGTATCTCCAGAACCGCGACATCACCAAAAAACTGAAAACAAACACAATTCTTTCTCTCATGATGTATTTCATTTTGGAATCTTTACAGGTATGACTTTTCCACAGAGTGACAATGCATTCCTGAATTCAACAAATCTCTATTCCATGCAAAGATTAATTTAGAACCTAATTAGCAGTTTTCAGACTCTTGGGAACCATAGGCTCATGGTCTAAGTTCCAATTAAGACTCCCTAGTAACGTCACCCCTTGCACAACTAGAGTGGGTTTTTTTTTTTTTTAATGTTTTCCCTGCTGAGCTATGAGAGATTCACCCAACTTTTCTAATAAACCAATTATGGAGGGAATCGTGACAACATAATTCAAAAAACAAAATCTAGCAGCATTCTAGGTGCATTACACAGAAGAAAAATTGAGAAATTAGAAAGGGTAGGGAGGTGGCGGGCAGGATGTGGGAGCATACAGGAACTAAAACAATCGTTTTCATTAGGTACACAGTTATCTTACCAGCAGCAGTATAATACCATGACAGATAGACTGCTAAGGAATTGTTTGTGCTAAAGCTGAAAATAAGTAAACTATGACAGACTTCATCTAGAGGAAAAACTGTTATTATCCCAAGGATACAAAAATGGATTGCCAAAAATGTTCTTTTAATGAGCTAGCAAGCCAAATTAAAAACTACCACCCATCACTGGACTCTCTTTAGTTGTATTATTTGCCTGGCTTTGAACCCACCAGACACTCTGGTTTCCACGTGGCATACAGACCACATTGACCTTGAATATGCTACTTATCTGCTGTCTCTCCTTGTGGTCTGTTTTTCACTTATTTGCACCTCTTAGTATCGGAGGAGAAAGGAAGACAGATTTGATACTACCCTCCCTCTCCCACTCCAGTCCCCCATTCCACTTGGGTGGAGAAAGCAAGGGAGCATGCTGAGGGGCAGGGGGATTTAGCCAGAGCCCCACTTTACCATCCACAACTCCAGCATCTCCACTGCCCTTATCCCTGACCTCTCCCCATGTGGATTATCCCGTACCACTGGTAATGAGCTACTTCCCGGATGTTGGTATAATTTACCAATAAAATAATTCTATCCATTTTTCAACAATCACAAACTTTCATGCCTGCAAGAAGGAAGTGTCTTGAAAGAGTTAAGAAGCCTGGTTCGAGTTCCAGGCACACTTTTGGTTTGCATTTGAAATACATAAGAATGTGCTCCAATGACACGAAGAAATAAGCTTCTTGTGTTTGCTTGAAATACGTCACGCTTTCCAGACATCTTTCATTATCCTATAACTGACCAAGCCATGGATAGAAGGATGTATTTTCTCACTACAAGAGAATGCAATGAGAGAGCAGAGATGAATGAATGGTCACATGCCCTGGGCCTCCACATACGAGAAATAATACGGACAGCTGAGACTGTGGTCTGTGGCAAGTTGAGAGCCATACAAATGAAGATGGGCTACTAAGTCCTTGCTGAGTTTTTCCATATTGTAAAAGTGGATCATCTGTTGGATTTTTTTTTAAATTTTATTTATTTATTTGACAGAGAGAGATTACAAGTAGGCAGAGAGGCAGGCAGAGAGAGATAGGAAGAAGCAGGCTCCCTGCTGAGCAGAGAGTCCGATGCGGGACTCGATCCCAGGACCCTGAGATCATGACCTGAGCCGAAGGCAGTGGCTTAACCCACTGAGCCACCCAGGAACCCATCTGTTGGATTTTTTAAAAAAATTTTTCTCAAGTGTGATTTTATTTAAAATTTTTAAATATTTTATTTATTTTTTTCAGTGTTCCAAAATTCATTGTTTATGCCCCACACTCAGGACTCCATGCAATATGTGCCCTCCTTAATACCCACCACCAGGCTCACCCCACCCCCACCCTTAAAGAGGACCCCGACATTTATTCTGTGACAGAGGAGATTGGGAAATGCAGCCTTGGAAAGTGAGAGCATAGAGGTGAGTGTTATTTATAAGCAATAGACAAATGATGGGCGGAATGAGCCCAAGCATACAGATCAAGAGTGGGTCTGGGAAGCCAACTAAATACTATGAACAGGAGAAAAACAAACTAGAGGCAAGTGCTCGATTCAGTGATTTAGTTTCAGTTAAACAAACAGATTTGATTCCTCAATGATTTTATTAAAACTGTAATTCCTCCCCCACCCCGCCCCGCCCAGTGGGATGGAAGGCCAGGAAGAGAAATAGGCAGTGATAGAAAAAATCCAAATTCGATCTATATTGCTGAATTTCCAATTTTCAGTGGCAGCTATGGAAGAGAATGGTGAGAGACACACAATGGAGGAAGAGGGAAAAGACCCTGGAGGAGAAATTCAGTCTGGTGGACTTCTGAAAAGGTTCCGCTAGTATTCTTCCTATAGAGTTAATGGGCTGAGGAGTAAGGCAGTAACGGTCGGTGCACCAGCTTACAGCAGACAGAGAATGTGACGACAAGGGGCAGGGAGCTGAGAGGATCACAAGTGTACAAGGCTGAAGAAATGGAAACTCCAGTATTTGGGATCAAGATTCAAAGTTGGAAAGTCTGGGCCACTAAAGCCTATGAGTCAGGATGTGCAGCAACACTCTGAGTGAAGCCTAGATCCTTCATCTTCAAGCATGAATTTTACAAAGAGATTCTTCTACTCAAATTCATTTCTTTTTCATTAATAAAATAAGCCTTTATTCTGTACTTACTATGGGCCAGGAATTAAGTCATAGATTCTGTCTCTAAAAATACAATGTGTTCGGGGATAGAAACATAAATAGAAGCAGTAGTGTAATGGAGGAAAACACTGGGTTCTCTGGGAGAAGTACTGCTGCTCAAGTTGTGAACTGCACAAATGCAGGAGGTGCCATTCACACAGAGTGGAAGTAAACAGCATTCTCCAGAAGTGTGAGATGTGGCAAGGGCACTACCTGAAACAAGTCTCGTGCCACAGAACGCTTTTTGGAGGAAATCACTCTTGGACTAAGTCTTAAAAGCTCCTGGACGGAGTTAAAAAAAGCAGAATTTAGCCATACAGAAATTTGCTGAGCAAGACAGGGAGGAAACGGGATAGAAAAGACCTCATTCCCATAGAGGAACTTAAAAAAATAAAACATAAACACCGCGAATAATCACATCATTGCCAGGCTTAAAGGACATTTGCCACCAAATAGTGAGTCATATATTTAATTGGGAGGCCTCCGACAGAAACAGTGAAAGCTTTCTCACTGTTGCCCAGATTTACTGAATGTGATGTGCACAAAGGGATTTTTCCAAACAGAACATCTGAACAGATTTCTTCTCATTGAGCTGGAATGGACTGATTCAGGAAGTAGCTTAAGGAAACTCAAAATTAAAGATGGCGTCAGGAATAGAAAGGATACCACACGTGGTCAAGAGATATCTGAAGACCAAAGGCATTTTTAACTAGTGAAGTAAATGGGAGCTTGAGCAAAACACCATGACAACCTGGAAAAGCCACATGGATATCAGAAGGAAAGACATAGCTAGTAGGGCTTTTTCTTTTTTCTTCTACCGTAACTGTATCCGTCCTTGGACTGACTTCTGACTGGGCCACATACTTGTCAGTGATGCCCTACTTGCCTTTCTGATGTTTTACTCTCTTCCTAACAAGACTGGACGTTTCTTCTCTCATAACTCTGCATTTTCCATGGTCCCCGGAGCATCAACCTCCACCAAGAATACATATGGATGATGCGTAGAAGTAGACCACCACAGCACCACAGACTGCTTTAAGATCTGTGAACGGTACCACCGACATGTGCAACCACCGCCAAGAAATCTGTGTGAGCACCACCAGTGTGTCGCATCCTTTGCATTTCCCAGTAACAATCTAGCCGCACTGAAAAGGATTAACGAGCAAAGCAGATGCTCCTCAACCTTTTATAGTTTAATTGGACACGGTCTTGTACCTCTCTCCAAGCACACTTTATGAATCGCTACTAGACATGTTTGTTTTCTTCCAGTCCCTTCACCAGCCTCCTACTGGGGGCTTCCCATTTTCCAGGACTATACCGGGCAGTATTATCTACCACCTGCCCTAATCTCTCTTCTATGCCTTCAATACTTCTACCTCTTTCTCAGGCACTGAACATTGCCCCAGAATCTCCAAACTTCTGTATACACACTTAATATTCAATTAAAAACAATCCTCCTGATCTGAACACCTATATTCCTTAGTAAAGCATTATAAATAACTCTTCCTAATTACAGAATAATATGGACAACCAGAGAATCAAATAATGCTAGAAGTATACTCTGAACTTGGGGAATTCAGGACATGTTACCCTAAGACTCGACACCTTAACCTGTTAAAGACTTTGAGCTGAAGGAGTCTGAGAAAATGGCAGAAGCAGGAGGCGCACCAAGACCTTCCCACGTAACTTCTCCCTTGAAACAGATCATAAAATCCCCATGCGAGATACCACACTTACCTCACACCCTTTGACCTATTATACCAAATGACCACACAGCCTTCATCACACCTGCCAATTAAAAATACTCGGGTTTAACTATTTCTTCAGGTCTCCATTTCCTGGTGAAGGTCCCCATGTCACAGAAAACTCGAGCCCATGTGTAAGCTTTCCTTCTGTTGACCGTCTTTGCCAGTTTAATTTTCAGAAGCAGCCAGGGACCCTAAGAGGACAGAAGGAAAGCTTGTCCTGCCCTACAGAACATATATGAAAAAGCGGTTTATTTACCTTGTAAGTCTTCTATTTGGTAGTGAAGAAAGAAACAAATTGTACTGCAAGAGCATTCTTCCTAAAAATGTGGTTGGCAAGGGCCACCCCTGCCTCTGGGAGAGGAGCGAGCTGAGGCTAGGTATTGATGGAGGTGTCTGGCTTCTTTATGGAAAATTCCATGGGATGGGATGGGGTGGCAGGGAGACGGATCACTACCTGCCAATGAAGAAGCTTTGGAAACAATCATGTCACAAATCATCCAAATGTTTTTTTCCCTACCTTCATCTAAGGTAAGAATGATACAGAAAAGGCTGCGGGGCAGCTTGAGTCAATTTTTAATTTGTTTTTAGATGTATTACCTAGGATGACTAATTTATTTCTTGAAATTACTATTCTTCCTTGTGAGCTTTTACTTGTACAAAGACAACAAGTTTGATTAGCAAATAACTGACAAGATCTGGGCATGGCTTTGTATTATAAATTGCTAAAAATAAAGTCATTCCACATTCACTGCACTCCCAGATAAACCCGATCTCAATTGTCATCTGCAATACAATGTACTTTCTGTGAAGGAACATACTTCAAAATCCGTGAACGTGTTAACTGACTATGCATGTGATTATTTTAGCACCAGATCAAAAAAGTATGTTCTATTAGGCTATATTTCTTCTTCAAAAATTTAAATAAAATAAATTTAGAAATAAAAAGGCATCTGGGGAAGGAAAGCCAAAGGAGAAAGGTCTTGGGGAAATGTCCCTGAATAAATTGCAGACAAGCTAAAATGGAAAACATCGTAGGAAAATTGAGTTGCCATGTCCAGCAGGTCTCTGCAAATGGAGCTGTAATTCTCAAGAGACTTGAGTGGAGGTGTATTTTGGGGCATCATGAAAATACAGTTGAAATGAAAGTGCGCTGATGGCTGAAATTGGGGAATGCCGGGCAAAAACCCAACAGGGAAAACTATCAGGGATAAACTTTCTAAAAAAACATTCTCTTTTGAGCCTGAGGGGTGAAAAAGAAGCCATCAGGCAGAAGGGGGACCATCAGAGCAGGACTGTCGGACAGAATGCGGGTTCAGCGCGGCTGGCAGCCGCAGTCCGGGGCCATAAAAAGCTGCTGCCGCTGAAGAGGACACGGCCCTCCGGGAAGGACCCCACGTTCCCGCAGGGACAGAGGACAGGTAGGAGCGGACAGCCAGGTCTTGCACAAGCTGTCTGCTTGTCTCATTTCCCCACGGTGAGAGCTAATTGTCGTACAAGTGCTCTCGGGAGCGGAGGGACGCCTGAAGGGCCCTAAAGCAGGTGAGTTCTGGAACCCAAGGGCTGGGGACAAGAGCACCGACAGGAAGGAAGAGACAGATGGAGGTGAACTTGACCGAAGAGGCAGAGCAGCTCCCGCCAGAGGGAAGCTCTCTGCGCCCGTCCGTGGGGAAGTGAGGGAAGGCAGGACTCCTCGGCAGAGACCAGAAAGGAGGTCACCAGCAGCCTCTGGGAAAGCTCGCTTCGGGTGGCGCAAGGGAGCAGCGAATCGTGGGGCTGCGTTAATAACCGAACGACATTTGTGGGAGCCTGTAACAGGCTTGGCATGTGTGACTCTAGGCTTCTCCCCGGTGAGCCTAGCGGCTGAGGAGCCGGAGAGCAGAGAACGCGCGCCGAGACTGTCGCAAGTGTTCCCGGCCATATGGGAAGCTGGGAGGCAGATCCCGGGAGAGGGAACACGGCTGGGGAAAGGAAATCTCCAATACAACGAAGGTTGGAGGCCAAAGGGAGGGAGGTAGATGGTGAGCTGGAAGGCAGCCCTGTGATGTCGGGGTGGCAGACGGGCAGGAGTGAGGACGCGTCCCGGCGGTGGCAGGCTGGGCACCGTGGCAGGCACTGTGAGAGCCTAGGAGGACCACAGAGAGATCTCTGAGATGCAGCGGGGCTCGCTGTACTCAGGGCTGGGCTGCTGGTGAGAGCCTGTGCTGGCAAAAGGCATAAAGCCAGGTGAGGGAGAAATCCGATTGGCTTCTGACACAAAAACAAAAACCCTCAAAAGGTAAAGGAAGTGAATAGATGGGGTCTTAAAAGCCCAAGCCAGGAGCAGAAATTCCGGAAGGTATTAAAAAGCGATCAGTGATTTCACAGATTTACTCAGACACGCGGAGTACCTAAGTTTTCACACACAGAGACGGGATTCCTATCATTCTTACATTAGGAAAAACCTAGCTTTTTCCCCACACCCAAATACTCAATTTCAAGATGACCCAACTGCTATTCTAAATGTCCCCAGAGTTATTCAACGCACACCACAACCTTCACGGAGTATTTCGATTTTCAGCTCTTGCTTCCTCTGACTTTGAGAAGAGCACACAGACGCTTGGTTTTTAGTCCTGTGGACGCGTCATCAAGGGTTACAGCCTACACTGACTCCATGAAGTTTTCCATTTATTTGCCCTACTTTCCGTAGGCTACAGGAGGGTTGCAGTTCTGTACCACAACAGGAAGGATAGTTTAACGCTTCTAGTGAACCTGCCTTTGCTACCAGAAGATGTTTTATAGTCAACCAACATCTGATCTTCAACTCAGTAGGAGTGTAAACCTCACTCAGCTGGGGACCTCGGGAAATTTGTTTTCCTCTACATAAGATTTTTATCACAGCCACACTGGACAAATTATGTGATAAAGTGACACAATGGCAGATGTAGCCGCGTATGATTTACAAGGTGTCCCTGCATCTGAATTGCCAAGACTACGCTTCAAGGAGGAATTCTTATGCGCACATTCTCCATATTTACAACTGCATATACAATAGAATGGAGCGTATTACAGAAGTGGGTACGTACATTCAGTGGGTTTTGTTTCAGGTAGTAGAAACAGTGTTTCTCGTAGCAGTTGAACAGAACAACATCTGAAGAGAGGGTACACATCAAGGCAATTTAGATGGAAGGAGGGATTAGGGCACCTACTGACTCAGTTCATTGAGGGTCTGACTCTTGATCTCACCTCAGGTCTTGACCTCAGTTTTGTGAGTTCAAGCCCTGTGGTGGGGTCCCACCATGGGGCCTACTTTGGGGGAAAAAAAAAAAAAAAGAAAGGAGGGCAAAAGAAATGGTACCTACATGATGGGATGGAGGTGGTAGCTTATGCTATGAGAGTAATCATTCGGCCATGTCCACATGTATCAAAGCAACATCTGTGTACCTTAAAACTACACAGTGTTGGGGAGAGATAGGCTGACTGGGTTATGGACACTGGGGAGGGTGTGCGCTATGGTGAGTGTTGTGAATTGCATAAGACTGATGATTCACAGACCTATACCCCTGAAGCAATACAATATATGTTAATAAAAAATGCAAATGATGTAATAAATATAAAAGAGCAAAAGAAAAAAAAAAAAAACCCCACACACAGTGTTATGGGTCCACTGGATCTCCTTAAGGCTGGGGGAAAAAAAAATGAAAGGGGGAGGAAAAACAAAATACAACTTCACTCTAAGATCACAGGCAATTTTATTTTTCATTCAAATTAATCATTATTTATTATTACTTAGTAAGACCCCTGTCAAACAAGAGTTCAGACTTGTCCACATCAAAAGCTTTTAAGAGTCCATAAATCTATGACAATACATTTGCAAACAATTATTTTTTAAGACATAATGTGTTTTCTATTGTGGAAACATCTAAGGCTGTATTTCCTTTAGGATACGATCTTCATGGTAGTGGTATTCAGAAGATAGGATTTGAAGGAATAATTACTAAAGAATGGGCAAATTATGAGAAGATACCACAGCTGAAGAGAAAAGAGCAATTTTATAATACTCATTCCATCTTTAAGAATAGTTTCCAACAAAATAGAAGTCTCAAATGTTATAGCATCCATGACACTATCAGAATCATCAGCTCTTTATCCTTGCTGTTTCGGCTGCTGCTAAAAATGTGTGCTTCCTTCACTCCGAAACCCCAACAGGCCAGGGAGGCTTGCCTTACTTCAGAGGATTTACTTCTATGAAGTCAAGGTAATTAATCCATCTTATTCCCTCAGTGACACTCCAGCTGCCATAGAACCTCGATTCTAAAAATTAACTTTTTAACTTTTGTTCAAAAACATTTTTAAGAGGACGGATTCAACTTGATTGAATAAAATGTCATGCCTTAGAACGATGAACTAGATAAGCGGGAGCTTCCATGAGGCGCGCAGCTCGGTTTTCCTTAGTTCGTGTATCCCAGCATTTCACCTGCTTTCAAGAACTTGGCAGCCCCACGCAGGATGAAGAGTTAGCTCTGCCCCAATCTGAGATACTGGGCTGGCCTAGTCACACTGGGCAGGGAAGACTTGATCAGAGGAGCCGACCATTAAAAGGGGCAGCAAAATGGGCGAAGGGGAGTCGGAGACACAGGCTTCCAGTTATGGGATAAGTCGTGAGACTAAAAGGCACAGCACAGGAAACCAAGTCACTAGGATTATAACAAAGCTGTGTGGAGACAGATGGTGGCTTTGCTTGCGGTGAGCACAGCATAAAATGTAGAAACTCTGGAATCACTGTGTCGTACACCTGAAACTACTGTAACGTTGTGTGTCAACCACACTCACCAAGGAGGGAGGGGACAAGAAAAGGCAAGAGGCAGCACCACCTGTGAGCCTCAAGAGAAACAGCAGTCACCGGACAGACATCTGTTTGTCCAGCGAAATAGTAAAGCTTCCTCTCCATCCGGCTCTAATCAGTCTCCCCACACTCCTGTTGGAGGTTCTCGACTTGACCTTATTAGAAATCAAGTCCAAATCCATATTACCGGAACAAAATGGGGAATTTGCTATTTTTGGTGACTTTGATCAGTTTAGAGAATTCTAAACAAATCACACACACACGCACAAAATGCTATCTACTTACTAAATACTGAAACTGTAAGACAAAATGTTCTGAGCCAGGCAAGGCAACAAGGAAACCAGACTCCATGCGTCTTCTGAAAGGCAGAACGCGGACTTAGCTGAGAATGGCTGGGATCCACCGGGATCTAGAAGCTCTTTACTTGTCATGCCAATGAAACCTAACCAACCTATATTCGCGTTTGGGGAATTTTCCACTAGGGAATATTTTTTCATAAACACCTTATGTCAACAAAATTTTAAACTCATAATCAGACTTCCTAATCGAATCTGCATCCCAAAATAGAAAGTGAATTTTAGTGGTTCACTTGACAATAGCAGCGGGACTTGCCATATGCCATTAATATGTCTGGGATGCCAGTGTTCATCACTGCAGGAAATTGCTTTGTTGCAACTACCATGTTGGAAATAATCTCTCTCCCAGAAGAATGTAACGGATTTTACAGGACACGGTAAAAGGGAGATCCTTACCATCTACCTTTCTTAGAAAGGGACGTCATTCCTAATGTATGTGAAATTCAGTTCACTTGGAAAGAAATTTAACCTGGGCATAATTTCCCAAGGTGTGGGTCACAGCCTGACCCCATTTCTAGAAAGGAACCTGCACCTTGTAAGTTCTGTACTTAGTGGGAAATGTGAGTTCCAATACTTCACATGGGAATCCAGAACAGACATTTGAAGGTCAAATTAATCTCTGAAAATGTGTCCGATCAGGGAGAAGGGAAGAGGCTGCGTGGTTCTGAAGTTCCCAAGAAACTAGAGTGCATTTGTGTGGGGATGTGTGGGGGATGTCCTAAGGCTACACGTTCCTTCTCTCAAGATATTCTGAAATTTTTTACCAAAATGAACAGCAAGCATCACAAGGCATTTCTCTCATGGATAAAGCAAGTTTGAACAATGTGACCCCAGTCAAAATGCCCTAAATCCCAAGATTAAGAGGTTAAGAGTACACAAAAGACGAACGGTCGTTGTAAAGAGTCCTCACGCCTCCTCCCTCCCAAAACTCTGGCAAACTGAATCGTCTAATGATAGAATAAAAGTACGATTTAAGGATTGGCCTTTTGGTCCGGTGAGAATTAAGTTGCTAACGATAAAGGCAAAGGGTTCATGAGGGCTCCGCCATGTTTATCTTAATCATGGTAATGTGAGCACAGGGCGTTGACAAGACTGCCCTTACTTGAGGCCCCAATGTTTCTGAAGTTAGAGTCATTTCTCTTAAAATTAATTTAACGCTGCCTTTTTCTTTTAATGCTGCCTCTTTTTAATGCTCCTTCTTTACAGAGCAAAAAAGACGTGTGATCCTCCAGAGAACAAAGAAACGATGCCCATCATTCACCACTCAAACTCTTCCAGGTTTTCTCTGAAATTGTGTGGAAACTGATCTCGTATGGTCCCAGCGTCCTACAGCTTTGAACCCTATTAGGAATAGTCTGTACGTAGCCACTTTTAATTCAAACTTCTGATTTAATCCAAATAGCTATTTTATTTTTAAGAGGAAGAAAGTCAGAAACTGCTATTTTCTCTTGATTTAGAGAAAACCTAGTTCTTCCAACGGCAAGAAGACAAACCCAGTCCTCAGGTCAACTGTATTAAAAATAAAGCAGCAAATAGGAAATGCATAGCTTAAATAATGAAAGAATGATAAAAGGAATCCATGGCATTTATTAAATAGCTTATCGTCAGACATCGTGTGAAATACTACCAAGGTATTTACAGTCACTCTCGTTAAATCCTCTGAGGTAAATGCTGTAGTTACCTGCATTTCTACAGATCAGCTCTTCTCTTTAAAACTTAAACAAATGATGTCAACTTTAGCATGTCCTTTAGCAACAGGAAGGCTTTTTTTCCCTTCTTTGTCCTTTCTCAGCCATACGCTCACTCACATGGGACTGTTAGATATCACTTTTGTGCAAAAGTCTGGCCCCAAATACTTTTAAGATCATCTCCCATGGTGTAAAGCACAGGTTTAAGATGACGCCCTTTGTGTTTCTTGTATTACCGGTATTATAGTCACCTGGTGTGTCTGCAAAAACCCAAATGCCACAGAGACTCCATAAATACAGAACCAGAGTCAGTGGGAGCCTAGGAATCTGCATGTCTGACAAGTATCACTGACCATTTTTCAAAAGCACATGAATGATCAGAACAACGGCCTCTGCATCATGAACGCCCCCAAAATATTTTTTTCAGGCCATTCTCAGCTTTAAAAATACATATATATATTTGAACCATATTTTGCCAAACCCACACAAGCATATAAGTCACTTGGAAGTATGTGTTGGACAAACATTTTTCTCTTCTAAAACTAGTACCAAGTACATAGTATTTTCAGAGATGTTTCTTAAGTCAAAGCCACAGAAGATATTATCAGGAAAAGGAACAATCCTTGGTGTGGACGTGTGAGTGAGAGGAGTCCTGGAGACCCCATAGGCTGCCATCCTGAGAAATGTGCACTTTCTGCCCCCCTGAATTCCTCTCCTCAAACGACAGCCAGGGTGGGAGAGGTGCCTTCCAGGGCTCCAAGGCCATGAAAGGAATCTGGCTTCTTCTGTGTCATTAAATAATTTGATTTGGCCTAGTAAAATCTGATAATCTCTTTTTTCTTTTAATATGACAAGTAGGACCTCAATGAAGAACATAGTCTTAACTTCAAGTACCTTTAGCAAAAACATACACGAACCTCTTTGTCCTAAAAAGATTTTCTTTGCACTTTAAGATCTTATTTGATGGGATTAGACATAATAAAACACAGAATAATATAATGGCTTACTTATATGCCCCAAAGCACTCACTACTGTCAAATTCAAAAGCACATCAAGGCAGGGAATGAAGTAACACATTCCCCAAGTGGTGTAAGAAAGACAATCGTCTGGTTATATACAGACAGACTTTATCCTCTCTCTGTAGGCAAGGCTGTAAATTGGGGTTTGGGTACCTAGATGCATATACTTTGACTATCCATCATTCACTCTGATGGGGAGACCTAAAATCAAAGCAATGTTTGTGATCCAGAACTTACGTGTCCCAGTTAGATCAACGGACGTGTTAACAATGGACGTACAAGGTTGAGACTACCACTCAGTGCCACCCTTGGCCACACTCTCTAAGGATAGTTAAAGTAGAAGAACAGAAGAAAAGCATCTTGCTCGAATCAGATATTCCTCCTGCAAGTCCTCCTCGGGGCAGTGATGCTGGCGGCAGTTCTGGCTCTGGCCATCCGGTCCCTTTCAAGGCACCTCTTCTCTTCCGCTCTTCAATTTCCTGTCTTACAACAGTTTATCAGCTCCTTCTCTTACAGATGCCTCTAAACACAGCCCAAGCGCCAAGCACAGTTGCACTGCAGGATATTTTTTCCTTATTATATTCAAACCAATTGTTTTCTAAGCCTTGTTTATTAATTTCATGCAAATTCTACAATTTCAGGATGATTGATTTAGAACACTTCCCCATCCAAATCGACGTGGCTAGGAAAATCTTCCCCTCTGGAGTTTCCATCATGTCACCGTAGCTGTCAACACCATTTCCTGAGCCCACGAATCACATGAAGGATGTAAGTGGTTTAAGTTTTTCCAGATCCTCTGCTCTTTAACAAGTATGCCTGTCCAAGTTTAACCTATGGGGGCATTTGACTGAAAACCTGTTAGTATGTTTCCCCTATGGGGAATACAGGACGAGGAACAGAAGAGAACACGGTTTCCAGCTTTAAGGCCTCACTCATAAGCCCACCACAGAACACAGTAGAGAAAACTCAACAGCAATTCACCCTGGGCCCCACTGACAGCCCGTGAGCAAGGGTGCTGTAGCCTTGCCCCATTTTCTCTCACACCCTTGTCAGGAAACGTCGGCTCCTACCATGAGGTCAGCCACCATCAGGACAGGTTTTTTAGCTAGACAGGTAGCCGGCTTGTTCATGTAACTCTCCCGAAGGAGCTTGTGGGGATTCTGTCCCAGGTGTCGGCCATGTGTGGATGTTAGAGTCGTCCAGAACACCACCTGCAAAGAGCTACTGCTACTAGTGAAGAATCACCGACCCCACAGCAAATGGGAATAAACCAGAGAGTAACGAGTGGTATTAATCTGTGCCAGAACCTGAGACGGGGGCTTCGAGAGGCCCAGCTGCCCAGTGGTCACTCTTAGGGTCTCAAATCTACACTGATGAAAGAAATGAAATGAAAGTAATGAAAAGAAATGTTTACCTTTTGATTGTAATCATTTAAATGTTACAGTCCTTGTGAGCTGGCCTTGGCATCTTTTTTTCTTCTCAAAATTACCAAAGCCCTGAAAAATCAATACGGTCTGGGCCAGGCCTCTCTTGACATCTGCTCATCCTCAATTCATTCCCTAACTGTCTCCTGCAGTGGGGCCATTTGGGCACTGAGCAGGCAGACAATATTCTTGTTGTGAGGCATTAACCTAGAACTAGCCTCGGGCAAAAATTCTCATTAGGCAGCCTCAACCTTTGCCTTTTCTTCTCTCTCCTTGACTCATTCTTTCTCCTAAAGCTCACTTCCGTCTCCAACCCTGCTCTCAGGCAAGGATCTGACAACATTTGCTTGCTTATCCAAACTGAACTCCAGATGTTGCTTACTCCTGAAGAATTTGCATGTAAATACTATTTCTCATTGGTGAAGATGTTCCATTCATTCTTATTAAAAAAAAAAAAAAAAGGCAGGAGAGTAATTCAGAAATAGGTGGTCAAGACTCAAAGGTGAAGAGTAAATTCAAGACAGAGGATGACTGGACTAAAATCTGTTGGTCTTAAGGAGCAGATATGCAAATACATGTGCATGTTCAGAGAACCCAAGCGACTTTTCCAAGACTGTGTTCTTGGATGAACTCTAGGGAACTCTTTGGGGCAGAAAAGTTGCTGGGAGGAATCTACAACCTATGGTAATAAACCCCCACATGCAACCAGTATATGAAAGCGAAGAGGAGACTTGAGGAAAGCCATCAAGTTAGAGCTACCCCGAGTACAGAACTTAGCACAACCCCAGCTGCTTCAGGCTCAGCCCTTCTCCCTGCTCTTTACCCCTGTAAAGTGTAATACTGTCCCCGGGCTCGAAAGCAAAGATTTCAACCTGCAAAATTCCACAGGTATCTGCATTTTCACCTAGAGTAGCCCAAAAAACACCCAAGAACAAAACCAAAAATGAACCCCAACAAAACAGGAACATCAAAATTGCTTCGGAAGTAGAGAAACCCTCTTGTTTTGGTCTTGGCCCTTTAGGTCAGCTGGAGCATAACCCTAGTCATGGATAAAGACTGAGCTCTCCTTCCTCAGACACCAAGGAGGACAGACTTTGGACAGAGCTTCTCATGGAGCCATGGTCTGCCTTGCACAACTCCTAGAGGGGCACTGCTTGAAAAGTCCCATGTAAGCATCTGTTCCATGCCAAGCTCTGCACTCCGTGTTTCATACGTGCTCTCACCGCATAACCTTGCTATTAGGTACTAGTCGTAGTGTGTCACAGGTCAAGACACGGAGGCTCACAGAGACAAGGGACTTCTTCCCTGGGCTATCCGGCCACTGTCAGTATCAAGAGCACTTTGCAGAAGCTGGAGCTTGTGCACGTGAAAAGCATGAGAATCACACATTCATGGAAAAATCTAATATTTTAGTTCCCTGATTATGTACTTAATGAGCAACATTGTAGAGATTAGCTGACCAGTAAGTGTCAATTACTGCTCTACCATCAACTTAGAAAAATCTCAGTACTCCTTATCAAGGCCACCACTACTTCTCCTTAAATTCACACCCTTTCTGCTCTTAGACTACATACTTTTTAAGGGCAAGTTCTAGCTCTACTTAAACTTCTTATCTCCAACACATTTAGTTTCCAAATCATCAAAGGCAACCGATTTCCATCCTGCAATGGAGTTTGGAAAAGTTCACAAATGAATCATGACAATCTATGGTCATCCCAGACCAAGACCGGGGACAAAATCGGTCAGAATTTTACAATTTGTAGTATTCCTAGTTAGGAATATATTAGCAAAATTTGCTAGTAATCATTCTATTGAGCTCCTTAAAGAACAGATTTGAATGACTATAAAACTTTTCAGCTTTGATCATACGTCTTATGGTCACACAGGTGTCGTGTCCACGAAGCTGAGCCTAGCAAGAGTCTAACCAGCTCGTTATGCCTCATTTGCATCTGTGAGTAAATCTGAGACTACCACAGGGGTTTAAACATATCTCATAAACATATTTTCCCCTATCAGTTAAGAATCCTTCTTAGAAATCATCTGTAATAGTGCATAATATTTTATCAAGTGAACACACATAATTCTGGGTCAGTTTTAATTAAAAGATAAGCCTGATCTATAATTACTGGCCTATCTGCATCCCAATACTTAGCTCATGGAATCTTTAACAGGAGCTCTACGGAGCATAGATTAAGCAAGCTTTTGGCTATCTTTGTAACTATTGTGCTTGGCAAATTTCTTCATAGATCAGATAAAGTTAAACTTCAGTTCACTTTAGGTTAAATATTCCCTCATTTCTTTTCTTTTTTTTTTTAAAGATTTTATTTATTTATTTGACAGAGAGAAATCACAAGTAGATGGAGAGGCAGGCAGAGAGAGAGAGAGGGAGGAGGAAGCAGGCTCCCCGCTGAGCAGAGAGCCCGATGCGGGACTCGATCCCAGGACCCCGAGATCATGACCTGAGCCGAAGGCAGCGGCTTAACCCACTGAGCCACCCAGGCGCCCCTATTCCCTCATTTCTAATTAGTCCATTTACATTCAACAGTTTGAATGCTGGAACCACAATCTTTATTTCTACATAGTTTGCTCCAACTGAAAAGCCTTTCAACACACAGTTTACAGTTTCCTCCAGGAAATTCCTGGTCACAAAGCCAACTTCTCACTCACCTCATTTACCCCCGTGTCCTCCTGGGTACTCAGCACTCTCCGCAAAGGCCTACAGGCTGGAAGAATGGAGGGGGTGGAGGAAGGATGTGCTCTCCTGGTCATCCTAACCAGACATGGGCACACGGCACCACTCACTCCGAGAGCTTTCTGGGAAACGAGGGTTGGGAGACTGGGATTCCTGACCCTGGAGAGCAGAGAATCATCACCTCGGAGATAACGGTAACAAAACTGAGTGATTTTTTTTAAAACCTAAGGTTCATTGTTATTAAAGTACATGTGTGTGAAATAAAAAATTCAAAAGAATATTAAGAATAAAGAATGCTGAACAAAATAAATTTTAGAGCTCCGCTTCCTGTTTCCCCATTCACCCAAAGCTGAGCACGCCTAATTGTATTATTTCAACATTGTTCAAGAATCTATGATTAAACAGAGGCATATACTCTTTATGTCATAAAGAGAACACAGTTCTTGCATTAGTTTGCAGCACATTTCTCTGTGAATCTACCTTCTCTTTTCATGTCACAAGATATAAATATACATTTTTTCATTTTAAGTTCAATTATGTATCTCTATCATTGTTCACCATTCAACACTTGTCTTCATGAACATTTAGGCTATTTCCCTTTTCCCCTTTTTCCTCTTATAAACTGTAATAAACATCCTCATATTTGCTCCCAAAGGAGGGTGGGCGTACCTCCATGATACGTTTCCAGAGGAAGAAGGGCTAAATAAATAGTCCGCACAGTTTTCACTTTAGAGGGCACTGTCTAAGGTCATCCAGGCTGACCCTCCTGGCAGCGCTGTGTGAGACTGCATGCTCCCCCACATTCTTGCCGAACCCCAGGATCGTCTCCATCTCAATCTTTCCCAATCTGATTAGGAAAAAGGAAATTTTTAATTAAAAACCTCCTATCTACATGACAGCAGTGCCCATTCCCAGAGCTGACATGCCTAAGCTGACCGTGTCTCCAGACAGGGTTTCATCACTGTCATCAGAGTGCACAAGAAATTACGTATTTTTCCCTTCGTGTTTAATCTCCTAGATGATCCTTTTGATGCTGCCATGTGATATTGATGATTATGATGCCGCAGAGTAGAAATAATGATGTCGTTGGATGAGCCTGGTAGACGGGGCTTCGCCCAGCTCGGGAGCTGGGGAGAAAGCACAGGTCCCTCACACACTCACAACCCTGCTCTAGGCTGACCACCACCGCCCCCCGCCCCGGCACCAGCCCGTAGCTGGCCCAGGGCGTCCCACCATGACCCAGGAGCCACCATGCTTCCTCCCCTGCGTGTAAATCCAAGTATCCAGGCATGAGCTTTGTGCCAATGAAAAAGCTACTTGGCATCATGGTTTTGTGTCTTCTGTAAAATGCAGATAATAACTAAGATTCACCTCTTAAACTTGACATATAAATAGTACATGATGTATTTCAAGTAACAGGCACAGTGCTTGGCACACAGTAGTTGTATAAAATTGTTATTTTTATATTGCTGTGTACTTTGTGCATGGGTCCATGAAGAAAGAAAGGGGAAAAAAAGGACCCATTTTACCAATTTGAGAAGTGAAGACACAGATGGTTCTCATCCCCAAGCCTTTGACACATAATTCCAGAACTGGTTTTAAATCCATCCGTGCCAACACTACTTCAGTCAAGATGCTTCTCAAAGCCACTCCATCAGCAGTAGCCTCTGGCCCTGGTTTCCAGGATAAAGGTCAGTCAGTCCAAACCCCACCTTCCGGAAACTCTTTCCTAGCCCCTCTGTGTGTTTGGCTCACTGTGCTCGAGAGGTACATCGTCCCTTAACTCCGTAAGCAACAGACTCAGCTTGTGGATTCAGATGCTGAGGGAAGCCCCTTCCCCAAACAGCATTTATGGTACCTTTAGTTAAAAACTTTAAGGCTAATATACTCCCTTGACATGCTACATAGTAAAGTTCACTTTCTCCTTTTGCCTCGAAGCCTACCATCTCCAGTATAAGCTAGGTATCATGAAAGGAAGCCGTCTTGATTAATGAGGAATAAAAGCTTACTGTTATCTCGAGTCTTATTATCCTCTCTGCACCCCCCCCCCCACAAAAAGAGAGTGGAGAGTTACTACAGATTAGTTCGTATGAAAACCGGTTGTTCCTGCCATAGAAATCAGTCACAACAGGAATGGGAATTTAATGTGGGTGCCCCCGAGTGTATGTTGTTGTAAAATGAACTACGTGTTATGTAGGGCACCGACGCGCATGCACAAACCCTCCGCCCGATGTGTGGATGCTTTATTGGCAGTTAAGACTATTTATATTCTGGAACTTTCCCAGCTTTCTTGTTTCGGGTCCATTACACTGACCTCCAACCTGGACCTCCATGGCTCCCTGATAGCGCCCATTTATCCAGGTCTTCACCTGGGACCAAGCTGACCCTGCTGCCTAAAAACACTTTGGCCTTTCCAGCCCTCGCACAGCGAACTCCTACTCCATCCTGGAAGGCCCAAGGCAAATGTCTCTTCCACCCCTTTGCCCTTTTTCCTCCCTCCCTCTTCCTTCAGCCCTCGGCATCTGTCTCCAGTTAGCTCTGCCATGTATATGTATATCATAATTTGTTTTCTCTCCCCATTCATAGCGATGCTAGGTCTCTTGAGAACATAGACCAATGATGCGCTTTTTAAGTCTTTTATATACAAGACTTTACATATTATATATCCAGCTTTTTCCATTCCCATGCATTCTTCATACAGAAATTCACCTACAGGCCATGGTACTCCAAAGGCTTTCCATCCTTTTAATGGATTTTGGTGTCATTTCTATACATTCTAAGTTACCACCTGATTTCCCCAATGGCTGTCCAGAGATGGAAGAATTTGAAAGAGCAAACCAAATACCTTGCCCTTGGCCTTGACTTTGTGTTACAACGCTATGGGCTTTGCTGTGTCAATAGTTTCGTATGGAAAGCATGAGCAGGAGCAAAGGCACGGACAGGGTGGCACTGGCACTGAAATGCCCGAGCGGGGATGCATAGCGCCGAACACACAGCACCCAGCAGCTCTGTCCATCCTGCCCCAACAACTTACACAAGCACCTGAGGACCACACACTCCACTAGGATCTGCCGAGGGAAAGCCAGCCCTTTCTGTATCCTCGCCAGTTCAGGTCTTCCCTCTCATCTCCGAGATATCATGCTCACATATTTGCCGGACAGACTTGGAGCAATTACCTCAAAGACAAGCATCTTTTCACAACTGATCATTTATTTATCAAGTATCTGAAATACACAAGTTTTCCAGGCCTCGGAAGCCACTCTGTGCAGAGGGATGGGTCAGATGATGAAGCGGAGGATAAAGGCAATGTTGAGTTTTGTAGAGACACTTCATCAACTCATGGAGGTACCATAAAATCCACAAATTGATGGCAAATTCACAACACGCACTTCCTTACGAAATAGGACAAAAGTACAGAGAACTGCATCACTTACCCCAGGATGTCAGACTTTGACAGCTCATCAACTGGCTGCCTTACTCCTCTGCTCTAGTCCATGTTACACAACCACCGTGACCATGACACTCTCATGGGCAGAGACCTGTGAAGGGCTTCGTATGACCTACAGAAAGAATATGCCCAATTTCCCCGAGAGCCAGTCACAGACTATCTCCCACCAAAGCACCCTGATGACGTCTCCTAGTCCACTAAATGGGAAGCTCCAATCAGGGAAAAGCAACTCTCATTTTCTAAGCTCTTGCTATATATACACACCAGGCACCGTTTCTTAATAGCGGAGATCTACGCACTCCTTTAGTCCTTACAACAGCCCTGCCAGGGAGACCTCCCGGCTTGGATTAGAGAGGAGGAATCCTAAACCTAAAATAAGGAACTCTTCTAAGGCCATACAGCTAGAGAACAATGTATCTAGAAATTGCATACTCATTCCCAACCCTCTTCAACCTGACGGTCTATTTTGTAAAGATCCCATTTATTCGAGAGGGAGGGTGCAGACGCCTACATGCAGAAGCAGGGGAGAGGATCTCTAGCAGACTCCACACTGAGTACAGAGCCCCACGTGGGGTTTAATCTTACAACTCTTGAGGTCAGACCTGAGCCAAAACCTGGAGTCAGACACTCAACCAACTGAGCCACCCAGGCGTCGCTAACCCTAAAGGTTTGTACTGAACAGGTCTGTCATTTTGGACTTCAACTCTTGTATCTATCCTCACTGGCTAGTATGGTGCTCAGTAGGCAACAGTCGCTCAATAAACTCTTATTGAATAAATAAAGCAGGATCTTGTGAATTCTGCATGTTCACTTTCTGGACTGTATTAGACTCGCCTCTAACATTAGGAGATTGAAAATTCCTTGGGAGCACTATTTTGACAACTTGGAGCTGATCGCTATCCAATATAAAGTTTGTCTCTTCCATTGTGGACCAATTATTTTACTTATTTCCTTAAATTTAACAATTTTCTGACCCCACCATATCATCAAAGATCAGAAGTGAAGTGTGAATTCAGCCACTAGGAGCCCCTGCCTCAGGGTAATATAATGTCTATGGGGCTCATTACCTTGCCTTTCTTATTATCTGGAGAGCTGATGAGAAGGTGCCCTTTGGCTGCTTTACTCCCCTGCATAGAAATGAATCTAACATTCTAATAGACTTGTTACTTTTTCTGCCCCACCTTTTGAGGAGTGGAATCAAAGAAAAAGAAAAATGTATCTCATATGTGGTAACCTTTATTTCTAAGCTCAAGGAAGGCAGTGCCTTAAATCTTTATGTAAATATAGCAAAAGCACATGTTATTGAACAAGAATCCAAAAGGTATCACTGTGATTCTGTCCTTTTTATAGCATTTTTAATCTTCTCTTCTTCCAAATCTAGGCTTCTGAGGAGGTGGCGGGGGGGGGGGGGGGGCACGGGTAGGAAACAGGCATCAAGTATGCCTCTCTGACAGCAATTTGGCAATTTAAGGTCCAAGCTTAAGGATGCTAATAAATGAATGGAAATTCCTTCAAAGAAATTTACAACGGGAGTGTGTGTGTGTGTAGCTTTAAGTTGACTTTGTGCCAATCACCCTGAATGAATTTCTAAGTAGGATTACTTAATTAAGGATTGATGGCCTGTTGCACAAAGAAACAGTGATCCTACTTTCTTTCATTTCACTAATAAGAAGCAGTTTAGACGAGGCCCTAGCCATCACATTCAAGAATATTGTAAGAGATACACTTATTTTTTAACTACCACAAAATTTTGTTCTATTTGTGGTTTATTTATTTGATTTCACAACTTCCTCAACTCTGTTTCTTTGTTTTTAAATATTTTATTTCAGATAGTAGCACCGTAACAGAAAGAAGGAAAAAAAAAAAATCACCCATACTCCCATCCCCAGTGGCATATTTTAAAATGTGTATTACCCTTTGGTCCAAGTTACTGTGCAGATACAGTATCTGCATTTCCAACCGACAGTCGTGGACGGAGTTTGATAGTGTACATTTTTCTAATAAATGTCATGGCGTTTTATCACATTTCCTCCTTCACCCCCATACATGGACCTATTGCGATGCTGTCAGCCCACCCCTGAAGGAGCAGGAGGCTGGCTGAGGACAAAGCAAAAGCTGGCGCCTTGCACCCC
>NC_081565.1:79380434-79407530 GCF_022355385.1 Mustela nigripes | reverse complement strand
TTCACCCGCTCCCCTCCATAGGTGTAGCATTCCTCAGGCACCCCTGACTGCCATAAAACGATAAATAGTTAACTTGCAGAGATCACAATCCTGCAAGGTAGGAGTCTCCCTTGGTTTGCAAATGTCCTTGAGATTTACAACAAAGAAGTTACCTTATCAATAGCCCTAATGTCACCTTCCCCTCCATGAAAAACCGAAGGAGGCAGAGGTAGAAGGAAAAGTAAATAAAGTTAAATTTCTTCTAAACCTAAATCTCATTAACAAGGATGCTTGATAGCAGGAATGTAAGATTCCACCAGGAGACTCCCAATTGTCTTTACTTGATAGTAACCAGACCTTCAATATCCTGATAGTGCTTTTTTTCCGCATGCGTGGTCTTTTAAGGTGGGGGTAATATTCAGTTGGCATTTCACCCCAACTTCAGCTACAACTATCTTCCTATGTCTGCTTTCCTAATTGACACCTAGCCATTAAACCCCTGCTACATCAAATACAGACCAGATGAGAGCTTTTCTCTTTCTTTTCACTTCAATTTTATTTAGCAATACTTAGAAGACCTCCCCGTTTTTCCAAAGAAAACTAATACACGTGCAGGAAGTTAAGCCATTCTTTCTGCACACAGGTGTGACTGCAGAACAGATTTGACATTAGGTCTCTGCGTGCACTTCAAAAGACGATTCCATCAACGACTGTTTTAACAGAATCTCATTATTGAATTCCCCGGCATGGACTTCCCAGAGATCTCAAGTTGTTATGTTTAATACTTTCCAACTTCTGCCTTGTGCTTGCTCTGAGCATCTCCACAGGTGGAGAGTAGGCTCTGTCTCAGCCTCATGGAGAAGACTGATGGACCCCGGTGCTCACCTGGACAATCAGTGACTGTGGTGGCGTCTTTTGTTGTCACACCTGAGCAAGAATCATCAGCTAGACCACCCGGGTTAGCTCTGAATGCCAACTGCACACCCTACAAGGCCTTGTACTTGCTGGTACCCCCATTAGTGAGACGAACCAAACGATACAGTGAACATCACAGATGTGTTATGGGGAGTAAGCAAGTAAATTTATGTAACGAGCTTAAAAGTATCTGTTATATGGTAGGTCCTCCAAGCATTATCTTAAATAATGCATTTTTTGGTTAAAGAGACATTCCCACAGTGTCAGCGTGGTAAGCCCAATGCACGGACTCTGAAATCAGCGTCAAGTACTGAAAGCCAGGTTGCGACTTGGTAGCCTCCACGCTGGTCTGCAGGACAGCACGTGGGCAGAAGTGGTGCTGCATCTCCAGGTGACATGGACTCATATACTCTCTAGAGAAACAGAAACTTTGGAGCAGGACAATGCTGCTTATGACGGCAGGTGCACCGCTTACAAGGTCATACTTGGTTTTATTAGCCTTTCTGGGCTTCCTTCACCCTGATCTGCAAATCTGGAAAATACCGTAAGACCATTATGGTTAGCTGGTCATGCACATTCAGCAGGACTGTGACCCCCTTTTCCTCCTACCACGTCTCCATAACTTGTAGCCAAATCTACTAGGCTTCCTTTTAGATCAAAATACAAGACACCAATTCCAGTCTATTTTTAACTTTTAGTTGCTCATTTGTTTACATAGCTCAAATTAGGTCTTGAAGGCTCAAGAAGAGCTGAGTAAAATTGAATATTAATGATATTAGGCAGAATTACCCGACTGTCATGGTTGAAACCCCAGCTCTGCTACTGACTAGACTCCTGTGCCCTTGGGCATGTTGCTTGACCTCTCAGTGTCAGTTTCTTCATTTAACAAACAGAAGTTATAGTCGTTACCGCCTCTTAGGATTGTCGTGAGGGTTTGGGATAATATAGCTCTGGTACTTTGGACAGCGCCTGGTGCACTGTGAGAAGCTTTCTACAAATCTCAGCTGTCATCAACCATCATCATCTTAAATGCCAATTCAGTCCCACAGATAGTAATGGAATCACAGCAGTCCCATTTCAAAGATGTGAGTATAAAAGAAGGAAAAGGACCGCTTGCACGAAAATATACGTAAGTCTTCCTTTTGTTCAAAACTTCAAAAAGGGAAGAAAAAAAAAAGCTCAACATATTCTACACTGAATTTGCTTGCATTTTAGGAGTGTCCCTGCCTACCCGTGCTACTTTTTCCTTCTTTGTGGACAGTGTTCAAGAGTGGGGCTGGACAGAAGGCAAAAAGGAGATGGAATGGTGTCCATGCCATGAACACTTTTTAAATAAAATTATATGCAATGCTACATGAAGTGTTAAAACATATCAGGGATTGTTTGAGAACACAGACAAAATAAAAGCTGTATTTATTAATTTGCACTTTCCTGAAAAAAAAATATACTGATATATATTAAACTATTATACCATGTAGTCAGGAAGATATTAGCACAAGAATGAATTACTCATCCTTCCCAAATTTATGTTTTGTGTAGTAGTAAAATGATTCATTCACACCAATTAATAAGTGTCTCTCACCTCAGACCGTCATAAAAAAAGAAATGAACAGGATGACTTCTCTGCTTGTAGTTTCTCTGCAAAAGGACAGAAATCCCTGTGTTTGTACACTCTGATTTCAGGAAAATTCAAGTGTGAAAGAGTCACTTCAGGGAACAAAAATAAGCAAAAGAAGCATCGGCTTCCATTATAAGAACATTCTTCAGCAATTTGAAAGGAGGAGTTTTCTAAAGAGGGACAGTAGATGGCTGGGAAAAAGTTTCTTTACTTACCAAGTAAAGAAAATACACAGGTTTGTAACATGCTTTTTCAGGACAAATATGATTTAAAACATACTAAATGGGTTCTCTAACTTACCTCAACTAATAATTCATGAACCCCAAACAACCCCACAAAGCTTTCTTGGCCTGGTCCTCTTTTCAGCAACTGAAGTGAGTACAGAAACTGAACACGAAGATTAAAAGGCAGCTACTGGGCGCCTGGGTGACTCAGTGGGTTAAGCCACTGCTTTCGGCTCGGGTCATGATCTCAGGGTCCTGGGATCGAGTCCCGCATCGGGCTCTCTGCTCAGCAGGGAGCCTGCTTCCCTCTCTCTCTCTCTCTCTCTGCTTGCCTCTCTCTCCATCTACTTGAGATCTCTGTCAAATAAATAAATAAAATCTTTAAAATAAAATAAAATAAAAGGCAGCTACTAGTATAAAATCAAGTGTTTACCTTTTCTTTCCATGCTAATACCTGGACACTGAGTAAGAATGTTTTTCCTTAAAACTTGATGAGATACATAGCCAGTTTCTACTAAGATTGCTTTTTCTTAAAAAATGGATCAGGACACTATAAAAATACCTAACATTCTACTAGCAATTACTGACCTAATTTCTGGAATAATACATCTCATGTATTTCGCCTTTTTAAATGAAAAAAAAAAATACATCTTGACTTTCTTCAGTGGTGTGCCCAATGAAGTCATACTGGTCACATTTCCTAAAGTGATTTTGACAGAAGGGATAAATGGGAGGTCCCACATATATTTTGTAATAGATACTGCACATCCTTTGGTTAATTCTTCACCAGTGGGAAATTCGGCAGGTTCAGGGCGGTACTACAGACCTTCCATAGAGTGAGGGACAGTGTCATCACAGAAATTCTCTGAATTAGTTAATGTTCAAAATGAGAATGAATTTTAAAGTATTTTAAAATACTCCATATAAAACCACTTGGTCTTTTTAACAGCTTTACTGTCCTTTTGAAAAATCAATAGAAAAGAACATAAAGAGCTGACATATGTCAAGATTTTTTCATCCGTTCCCCAACACAGTTATGAAACTTTCCTTTTGCTTCTGTAATTGCTTCAAAATTATACTGATCTATTCTTTAATGGGACTTGTTTCCTTTCAAAGCCTACCTGCCGTACGTCCACACTTGACTAATGGAGTAAGACATTCTATACTACAGGGGTGAGGAGGAAGGAGGGCAGCTGGGGAAATAGGGAAGGGCCTGAGTTATTTCCAATTTGTTCTTCCCTGTCTAGCCCTGAAAAGCAAGAAGATCCTAAAAACAAAATGAACTCTGTGGCAGTGTTTTGTTAAAACTACAGGGCAGGCAGGACCCAACCAGATTTTAAGTCAATTATTTTTATCTGACACACTTATCTAAGCAGCAACTGACATTCACTTTAGCTAGAACGGACCACTGAATAATGGTGCAAAAAAAAAAAAATGGTACATAAATAAATAAAGAGATATAATAAATATAAATAAATAAATGTGTGAAAATACTGCCAGGGTAAAGGGAGAGGAGGAATACAACTTGTCATTGCCATTTTAAGTTTTCCTTTTGAACAGAACATTCTCACACTCACACACACACACACACACACACACACACACACACACAATATCAATAATTTAGGTATCACAAAGCTTTTGAAACATTGAAGGAAACAATTTGACTTTTATTCTTTTCCCAGAGAACTGGAGTAAGTCAGTGGAAAATATTCCTGCAGTGCAAGAAAGGCGAACATTTGGTGGTGAGGGGGGTGGCAGTGTTAGGAATAAATAGTTCAAATTGTTCTAGGAAGACCTAATTTGGTTTGCATTAATTAACATTGACTGTGAGGTCAGGTTCCAAGGAAGAATCAAGAATTTCAGTCTTTGAAGTCAATTGAATGCAAGTATCCTAGTTATATTAATGTCACCAAGACTTACACAAGAAGTTAACAAGAAACTGTTTTAAACTATCTAATTACAATTATGTACTATCACAAGAGTAGATCTCACGGTCAAAATATCTCTAGATATTTGTGATACCTGCTAATTAGACACTGTAATTCTCCCTTTCATTGTCCCACTTTCTGAGGTAAAAAACCAAAATGGCCAGGGAAGTATAAACTTAAATATAACCTTCTGTAATTAAAAAATTATAGCTCAGTTTATTGCATCTGGGAACCTTAGTAAGCCTAAAACACAAATCTCACGACTTTCAGTAGTAGTCCATGAAACTATGTACTTGTGAAGAATTTCAGTGAATACAGACATCTTGGGCCATCCATATACAACATGAATCACGAAGCTTCAATCATTTTAATTATTCATATACCATTACACATACCACATCTGAGTGGAATTCAGTTTCCATTCAGAATCCATTAGAATGGAAAAGAATAATTAGCAAATTGATGCCCCTTTTCTATTCTGCATTATATGGCTTCTTGGCCTTTTGGCTGAGATCAAGTATATTCTGCCTCATGACTGTTAAAAACTAACTGCTTGTTGGGGCACCTGGGTGGCTCCGTCAGTCGCGTGTCTGCCTTCAGTTCAGGTCATGTTCCTGGAGTCGTGGGATCAAGCCCCATGTTGGGTTCCCTGCTCAGTAGGGAGCTTGTTTCTCCCTTTGCCCCTCACCCCACTCATGCTTTCTCTAATTAATAAGTAGAACCTTTTTTTTTTTTAACTAACTGCTTATTTGTTTTTTTCTTTTTAAAGATTTATTTATTTGAGAGAGAGAGTGTGCATGCCTGTTGGGGGAGGGGGTGGATGGACAGAGAGAGAGAGAGAGAGAATCCCATGCAGACTCCACACTGAGTACAGAGATCATGACCTGACCTGAAAACAAGAGTTGGATGCTCAACTGACAGAGCCACCCAGGCACCCGAACTGCATGTTATTTAGGAAGTGAGAGTTTGCATTTCCATAAGCAAAATTTATTTTGTAATTTTAAACTCTCTGATAAGGAAGGCAGTTCCAAGAGTAATTTTGTGAATTAAAACATGCAACCAAGGAAAGGGGGCTTTAAAGTGTAGAGTGAGACGGGAGAGTTTCCTTGGAGAACTTACTATCTTCTCTAAAATGAGTATAAAATCTATTACCGGGTAAAAGAAAGACAAACTTTTCAACAGATTTCCAAGCAGAAAAATATCAACTACTGGAGCCCATGTTATTTGTAGGGGTACAAAGAACACCAGTGAGCTTGGCAAAATTCAGGAGAGCTTGGCAAAAGAGCACCTGCTGACAGAGAGAACTGTCCATGGTAGGGGTGCAAACTACTGTCCCCAGGTCAAAGCAGCCTAATGAGTAACTCATGAGTAACAGTTTTTATACTCTAAAATGGTTGAAAACAATTCAATTCCTGACACACGAAAAGTCCATGAAATATAAATATCAGCATCCATCCATAAAGTTTTCGTGGAACACAGCCATGTACATTCATGGACATTTCTCAGACACAGGTGTGCTGCTGTGAATGTGTGTGGTACACAGATCCTAAAATATGTCCTAGCTACCCCATTAACAGAAAAAGTTTGCAAGCCAATGAGCTGGGTATTTGCTTTTATTCTTTCCTTGCTTTGTTCTGCTCAATCTCAGGATAAAGAACTTTTAAAGATGCTTTATAGTAGTACATGAGTCACAAAACTTACCTTCTTGAGTTCACTCTTTTAAGGAAAGGATATTAAACCAAATGGAAAACATTAATTCTTAAGGCTACTGAAGGGGAGGTACTTTAAAGAGATATTATAAAAATTTTTAAATTCTGACCGGAATTCTAAGACATAGCCCCTCGTTTCCATTTAAAGTGTGTAAGTACTTATTTCATAAAGAAATGATTCCATCCATTCAGTGTGTCTAAATCAAGAGTATCTTTTTCTGATACAATACACACACACAGAGCCTGTTCACCATGGCAGAGCCTGGTGTGGATTTATATTTACTTTGAAAACTTAAGTGCCAAACCTTCTTTTATATTGATCTTTTTTATTTTTTCATCAAATGCTTCATATTCTGCCCCCAAGTTTAAAAAAAAAAAAAAAAAGTAAGCTTACTTCCCACAACTACTATCTCAAAACTCATAGTTTCTTTAAAAATACAAAAAAAAAAAAACCCCACACACAAAAAACAAGCAATTATGTAATAGTCTTGGTTGGAGAAAATGCCTCCAACTCATTCAACTTTTACAAAAGAAGGTCTTAGGCGGGTTGCCAGCATCCCCAGAACAAGGAGACAGAGAGAACCAGGAAGCAAGTTTTATTAGAAAGGACCAAGAGTCTTAAGAATGGAACCTGAATCACAACTTAATGCATCAGATACATAGGAATTCCCAGGCATGTCAAAAAATTATTAGGAAAATAGTTGGGAAGTTTCTTAAAATGTTAAAAAAGTATTTATCACAGAATCCAGTAGCTTCATGCTTGTGTTATCTCCCTAAGAATAAGGAAAACATACATCCCCACAAAGACTCCTGCACCAACATTCATACACCAATAAAGCAAAAACAAGCCAAATGCCCACTAACTGCTCTGGACCCTCTAACGACAACATCTGGTCTTTCCTACATGGTGGCTCCATTCATCATATTCCCATTTTTGTCGTATCATGTCCCTTCTCTCTTCAACTTTTCAGGGCTCCCCGTGACTGGCAGGATGAAGCCCCGACTACTGAACCTGGTACAGCACCAAACCTCCCTTCCAGGAACCACGGGCAGGTATCACACACTCCACGCCCCAGCTCTAAGGCTAATGACCTAGTCCTGAATAGTCCACATCCCACTTCTATTGACTGCTCGGCCTGAAATGCCCTTGCCCAACCTGTTCACTTTGCAAGAGCAGTTGCTGGGTCAAAAGCAAGTCTTTCATCCTTGAATGCCCTTCCAGAGTCCTTCCACGGTCCCGGGTGAATTGTTCTGTCATTCTATGCCCCCAAGGCCTCTTCACAGCTGTCATAATTCTAGCTTTTTTTTTTTTTTAACTTTGTAGCAGACTTTATTATCTATCAGTCCACCCTTACAAAAAAAAGAAACCTTTAAAACTGTAAGCTCCATGAGGATAGGAAAAATGTCTTATTTACCCTTAACGCAAATACCCGACCCTAAGTTGTGGTTCAAGTATTCGTTAAATATCAATATCCCTGAACGTGACTACTCGCACTTTCTCTGGAAAGCAAGTTTAAAAAAAAAAAAGAAAAGAAAAGAAAAGAAAAAAAAACTGACTTATTTCATGAAGACACTGAAAATGGCTTGCATATGGGAGAGACGCACACAAAATGAGCTCTCATGATATAGCATGCAAACAGCCAACAGTGAAAACAATGATTGTTTCATGGCATACGGTCCCTATGACTGCAACAGGCAATTCCTATAGTCTCACCTGTGACAGCTGATGAAGTTAAGTGAGACTGGGGGTGAAGAGGCTCTGCTTTGCAATTCACTTGTGCTCACGGTCACAAGTTTAATGTGAGGGAATTCTGAATTCCATAGATACCGACTCTTCTTATTTTTCAGTTTAAGGGATTCCTTCCAGAAGCACTCAGCCTTCTAAAAAATACTGAACTTCTCTTAACTGAATGCGTTCTTGGACTACTACCAGTGGATGCACTAACTTTTTTTGACATGTCTGGCAGTCCAGATTAGGGCCACTATTAAGAAACTGGCAAATTTGGGAGGGAGATTTACTTAAGTATAAAATAAAATAGAATGAAATCTCTAGAGTATCCAGACCCACCTCGAGAAGGAATTGCAGATTTTTCTTTGATGGTGGTTTTAATTGTATAAGGCACTTGTTTATTTGCCTTTTTAAAGATTTTTCCATGGCATTCTTTTTCTTTCTTTCTTCTTTTTTTTTTAATGCCAGGATGAACAGACATTTTAGTGTAAAAGAGAGGTAGCCAGTATCACTAAGTAGCAAGGAAACCCTCAAAAAGTTACTTACACCACATGGAGATGTTTTCCCCCAGTTGGCCCAGAGGAGTAAATATAGAGACACAGGCTAGAGCTAAATAAAGATGGAGAAAAGCTAATAGGTCAGAGCCAGCAGAGATTTGCAAAAAAGGGCCCAGTGTATGTTTAACATGAAAGCTGAAAGCTTAAGGGGAAACCAGACCTCGATGGTATCAGAAGTATAAAATTGCTGACAGAAGTTTATTTCCAACAAAGGGGGCTTATAGAAATTCTGACTTGTTTTTTAACAGATGTGATTGTATTAAATGAGAATTACTACAAACAGTTAAATTGTAAGACTAATAATTTTTCTATTCATGGCTACACATCTTAAAATGAATTGATCTCACAGATATCTATCTAACGGATTAAAATAGATTAAAAGAGATGTATGCTTATGATGTGTCTCTTACATCTGCCTAGTTCTTGGTGAGCGGTAAAGGAATCAGATTACAAATCACTTTCACACGGTCATTACCTAAAAGGGCTAATGCAATTATTATACCTTATATAAAATAATAAAATGTAGCTCTTTACTTTGGCAGAAGGTTGGAAATTTAACTTGCAGCTTTGTGTTCTCATTTCCGTATATAGATCCATAATGAGTTTTTTAGACAAATGTATAGAGAGAGAAAGGTAGCTCATTTGTTATTTATTCTGTTAGGCTGAGTAAAAAGCGAAAAGCTAAGCAAAGAGCACATTTTCATTGAACTCAGCACACTTCCTGGCATATTTAGGTCTCATTAGACTCTACTCCCAGTAAATCTCTTTTAAAAAGGGATGAATCTCTATCCTCACCTCTGTATGTTAACAGCACTTGGCACATAATAGGTGCTCAATACCTTTTTGTAGCCTTGAATGGAGTATCAATTTCTAGGCTTATCCCTTAGGAGAGGCCAAGTGCTTCTACACTGACCCCCAAGAAAATTTACTTCAACAAAATAGCCAATGAAAATGCCCTAGCAAGTAACCTGTGAAATGGGTCTCATTGATGCCTGTTTGGGGGCCCTCTCTCAGACCTTTCTCTAGACCGTGTAATGAAATACAGGGTCACCTGTTTAGCAAAGACGAGCCACGCAACCACCATCTCACGGCACTTTTGCGGGCACTCAAGTATACACGTGTGGGGGAGGTGGGGTGGGAGGCAAGAGATGTTTCAGGTCCGTCCTCTAGGATGGAGCTAAGGCTGAGACAGTGTACTCCTCCACTCAGTCACCTCCAACTCTTCCCCGTGAAGCCAGGATTTATGGCCAGGTATTTAACATAACATCATCCTTACAGTGTGCACAATAAAAATTTATCCATTCATGTAATTTAATAGATAAATGGAAACCTCCTGACATCTAAAGGCTTAATGCATGCAAGGCTTTGAAGTTTGGATCGAAATCTGTCTCCTGATTAAATCCAATGGTTTTTTTGTTTGTTTGTTTGTTTGTTTTGGGTTGTCTTTTTGTTTGTTCTTTTGTTTTTTTGCCAGATCATTCTGCTTCAGAGAAAGCCAGGCAGTCTCCGCGGGAACCAAACCAGCAAACTTGGAGTCATTGTCTTCAAGCCTTATGCAACAGTGCATCCTGGCCACAGTGTCCTCCAGGGCCCTCCTGCTGGGACTCTATTTGACAGCAGCTTGGGCGTCTGGAAGAATTCAGGGGCCTCTTCTGCTACCCAGCTCACTACCCTGGAAGGACCAGGACTTGGAAAAGAAGGAACCACTGCTTCCATCCGAACAGCTCCTTGCCAAACTGCAAGTCAATTCATGGGAATCACAGGTTGTTGGGATTATTTATAAGCAACTTTTTTCCAGGAAGAAGAAGATGGCTTTGCTTAACCTATTTTTACTGTATGGAAATAGCAAAATTTGATTAAAAGCAAAATAAAAGGGATCTGTTGTTATTTGTATTTGTTTTTTTGTTTCGTTTTGTTTTGTCTTGTTTTATTTTTTGTTATTTGTATTTTAACTTAATGTCAGTTGGTTCTTGCTATAACTCTTCCCATCCACGTGATCCCAGCATGTCCTGCACATGGAATTTTAGGATGTGGAACAGGGCATGTGATTCCTCTCATTCATTCCTCTTCACCCCAAATACACAGACTCAATAATTACAACAGCATCAGTAACACCTCCCTCTTATGTGGCACTTCTTACATGGAAGGTGCTGCAAATATTGACTCATTTAATTACAGTAACATAACCAATACAATGCACAAATACACTTTTATCATCTTTTTCAGATGACTAAATTCAAGCACAGAATGGTTAAGTAACTTGCCCAAGGTCACACAGCTAGTGAGTACAAATGAAAGGATTTGTGCCCAGTAATAACCACCAAGTTATATTATAGGGCTTCATCTATGAAAGTTGCCAAGGATCATCACCAAGAGTGAATTTTAATTTTCTATCACAAACAGTGAAGTCCTTCATCTGGCTCTCTGATGGGACTGATTTCTTTTGGCCCTTCTTATAGACATTTATCCCTTTACTCATTCATCCAATACCCCTGCTATACACAAGTCACTGTGCTTAAAGTCAGGGATACAAAGATGCCCGAGGATAATGTTAATGTCAACTGGGAAAGTCAGGCCCATATTCCAAGGGCTACATCATCATTCAAAAATGCTACTGGAGTGCAGAAGCCCGGGAGACTGTTTGCCAACGGAAGGAGACTTTTACATAGTGAATGATTATTTAAACAAAGCGAACACAGGATGAGAAACACATGGACCGGTGGTGTCAAGGCCATATTATGATCATGCTCCTATTTTCCAGTAAGAAAGGCTGCATTTTTTTTCTTTGCAGTGGGTTTATCTAGACTAAGCAAGTTTTCAGAAAAGCTTGGTGAGAGAGGTGTTTTTTTTGTGGTTTTGTTTTTTGCTTTTTTCGTGGCTCTCAACTGCTTTTCTTTTAGCAACTTCCAAAATATTACGAGCATCCGTATAACACGGCCACCTTGACACACAAAATAAGCCCACATATGTATATTCTCTAATTCTCAAAGAGTAGAGAAACTCCTGATACTCTTTATAGCTATGCTTTTAAGGGATAAGTTTAACCAGCCTCATCACTCTTAAATTATTTAGCTCATTAATAGGAAAAAGTATCTGCCATCCAAGAACCCAATAAAATTCTGAATTCAGAAAAGAATTCAGAAAAAGAAAACTGTTTCCATTTGCTACTATCTCAGGATAACTGAAGACTGCACACTTATACACTGAACTTTCCTTCATGTTTCTTAATACCAGGACATAAGCATGTACTACAGGATACCGCACAGATTTTTCTAGAATCACAGACACCGTGTCTTGGATATTAATGTAGTGTGAACAGTGTTAGTCTGGGAAGATGGGAATCAGGGAATCATGGGTGAATTTAGACAGATTTCCCAACAGAGATGAGATCAAAGCATCAGTAGAAAATGTGGTACAATGAATATACATCGAGAGTTTAAGAATGTAGCTTATGGAAAGCCTTCAAGAATCTTTACTGCCTGATGCTATATATACAACTGGGTATGTACAGTCACATCTACATTTCCTAGGACGGGTTTTTATCAAAATCACAGAATGGGCTATATTCTTTTCCACTCCTCCCCCTCAATAAAACCTCTAAAACCATTAAGCCAAGTGGGTTCACTGGTTAGAAAGAAACTGATACGGGGTCCCCATTGTTTTAGAATTAGTAAAATAGTTACGTCTGGTTGACTGATAGTGAAAGGTACAAAGCCTCTTCGGCATTGTTCTTAAATAACTGGACTCAGAAGAGTCAGCCGTGACCTAAGAGGAATTACTAACCCCCACTTGACATCAGCCACCCTCAGCCAAGGTGATATTTAGACCATGGGATTTAGGCTATCTGGTCCTGGGGTAACAGAAAAACAGTTATTAGCAGGCGTTACTCCCTTCCTTGGACACTGTGCTCAATACTTACACATAATGTTTAACTTTTCGAAGTCTGGTTCTCCTGTGCTCAGTCTACCAACTGACCTCAATAGGTAAGTTAAGGAAGAAAAACTGATCCCAGACGCACATGTTCTGAATTGCCTTTAATCTTCTTAGCTACCTTAAAGGCCAAGTGAAATTTGCTTAGTTTATGCCCTGTTCTGAGGTTTCTACTTACATCTCCATCCTGGGCCATCACGGAAGACCACACAACTTACTGTAAAAGGGTCTGGGCTCTGGTCTCCAGCCCAAGGCCCATTCCCAGCTCTGCCTCTATCAACAATGTTCCTCTGAGCTCATTGCTTAGCTAAGTCACTGTCCCCTTATATCATGAAGTAACCCTTCCCAGGTTCTTTTTTTTTTTTTTTTTTAAGATTTTATTTATTTATTTGACAGAGAGAAATCACAAGTAGATAGAGAGGCAGGCAGAGAGAGAGAGAGAGAGAAGCAGGCTCCCCGCTGAGCAGAGAGCCCGATGCGGGACTCGATCCCAGGACCCTGAGATCATGACCTGAGCCGAAGGCAGCGGCTTAACCCACTGAGCCACCCAGGCGCCCAACCCTTCCCAGGTTCTTAAGAGTAAATGAGATAAGGAAAAAAAGAGCTTTTTAGTACAACCTCACGCCCACAGCACAACCTTCTGCATCAAAGCACTTTGCTTTAACCTTTGTCATATTCCTTCTTGTATGCACACTAGCTACTGTTAGGACTCTGTCGTGGGAGCCTTTACTCCAACACAGTCGTACCACGTGAGAATGGTCAAACGTGGAGCGCTGCTGGAATCACACAGAGATGTGTGCATCTGTTGCCTACTGCTTGGAGTCTAGGTAACAGTCCATCAGCTCTGGTTCATAGGCCAACTCTGGCCTGCCCTTGTCCTGCACAGCTCACGAATACAGCCACATCCCATCATCACACACTGTCTGAGACCAAAACTCAAAATCATTTACTGTCTGTCCATTTACTCGAGAAGTTGCTGACCTCTGCCTTAAAGCAGGACTCTACAAGAGAAGTGTAATGTGCTTTTAATTTTTAAATCTTGTGTAATAGGTCTGTTCCATAAACTATGTAATTTTAAATTTCCTGGTAGCTTTTTTTGAAAAGTAAAGGAATTATTTTAACATTGCCATTAATCCAACATACTTAAAAGCATTACGAATTAATGGTTTTTCTCTTTCCCCCTACTAAGTCTTAGAAATCCCTTGTGGGTCCTGTACTTCTCTAACACATCAGGTCGGCCTAGCCACTCTCCAGGGTGTGGTAGCTGCTGGTGACACATGACAATAGCGATCTAAAGGTCCTGAGGGCAGGGGCACCTGAGTGGCACAGTTGGGCAAGCTTTCAACTCCTGATCTTGGCTCAGGTTGTGATCTCAGGTCCTGGGATCGAGCCCCGTACCTGGCTCCATGCTCTGTGGGGAAACTGCTTGAGATTCTTCCGCTCCCTCTGTTCCTCCCACCTATGCTGTCTAGTCTCTCAATTAAATATCTTTAAAAAATAAATAAAGGTCCTGAAGAGAGAAGTGGCACGTATTGCATGGAGCACAGGGTGTCGTACATAAATGATGAATCTTGGAACACTGCATCAAACACTAATGATGTATTTTATGATGACTAACATAACACAATAAATTTAAAAAAAAAAAAAGTGGCTATGTTGTCAGACTTTGTCTAGGTCCCTGATACACACACACACACACACACACACACACACACACACAACCTCTGGGAACCCTGTCAGGCAATGGGTAAGGGGAGACAAATCAGAGAACATAAACCAGGTAAGATAAACAGCAGGCAAGTTAGAGCATGTGGGAGGAGAAGGATGGAGAGAAATGTTGCCCCAGAAGATGAAGCTACCAGAGCCACAATGAGTGAGTGTGTATGCACAGCTGGAATTTAATAAAATTAAATGTCACTCTCCCTACCACTGAGATTTGAAACAACTCTTGCATTTGTTATATACCCTTAGAGAAGCATTAGCTCTTCCAAGGCAAAAACCAAGTTCTATTCATGTTGTGCGTGACCCTGGCATCTACCACGGTGCTTGGCCCTTATCTTGGCCTTCAAATGCATTAAAGCTCAAACGCAGCCACGGACAGTTGCTAAGTAGAAAAAGGATTATTGTCTGCACAGGTCACTAAAAATAGAGTAATACACCATTTTTTGGTGCTGCTAATAGCATCGATCTCCCAGGACACTTAGGGTTTAATAAGGATGAGAATCTGAAACTTGAAGAAACAAAGTTTCATTGAGAAACACCAAGAATTGCTCTATTAACAGAAAGTGAAACATTATTTTTTTTTTTAAGATTTTATTTATTTCTTTGACAGAGAGACCACAAGTAGGCAGAGAGACAGAGGGAAGCAGGCTCCCTGCTGAGCGGAGAGCCCAATGGAGGGCTTGATCCCAGGACCCTGAGATTATGACCTGAGCCTAAGCCAGAGGCTCAATCCACCGAGCCACCCAGGCGCCCCTCATTATTCTGGTTAGTGTGCTTTATGGGGGAGGAGGGAGGAGGAGTAGGAAGGGCTTCTCAGGGCACCCAATGTACCCTTTCCAATCATTAACATAGGAAATCGTTAACATAGGAAATGCTGGGGCACCTGGGTGGCTCAGTCATTAAGCATCTGCCTTCGGCTCAGGTCATGATCCCAGGATCTTGGGATCAAGCCCCACATCTGGCTCCCTGCTCAGTGGGGATCCTACTCCTTCCTCTCCCTCTGCCATAGCCTCTGCTTGTGTTCCCTCTCTCATTATTTCTCTCTGTTAAATAAATAAATAAAATCTTAAAAAAAAAAAAACCAAAAAACCATAGGCAATGTGACAAAGCAAGCTAATACAAAGGTACTTACAGGCCAACCTGGCCAGTTTCTGCCCCAAACTGTGCTTTCCCCAAGTAGACTTGGTCCCAGCTGCTGGTGGTCTTACTCTGGGCAGGTTAGGGCTCTGACATGCATAGCTTTCAAGACAGCGAAATCCAAAACCAGACAGAAACAGGGGACAACCCGAGGCTTCTGCCGAGCTCCGAAAGCTGAAGGATTGCCCAGGCAGGTCTGCCGTGTCTCCAGCCTTGCTCCAAAGCACGTATTTCGCTTTTGGCTTTTGGGTTGTCTTTGTTTTTCATTTGCAAGATAAACTTCACATTGTTCACACGACAGGAAAGAATTTTTGGTGAAATAGAAAAATGGGTTGACTACTTTCCAGTCTAACTAGGTTTCTGAGCCACCCTTTCACCAGTACCATCTAGCTCAATTTCCCCAACTCTGGCACAGGGAATAAAGTTCTTTCACGGAGTCTGACAAGCTGGCTGGCACCTCCAGTGTGGCGGTGTGTAGATCAGGACAGCAAAGACCGATATTGCTATATGGTGAAGATGAATTTAGCTGTATGATGACAGGATGTGAGCTCTACTCAGAATCTGACAGTTCTATGTCAACTTCACTCGTCCACTGGGTGCGCTGGCAGGTGGTCACACATTACTCTGGGCATGTCTGTAACAGTATTTCTAGATGAAATCAACATTTAAATCAACAGGCCTGAATAGAACAGAAAGAACTGAGCAAGAGAATTCCTTGTGTCTCACTGCCTTGAGCTGTAGGCTGTGGAAGGCTGAATAATGGACCACAAGAGATGTCCATGCTCTTATCTCAGAACTTGCAAATACATTAGTGTACAGGGCAAAAGAAACTGGCCTGATGGGATGAAGAATCTGGAAAAGGGTAGATTTCCCTGAATTTTCCCGATGGAGTCAATGTAATCACAATGCGCCTTGTAAAAGCAGAAGGATCGGAGAGAGATGTGCTAACGGAAAAAGAGAAAGAGAGAGAGAGAGAGAAAGACCGGTGCTACACTACTGGGCTTGAAGACAGAAAGGAGACCTGCGAGCCAAGAAATGCAGGCAGCTGCTAGAAGCTAGAAAAAGCAGGGGAACAGATTCTCCGCTAGAGCCTCCAGAAGGAACATGACCCTGCCAACCCATTTTAGGATTTTTGCGCCTCCAGAACTGCAAGAGAATCAGTACGTGCTTTGTAAGGCCATTAAGTTGTTGGTCATTTGTTATAACAGCAATAGGAAACTCATACGTAAACCTTGTAAGTATATGTTTATGTTTGAAAAATAATTTAAAAATCAGATTTCAGGGTCACATTTTATTAGTCCTTTCAAGTAGTTAAAGTATCCCAAAAGCAGTGCGTTCCTTTGGAAATTAAAAAAAAAAAAAATGCCTGCTCGCTACAAACTACCATCTCTGACAAATTAAAAAAAAAAAAGAAAAAAAAAAAGAAACTAGCCTTTGAGAACAGAAGGTTCAAGTAAGTCCCGTTAGCAAACACGGCAGAGTCCAAGAAGGAAAAGGGATAAAGCCAACACAGGGAATCTGAGCCTCCCGTCTGGAAATGAACAGGAACCAGCACTGTCTGCATCTCTTACATGGTAGTCTGGCCTGTCACAGGTTCCTTGTCGTACCATCATAACGACCTTCCAGGATCACACTAGTAACCAGTACATAGTAGGATCAGGAGTTGAACCAAAGTTGGTCTAACTCCAACGTTCCAACTACCCCTGGTCTACCCACCTGCCTCCCATGTATTTTCGACAGTACTGTTTGCTCATTTCCCCTCCCCCATCCTCTCCCTGGTGCACATCCTGATTGTGCGTAAGGTGGATCGGTATCCAGGTCCTTAGTAAGTCGTGCCTGTCTCCCGTCCTCCTTAAGTGTGCTGCTTCTCCCTCACTGTGTTGTCTCTGCTCTTTAGCTTTGGGGGGCTAACCTGCTGGTCCCCGTGACCACCCTGTTGTGTCGGGGGAGGGTTGGAATGTGCTCTCCCTCCTCAGCCTCCCTCCAGGAGGGCCCTGCAAGTGCCACACGTGGCCAGGAAAAGGCCAACCCGGGTCTTTGTTTTACTCTCCTGCTGTACTGTCCAGAGCACACAGTATCCCTCATGAAGAGAGCATAAGACTCTTGGATTAACAAACCTAGTAATCAAAGAAAATAAATTGTATTTCCCTTTTAAAATTCAAAAGGAGAACAAATCCATACTAACTTTATCAAAGACTCTCATTCTTTTTGTAAAAGCTCTAATTACTTATAGCCAACAGACATCTCCTTCTTCTTCAAATTACAACTTGATCATTAAGGTAGCGTTTGCGTACCAAATACTCAAATGGCAGTCGACGTAGCCATGTTAATTATGTGCAGATACCTTCAACTGCTCATTTCTTGGTTTAAGTAGTCTATGCAGAATCAAAAGGCATGTTAAAATCAGAGGATATCATTCCACTTTGCAGAGGCATCATCTCTACCACGAAAACAGAACAAAAAAAAATCCCATTTATCCTTACATGGGGAACAAACCTGGTAACTTTAGAAAACCATGCAAAAACTCTAAGGAGCTGCAGAAAGAATTGCCATCTTCCAGACAATAATAAACACACGTGAACATGTGTTGAAAATTATAGTTAAATAAATTGAAAATGTTTTTAATCAGCATTAGAAACCCTTCTACAATTTTTAAAAAGCCCACATTGCAAAGACCCTCGCCAAAAATTCAGTTAGGCCTTTTGAATGTCAATCTAAGGTTGGGTTTTCCCTTTGTAGTGAAGCTCACAAATCGCTTCCTTCAATTCAGACTGAATGAGATTCCACTGACCTACTTTCAGACTCACAAGAAGGAATGTGGCTATCTTGCCGAGTGCTTTTCTCTTTATGACATAACTTATCTATTGCTGTGTAACAAATTACCCCAGATGGAATAGTTCCAAACAACAAGATACGGTTATTGTTCAACTATCTCTGTGGGCCAGGAATTGGGGAGCAGCTTGGATGGGTGGTTCTGGCTCAAGATCTCTCATAGGGTTGCATCCTGATGTCAGCCAAAGCGGCAGAGTGTGCTTCTCGGGCTCCCTCACTAATGTGCCTGGCTGCTGTCAGAATGCCCGAGCTCCTTGCCCTGTTCACCTCTTCCCAGGGCTGTTTGTGGGTCCTTCTGACATGACGGCTGGCCTTTTCCACAATGCAGGATTCAAGTGAAAGCAATCTGGGAGCCACCATATCATTTACGACCTGGCCTCGGAAGTCACCACTACTTTCTCTGGGTTACATGAATGAATTCTATTTTGTGTGAGGGAACCACACAAGGCTAAGAATGCCAGAAGGCAGGGGCCATTGGGGGCACCATCCTGAAGGCTAATTACCCCGACGATAAGATTCTGACAACTCCAGATCCACTCGGTGGCTCTGACTGCCATAACCAAGTTCCACAGACCAGATGGTTCAAACTAAAGTTTGTTTCCTCACAGTTCCACAGGCTAGAAGTTTGAGATCAAGGTGTCAATGGGGTGAGTTTTTCCATGGACCTCTCTCTCCTTGGTTTGTAGATGGTAGTCTTCTCCCTGTGTGTTCACACAGTCCTCTGTGTCTGTGTCCTGATCTTGCACTAAGATACCAGTCCTATCAGGTTAGGTCCCAGCCTAGTGATGTCATTTTACCTCTTTCAAGACCCTCTTTCTATCCATGCCTAGCACACTGCTAGGCACCTTCTTCACAACAGAGACCCTTTATCCTTGGCCTTGTGAAATCAAGTATTCAAAGTGCTTACCCAGAAACTGCTTAAATAGTGAACAGGTAACTATTTCATATCTATTTATATGTAAGTCACAGGCACTCAGGAGAAAGTTCTGACAAGACCGGGACTGAAATGCCCTATGAACAGAGTTCTTTCCTTCTGATCTGGCCCCTGACTACCTCTCAACCAAGTTCCTTCCTATTTTGCTTGTTCACCCACTCCCTCCTCCTTGCTCCCGTAACAAGACAGGCTCATTGCCATGCAGGACTTTTGTCCACGCTGTTCTCTGAGGGATGTTCTGCTATATTGTTGCTTGGCTTGTTTACTCGCTTACTCAGGACTCTGCTAAAATAGCTCCTTTTCAAAGAGACCTTCCCTGACATCTCATTCTTTTCACTCCTCCTCACTCCTCCCCAGTTAGCCTCCCAACTTTGGCTCTGATTTTTTTTATCAACCAACAGATCACTATTTGAAATAGTCTATTTCTACTTCTACTTCTTTTTCTCACACTAGCCAATGAGATCCATGATAATTGGAACTTTATTTATCTTGTTTACTACATATTCACAGAGCCCAGTACATAGTATATATTAGACAAGCAATACACTTATTTGTTGAAGAAATGAATAAAGTAACAATTAAGTGAGTTTGGGCAACCTGACTAGTAGATGAACCAGAAAAAAAGATGAATGAAAGTAGTATCTATGTTGTATGATCTACATCTTCCAGGGTTTCTGGTCAGTAATAGCGTATTTTTTTTCTTTGCTTTAATTTCAGCAGATCACTTTAATCACATTGGAACTTCCAAGTAAATGTTTTTCTTAGATGTGTGACTGAGATTTACATATTACTCAATGCTGAACAATCAAACACACCAATGGCTGCCAATCTGGATAGGTTTCCCAGAAATTCTCTAAAACTCAAGTTCCTATATTTGCAAAGAGCTCTCTGATGATGCATACAGTTTGTACATTATCCAAAACTCATCCATAAAGGTGGGAAATAATTCTTTACTCTAACAAGACTTTACATACACCAAAGATCAAGCTTGCAAAATGCTTTGTGACTTCCCTTCTTATTACATATTAATTTCTTACCTGAAAATCAAACTATGGGACTGTAAAATAATTTTTACATATCATGATATAACAAAAGTTTAAATGGCTCAGCAACTCTCTCTGGTCTACAGATTTATTAAGATAGGTTAATAGGCCCAACCTACAGAAAATTTCCAGAGACACAGAAATTAACTGTCTCCTTTCTGGCATTTGTTATGTATTATGAATCCCTTAGCTGGGATTTTGAGGACCTGATTTCTAGTGTTAGAGTCACAAGTATGTGTGGAGTGTGGTAAGGCATTTAAATTCTCTGGACATTGGTTTCCTCATCTATAAATCTATAAATCAAGGAGGGACTGTCTAATTTGTATTGTTTCTTTTGATTCTAAAGCCCCATCATTTACTTCTCCTCAGCCTCTCCCTTTCAATCCCCCCCCCCACTTATTTATAAATGGAAATATAAGGTAGCTGGACAAGTTTAGGAATAGCAGTGGCTTATAACTAGTAATCTGATTACAGTTAAAAATCAAAGTTTGTTATTCACTCTTCATTTCTCCTTGACTGCTGTTTCCAAATCTCTGGATAATCATCTAGGGATGAATTAAGTTGTGGCCTTTCAGATCATAAAGGGTCATACAACACACTTTTGTTTACTATTTAGACTGGAAGATACAATGCACCACTCTACTAACATCTGTTAAAATAAAGGCAGGTGGCATTCAATTAACTATGATGACTTTCATAATTTGACCTCTCCACATACAAAACACCCTAGTCACAAACATTAAGTCCCCTCAGGACAGAGAAAGGAGAATATATGTCTTATATAACATTATCTAACTAGGATGCTCAAGAAATGTTCACAATAGGTCAGTGTGTTTCTCACTACATTGTTTTATGAACTTATTTTCATATGTTTTCAGCAAAAAATTAAATAAAATCCATGCATAACAGCTGTAAAAGATGCACGTCGATGGGTCAGTTAAGTGTCTGCCTTTGGCTGGGCCATGATTTCAGGGTCCTGGGATTGAGCCGCATGTTGGGCTCTCTGCTCAGTGGGGGTCTGCTTCTCCCACTCACTCTGCTCTTCCCACCTGCTTGTCCTCCCCCAACCCAAATAATAAATAATTTTTTTAAGTTGCTAAATGTTGAAATTTTGGGGTTCTGAGCTCTACAAGAAATGGGTACCGTTAGGTTGTGTGGTTTTGACACAATAGAATTCACTCTACGCACAGTCTTGTTAGTATACTTGTGAATCAAATATTCTTTATTTTTATCTGAATGAGGTGATGATGATATCAGCATAGTTCTAGAGCACATCCAATAGGACTTCCACAACTTCCTAGATCTTATCCTTTAGAAACACTTCCCTCTTGAGATTTTCAATACTCTTTCTTTATCTAGGCAAATCATTTCAAAAACTTGCTTTATTTTCTTACAGGGTTGCTGGACAGCAATAGAAAGCCCATCTTTTATACTTCTATTTAATAGGTAGTCTGGAAGAAGAATTCCATTTTAAATTCTTTAGCATTCCTGATAAAATTTTAATTTTTTTGGTAATTTTGACCCCATTTTCAACATTAACATGAATCTCCCGAGCAAAAGATTGGAAGACTCTCAAAAAGTGATTGGCAGTTTTTTCACCTTCAGATTCCCCCTCGGAATACCTGTCAAGTACCTATCAAATTTTATACCTATCAAATTTTTAATGGCTCATTTGCAATGAAGAATCAGCAGATACTCAACATGTTTTTCATGGTACTACCTCTGCATTCCCATAATGCAGCTGAATGCAGAAAAAAGCAGTAATGGCATTAATTATTGGGATATCCATTTCCTCTTCAGTAAATCAGCTTTTATTCTATCCCACATGGATCATGAGTAATGGCTGCCACCAAAGATGACGTCTGATATTTTGGGGAGTAAACCTGGTTTCCTTCTCCACGTATCATTCCCTAACTCAAGTGAAATGGCAATCCTCTCTCCCTAAGTATTACACAGTGATGTAAATTTTTAACTCCACCACAGGAAAGATGTTCAAAGTGAAATGAGGCTCTGGTGTTCACCATCCTTGTGTGGAGCCCTGTTCAGCCGCCTCCCTCCCGTGTCTCTCAGATCTCTGTTCTCTTCAGGGCCCCAATGCTCCAGTATGTGTGGACTTAGGATGAAATGGAGGTACTAGGTAGATAAAATTGGGTCTACACATTTTTCACTTTCAGGTGCTACTTACTTATAAACTCAATGTATCTCTCTTCAGTAGAACTTTAAGCAATGAGCCCTATGCAAAAGTTGTCAAGAAAACTTAGGAAAATGGAGATCTTAAAGAAAAATAAAAAAGAAAAATGGAGATCTTCCTGGTGTTTTCCAAAAATCACATCACACAAACGATCATCTACTCTTCAGCGTGAAAGGGTATTTGGGCTTTCCCCCTCCCTGGTAGATCAAGAGAATTGATATTACTTTTGAAGAACACTTTTTGAAAAACTGCCCACCATCATTCTAAGAGATATCAAGATATGGCCCTCTGCCAACTCCACCTGAGGTCATCACAATACAAAGTGGTACAAAAGAGCTCATGTCGCATAGGAAAATATATCCCCAGACGAATCTATGAATTTGTCACACAAATGAGTATTTTGAAGTAAATGTTACTAAAAAGTAGCAAAAAAATTTTTTTTCAAAACAAAATCACCTTTCTACATCAGAAGTAATGAATCTAAACAGGGATTACATGAGTTATAGGAAATATTGCCTGTTTCCTTTGATACAAACTCAAAATATAATTTAAGAGGAAATATAATATACTCATTCATTCCTTAGCGTGGTAATATACCATGCATTTCTTAGAATGAGTAATTTTTGATGGCCTTTTATTCTTCCTAGTTAAATAGTGATGAGGAAAATATATTTTCACGCAATTTATCAACTCCAAGTCTTTAAGGATACCAAAAATAAAAGTTATGCGTTGAAACTATTATATCACCATGACAGAGCCTCGTGAATTGGAGTTTTCAAAAGCTGCTTTGCCTATTGAGATCTTTGCTAGAAAAGGGATTTCATTGTATTTAGAAAATGGAATTAATTAGAGCAGCCTGTTGAATTTATTCATATTAGCTACCTAAGAATTTATTTGCATGAAAGCCTTCATTCTTTTGTCAAGGATTAACTGAAGAGAACTCTGTAGCATCTAAATATAGCTCAGGGGAATAATTTAGTGCATCATGAAATTCATTACATAAATGTAAAGTTTCTCCCCCACCAGTACAGGAGGAGCCCAACATACCCATACCAGTGTTTGCACCTGTTTCAGATTCTTTATCAAAATTTTGTTTTGTACATTTAAGAGTAATTTTCTAGGACACTCAGTCATTATTTTTATTTTTAAGGAAAATTTTAAGTTATTGTTATAACCTTCAAAATGACAATCCAGACAGACTGGACAGACTACTTCTTCCTGGAGGGCAATATTAGGTCCTATTCATCTTTTTCTCCCTTGTGCGCCCCCTACCAGAGTGAGCAATAAACTGAGTTGTCTTCAGGGACTGAAAGAACAGACACACTGTGAATCTAGCCTGGACTATTGGCCGGTGGGATACAGTATCACCACACTCTTAGTTTAACACCCTACATCCAAGTCTGCAGCAATTCTAAGGCAGATAATTCATGCAAATGTCAATACAGCTTTAAATGTTGGCATTCAATACCCAGCATTAAACAACAACAGCGAATTTATCTTTTCTGGTTTGGAGCAAAGACAGAAATTTGAAAACAATTTCTGTGATTCAAGTCAATTCGGTAAAGAGGGAAAACAAGAAAGGGAGAGAAAAACAGCCACATGCTGGGGGAAAAGCACAAAGAAACCCAAGTCTCTAGACTACCCATTGCAGAATTAGTCTGCTAAAAAGAATTCATACGGTAGTATCTAGGTCATGCCAGGAATAAAATTTTAATTGAACTGTTTTGGCTTCTAGAATACCCAATTTTTTATGTTGAAAATTCCCCATAATGTGGATTTTGCTTTATGAGTTGATCATTAGAACTTTTCTGAACACTGTGTCCTTTTTCAACTATTTTTCTTTCCAAAGACAAAAAGCTTTTAAAATGCTGAGTTACTTGGCTTCCAAGAGAAATGCAAATGGAGGACAATACCTCAAAATTACCACTTCTTTGTAGGGTATAAAGTTAACAGCCGGAATACACCACTTCACCACAATGCAAAGTCCCTCCAGTAGACCTTGAACGTCAGGTAATCACCCATTTATCCAGCTCCCATTTCGCAGCTTTAAAATTAACATCTTCTCCAGGGGTAAGATGGCAAAGCTATTAGAGCTCTTCCTGTTCCTGCTCTTTGTAGCTCCTTCCTCTACAGCTCTGGTGGCCTTCTTAACTGCAGCTAGCCAAAAATTCAATTGCCTCAACACTTCAAAAATTATTCTCGATTGAAATCGGGGTTTGTCTAATAATGTTTTTTTACGGAATATACTGGAATTCTATTATGTAACACAGCAACACTTCATAAGCTTGTGGATTTGACACACTGTGAAACCTAAACTCATCTTGCAAAACAACAGAAATCCTGGCAATAAAGGTGACATATGCATACTTACTTTAAAATTAAAGGCTAAAGGGGCACCTGGGTGGCCCAGTCATTAAGCATCTGCCTTTGGCTCATGTTGTGATCCCAGTGTCCTGGGATCACGCATCTGGCTCCTTGCTCAGGAGGGAGCCTGCTTCTCCATCTCCCACTCTCCCTGCTTGTGTTCCCTCTCTTGCTGTGTCTCTCTCTGTGAATTAAAAGAATTAAAATCTTAAATTAAGTAATTAATTAATTAAAGGCTAAGAGACAGACTTTAGACTTTGTGCTTGACGTCAATGGTTGTTGATGAGTGTTGACTCTAAGTATTTTGGATACAAATCTTGAAGGAGCAGGAGGCCGGCTGAGGACAAAGCAAAAGCTGGCGCCTTGCACCCCCCCCTTTATCCGCTCCCCTCCATGTGTGTAGCATCCCTCAGGCACCCCTGACTGCCATAAAACGATAAATAGTTAACTTGCAGAGATCCCAGTCCTGCAAGGTAGGAGTCTCCCTTGGTTTGCAAATGTCCTTGAGATTTACAACAAAGAAGTTACCTTATCAACAGCCCTAATGTCACCCTCCCCTCCATGAAAAACGGAAGGAGGCAGAGGTAGACGGAAAAGTAAATAAAGTTAAATTTCTTCTAAACCTAAATCTCATTAACAAGGATGCTTGACAGCAGGAATGTAAGATTCCACCAGGAGACTCCCAATTGTCTTTACTTGATAGTAACCAGGCCTTCAATATCCTGATAGTGCTTTTTTCCCCATGCGTGGGCTAACCGGCCAGTTCTGCTTCTGTAAGATTGCTTTGTCTGCTTTCGCGCGGGGTCCCCTGACCCAATCCACTGACGCCAAGTATGCCTGTTCAAACTATCAATCAATCAGCTCAGCCCCACCCGAAACTTGTTTGTATCTGTCTATAAAAATCCTGCACCGACCCAGCTCTGGACCTCTCCGCGTTATCGGCAACGAGCGGTGCAGAGGTCCAGGTTCGAACCTGCAATAAACGACCCTTGCTGATTGGCTTTGACTCACGTCTCTGGTGGTCTTTAAGGTGGGGGTAATATTCAATTGGCATTTCATTTGGAGGTCCCACCGAGATCTCCCCTTCAAGCCCACCAGACAACTGGTCAACGGGTCGCTGCAACCGATCGGTAAGAAAGCCGGCTTTGTCTTTTGTCTCTATGTTTTTCGTATACTTTGTTCTTATGTCCTGGCTGTGTATGTCCTGTCTTGTGTGCCTTGTCCTTTCTGTGATTTTTCCTGGGTTAGATGTCTTGTGTGTCTTGTCCTTTCTGTGATTTTTCCTGGGTTAGAGTCCCAGGAGGACCTGGGTTAGAGTCCCAGGGGGGTGACTGGCAAATACGCCCTGGCGGACGCGCTATAGGGTTGCCAGTGGGCCGACGGAGACGTCCTCGTGCCCGGCGGGAACGGCTTCTCAGAGATCGTGGGTTCGAGTCCCACCTCGGGGGCCAGGAGTGCCTCACAGAGATCGTGGGTTCGAGTCCCACCTCGGAGGTCAACAATGTATGTCTTCATGTATGTCTCCATGTTATGTCTTTAAATGTGGATATATGTTCCTTGTACTGGTCATGAAGGTTACATTCTGTTTAAGGGGAGGGTGTCTAACCCGTTTGAATCTGAGGAATGCCTGACTGTATGAATGTGTTTGTGTGGCTCCACCGCTTCGGCTACGGACTCTGAGTGGGCTGCACCCTGAGTCTCGCGGAGCGTCATACGGCATAACGGTCATCTACTCCATGGAGTAGCCTGGTCTGGGGTTTATACGGATAGACCTTAGCTACGACGCTCCTAAGTTCCCGCGAGGGACGCGAGCAGGACAGCACCTGAAAGATCCTCCTCCCCTTGTCTGCAACATCGTACATATCGGGAGGGAATATAAGAGATGGGTATTAAGATAGGTATTAAGAGCTAAAACCAGATTCAATGAGTCAGCTAGTAAATTTCCTCCAGACTTATTGGATGATAATTACGTAAATAAGCCGCCTTCTAGTAAACCCAGGTTGCTGGGCCATCCCTAGCAAAGGGGACTCTGGCTTTATTTCTCTCTGTTTCTCCTAATAGATGTGGGAGCTTCTCCCTCACTCACTTCCCGTGTTAATGGCTATAACTGGAGCCAACTGGGGTTGGTCTAACTCGAGACAGAGACTATAGGGAATATTCCCAAGCAGCTGCCGAAACTCTCTTTTGTTTCGGGGAAGTTTCCCTGTGTTCTCTGGCCTGACCTGGACTGCCTAACCCCTCCCCCCTGGCTGATGGGAAAGCATGGTGTCTGCTCCTCTGT